>NC_041389.1:622775907-622855586 GCF_002162155.2 Triticum dicoccoides
GGAGTCTAGATTGGATGTGGTGGTTCTGGACTCTGCAGCGGCTGAAATTAATTTTTGTCGACTCTCCTAGGGTTTCTAGAATATTGGGGTATCTATAGAGCAAAGAGGTGGTTCAGGGGGCACCCAAGGTGGGCACAACCCACCAGGGCGCGCCTGGGCCTCCTGGCGCGCCCTGCTGGGTGCCGCTCCCCTCGAGCCACCCCCAGGTGCTTCCTTGGCCCACTGGATGCCTTCTGGCCCAAAAAATCCTCCAGGAGTTTCATTGCATTTGGATTCCGTTTGATATTGATTTTCTGTGATGTAAAAAACATGCAGAAAACAGCAACTGGCACTTGTAACTATGTCAATAAGTTAGTACCAAAAATGATATAAAATGACTATAAAATGATTGTAAAACATCCAAGAATGATAATATAACAGCATTGAACAATCAAAAATTATAGATACGTTGGACACGTATCGGTCGGGTCCAATGAAAATCTTTTGTGACAATACTGGTGCAATTGCCTTGGCAAAGAATCCATATTTCACAAGCGAACCAAACACATCAAAAGACGCTTCAATTCCATCCGCGATCAAGTCAAGGAGGGAGACATAGAGATTTGCAAGATACATACGAATCTGAATGTTGCAGACCCGTTAACTAAGCCTCTTCACAAGCAAAACATGATCAGCACCAAGATTCCATGGGTGTTAGAATCATTACTATGTAATCTAGATTATTGACTCTAGTGCAAGTGGGAGACTGAAGGAAATATGCCCTAGAGACAGTAATAAAGTTGTTATTTATATTTCCTTATATCATGATAAATGTTTATAATTCATGCTAGAATTGTATTAACCGGAAACTTAGTACCTGTGTGAATACATAGACAAAACATAGTGTTCCTAGTATGCCTCTACTTGACTAGCTCGTTGATCAAAGATGGTTATGTTTCCTGACCATAGACATGTGTTGTCATTTGATGAACGAGATCACATCATTAGAGAATGATGTGATGGACAAGACCCATCCATTAGCTTAGCATAATGATCGTTATAGTTTTATTGCTACTGCTTTCTTCATGACTTATACATGTTCCTCTGACTATGAGATTATACAACTCCCGAATACCGGAGGAACACCTTGTGTGCTATCAAACATCACAATGTAACTTGGTGATTATAAAGATCCTCTACATGTATCTCCGAAGGTGTTTGTTGGGTTGGCATAGATCGAGAATAGGATTTGTCACTCCGTGTATCAGAGAGGTATCTCTGGGCCCTCTTGGTAATGCTCATCACTATAAGCCTTGCAAGCAATGTGACTAATGAGTTATTTGCGGGATGAAGCATTACAGAACGAGTAAAGAGACTTGCCTGTAACGAGATTGAACTAGGTATGATGATACCGACAATCGAATCTCGAGCAAGTAACATACCGATGACAAAGGGAACAATGTATATTGTTGTGCGGTTTAACCGATAAAGATCTTCGTAGAATATGTAGGATCCAATATGAGCATCCAGGTTCTGCTATTGGTTATTGATCGGAGATGTGTCTCGATCATGTCTACATAGTTCTCGAACCCGTAGGGTCCGCACGCTTAACGTTCAATCATGATTTGTATTATGAGTTATGTGTTTTTGATGACCAAAGTTTGTTCGGAGTCCCGGATGAGATCACGGACATGATGAGGAGTCTCGAAATGATCGAGGCATAAAGATTGATATATTGGAAGGTTATGTTCAAACACCAGAATAGTTTTGGAGAGGTTCGGACATTTTCCGCAGTACCGAGGGGTTACCGGAACCCCCCGGGGAAGTGTTGGGCCAACATGGGCCTAAGGGAGAGAGAGGGAAGCCCGCAAGGGGTGGTCACGCACCCCCCCTTCTAGGGAGTCTGAATATGACAAGGAGGAGGGGGCGGCGCCCCCCTTCCCTTTCCCTCTCCCTCTCCTTTCGATTCCCTTCGGTGAAAAAAGGTAGAGAAGGGGGGCTGAATCCTACTTGGACTGGGAGTCCAAGTAGGACTCCCCCTATGGCGCGCCCCTCCTGGTCGCCGGCCTCTCTCCCCCTTCCTTATATACATGGGCAGGGGCACCCCAAAGGCACATCAATTGTTCTTTTTGCCGTGTGCGGTGCCCCGTCTAGAGTTTACTCCTCTAGTCATAGCGTCATAGTGCTTAGGCAAAGCCCTGCGTGGATCACATCATCAACATCGTCGCCACACCGTCGTGCTGACGGAACTTTCCCTCAACCCTCTACTGGATCAAGAGCTCGAGGGACGTCATCGAGCTGAACGTGTGATGAACACGGAGGTGCCATACGTTCAGTACTTGGATCGGTTGGATCGTGAAGACGTTCGACAACATCAACCGTGTTAACTAAACGCTTCCGCTTTCGGTCTACGAGGGTATGTTGACACACTCTCCCCTCTCGTTGCTATGCATCTCCTAGATAGATCTTGCGTGATCGTAGGATTTTTTTTGAAATTGCATGGTACGTTCCCCAACAGCCCTCACCACGGACATCATCATCACCGTCGTCCTGGTTACCACTTACCACTCCCCTTTTCTCATTTCAAAGTTGATCCAAGCACGGTCACACGTAACGCTCTCTTAGTACCACCGTCTACTAATTTCAGGAGGTGTTTGCGGCTGGGAGCGAGACATCGGCCACGATGCTGGAATGGGCCATGTCAGAGCTCGTGAAGGAGTCACGCCTCCTCCGCAAGGCGCATGCCGAGGTCCGGGAGGCATTCAAAGGCCAGCACGAGTTGACCGAGGGCGACATGGGGAAGCTAGCTACGTCCATCGGCCGGGTGATCAAGGAGACGTTGCGGCTACACACGCCGGTGTCGTTCCTGCTGCCCCGGCAGTGCCGGGAGGCATGCGAGGTGATGGGCTACGACGTCCCCGAGGGGACCAGGGTGCTGGTGAACGCGTGGGCCATGACCTGGGACGGCGCCTACTGGGAGGATGCCGAGGCGTTCAGGCCGGAAAGGTTTGAGGAGGGGAGCGCCGTCGCTGACTTCAGGGGCGGCGACTTCGAGTTCATCCCCTTTGGTGCCAGCAGGAGGATGTGCCCCGGCATAGCACTCGGCCAGGCCAACATGGAGCTCGTGCTTGCGGGCCTCCTCTACCACTTCAACTGGGAGCTTCCCGATGGCGGGAGGCCGGAGGAACTTGACATGTCAGAGGCGTTCGGCCTGGCCATACGGAGGAATTCTAGGCTCGTGTTGCGCGCCATGCAACATATTTCAGTCACAAATTGATTAGCCTTGATCATGCATATAGCATGCGCTCTGTAGTATCCCCAGTTCCTTGCAAGTTCGTCCATCACGTTGATGGTTACCAATAGTTGGTTGAACTCGATACCCCGTCTTCTGTCACAAGCATGTTGGTTGAGTGTTCGAGGAGTTCATTTGTTGAATACAGCTCCCTGAATTTTCTGTAGAAACCGTCGTCCTGACAACAACGTGATTTGTCATAAAAAATGACTGGGCCTGCTAAAAATCAATCGACTAAAACCATGCAACATTTAAGGCCATTGTTTGCAACATTTTTTCCTATGGGTTGTAACATCCGTCTTGCTGGTTATAACATGTCGTCCCTCATCGGTTGTAGCACATATTCTCACCGGTTGCAACATCCTTCATCAGCGGTTATAGCATTTCAGTTAGGATGTTTGTAGTATTTATTGTTGTTGCTTGCAATACCGCCACAACATTTTTCGTCGTCATTTGTAGGGAAAAAAACATACCAGTTGACTGAGTTCCAGACACACCAAAAAATGATTGGTTTCCATACTTAAAAGTCTGACGCCTTGTTGTTTCTAAATCATGCCCTCTAGGCTCTGGCACCCTTCTAGTTTGTTGTGCTGAAGCCATCCAAACTATCTTGAGCTTAAAAATGTTCATGTTGTAAATTTTTATAATCAAAGGGAAACAATAAAAAGCCAGAATTAATAAAAAGAAAGAAGGAGAAAAAAGGAAAAGAAAATCAAGAAAATCGGAACCTAATGGGCCGGCGCGGCGCGTGGGCGATCCAGGCCGGCCGGCCCTTCGATAGCCGAAGATAAGATTTTCGCAGGATATTTTCGCAATGGTGGTAGACTGTCAGGCCCAGGAAAGCACCGCCAACTCAGCTACCAATCCAGCTCGCAGGGGCTAAGGGCCATAGGGACACTACCACTCGCGGGAAAGAAACCTCGAGCAAGAGATCGATGGATGATGCTGCTTCAGGATCGGGCACGTCTGCTTCCGACCTAGAGGCAATGATGGAAGAACTTGGATTGAAGGAATACGATCTTGAGGACGTTGTGATTGAAGATGAGGAACTTCCAGCAGAGGCAAATCGCTGGATGGCCATTGTTAGGGTTTATACAGAAAAAATGTATAGCCAGTACTGGTTCTATAGGAACATGAGAGCTGCTTGGGACTTGGCGAAGGAGGTAAAGATCATGCCACTCAAGGAAAACTTGTACACTATGCAGTTTGGGTGCCTTGGCGATTGGGAACGGGTAATGGAGGATGGACCATGGACTTTCAAAGGGAAAGTCGTAGTGCTAGCGCATTATGATGGCTTCACTAAGCCGTCGTCGATAGAGCTCAATAAGATAGATATTTGGGTTCAGATCCATGACGTCCCTGTGGCTTCTTCTCCAAAATCAAGGCACTGGCCGCTACCGTATGAGAATTCATCTTTGCCTAGCAAAAATCACAGGACTTCGAAGGGAACTTCGTTAGGGTTCGAGTAAGGATTGATGTTACAAAACCCCTTAAGAACGCAGTCTCGCTTGTGATCAAGAAGAAGGATGCCCTCCAAAGAGTGATATTCATAGTTAAATACGAACGGCTCCCAGATTGGTGTGTCGTGTGTGGATATCTTGGGCATTTGTTTAAAGAGTGTGGCGACGGGGTTCATCCACCAAAAGCATTAGTCTTCAAGGACCTCAAAGAGACGTGGTTCAGAGGGCCGGGAAGTGGTCCAGGAGAGGGAAGAGGACAAGATGATGGCAACGCGGGGAGAGGTGGACATGGTAGAGGCCAGTCTGGAAGAGGCCGGGGCCGAGGCTATACCCAGACCAATCCTTTTGGAGGATACAATGAGGATGAGAGAGCCAACTACACTTCTGATGTGGATATGGGTGAGGCAGATAACAACAGGAAAAGAGGGTTTACAACAAGTGACACTAAATCAGCTTTGGCATCGGCGGCTGCCAGTGGTGCTAGCAATCTTCTGCTGCTACCTCCACCAGAGATGCCGCTAAGCCCTTCTTCAATCCAAGAGCCGAAGAGAACCAAGCAAAGATCGAACACAGCCGACAAGAACAGTGGGAAGAATGCAGTGGTGACCAAAAACCTTGATGTGTGTTTCGCGAGCTTGTTGGGGAACGTAGCAGAAAACAAAAATTTTCCTATGGTTTCACCAAGATCCATCTAGGAGTTCATCTAGCAACGAGTGATTAGATGCATCTACGTACCTTGTAGATCGCGAGCAGAAGCGTTCAAGGAACGGGGATGATGTAGTCGAACACGACGTGATTCAAATCACCGATGATCTTAGCACCGAACGGACGGTGCATCCGCGTTCAACACACGTACGGAACGGATGACGTCTCCTCCTTTCTTGATCCAGCAAGGGGGGAGGGGAGGTTGATGAAGATCCAGCAGCACGACGGCGTGGTGGTGGATGCAGGGCGTCACAGTAGCAGGGCTTCGCCTATACTACGAGAGAGAGACGTAACGGGGAGAGAGGGAAGCACCAAAGGCTGAGGTATGAAATCCCTCCTCTCCCCCACTATATATAGGAGGGCCAAGGGGGGTTGGTGCGCAGCCTAGGAGATCTAATCTCCTAGGTGCGGCTGCCAAGGGGAGGATTCCCTCCCTCCCAAGGCACCTAGAGGTGCCTTCCACCACTTGGACTCCTTCCCCATGGAAACCCTAGGCGCATGGGCCTAGTGGGGCTGGTGCCCTTGGCCCATGTAGGCCAAGGCGCACCCCCTACAGCCCATGTGGCCCCCCAGGACAGGTGGCCCCACCCGGTGGGCCCCCGGGACCCCTCCGGTGGTCCCGGTACAATACCGATAACCCCGAAACTTGTCTCGATGGCTGAAACAGCACTTCCTATATATAATTCTTTACCTCCGGACCATTTCGGAACTCCTCGTGACATCCGGGATCTCATCCGGGACTCCAAACAACATTCGGGTTTACTGCATATACATATCTTCATAACCCTAGCATCACCGAACCTTAAGTGTGTAGACCCTACGGGTTCGGGAGACAAGCAGACATGACTGAGACGACTCTCCAGTCAATAACCAACAGCGGGATCTGGATACCCATGTTGGCTCCCACATGCTCCACGATGATCTCATCGGATGAACCACGATGTCGAGGATTAATCAACCCCGTATACAATTCCCTTTGTCAATCGGTATGTTACTTGCCCGAGACTCGATCGTCGGTATCCCAATACCTTGTTCAATCTCGTTACCGGCAAGTCACTTTACTCGTACCGCAATGCATGATCCCGTGACCAGACACTTGGTCACTTTGAGCTCATAATGATGATGCATTACCGAGTGGGCCCAGTGATACCTCTCCGTTATCCGGAGTGACAAATCCCAGTCTCGATCCGTGTCAACCCAACAGACACTTTCGGAAATACCTGTAGTGCACCTTTATAGTCACCTAGTTACGTTGTGACGTTTGATACACCCAAAGCACTCCTACGGTATCCGGGAGTTACACGATCTCATGGTCAAAGGAAAAGATACTTGACATTGGAAAAGCTCTAGCAAACGAACTACACGATCTTTGTACTATGCTTAGGATTGGGTCTTCTCCATCACATCATTCTCCTAATGATGTGATCCCGTTATCAATGACATCCAATGTCCATAGCCAGGAAATCATGACTATCTGTTGATCAACGAGCTAGTCAACTAGAGGCTTACTAGGGACATATTATGGTCTATGTATTCACACGTGTATTACGATTTCCAGATAATACAGTTATAGCATGAATAAAGACAATTATCATGAACAAAGAAATATAATAATAATACTTTTATTATTGCCTCTAGGGCATATTTCCAACAGTCTCCCACTTGCACTAGAGTCAATAATATAGTTACATTGTGATGAATCGAACACCCATGGAATTCTGATGTTGATCATGTTTTGCCCTAGGGAGAGGTTTAGTCAACGGATCTGCTATATTCAGGTCCGTATGTATTTTACAAATCTCTATGTCTCCATCTTGAACATTTTCACGAATGGAGTTGAAGCGACGCTTGATGTGCCTTGTCTTCTTGTGAAACCTTGGCTCCTTGGCAAGTGCAATAGCTCCAGTGTTGTCACAAAAGAGTTTGATTGGCCCCGACGCATTGGGTATGACTCCTAGGTCGGCGATGAACTCCTTCACCCATATTGCTTCATGTGCTGCCTCCGAGGCTGCCATGTACTCCGCTTCACATGTAGATCCCGCCACGACGCTCTGTTTGCAGCTGCACCAGCTCACTGCTCCACCATTCAACATATACACGTATCCGGTTTGTGACTTAGAGTCATCCAGATCTGTGTCGAAGCTAGCATCGACGTAACCCTTTACGACGAGCTCTTCGTCACCTCCATAAACGAGAAACATTTCCTTAGTCCTTTTTAGGTACTTCAGGATATTCTTGACCGCTGTCCAGTGTTCCTTGCCAGGATTACTTTGGTACCTTCCTACCAAACTTACGGCAAGGTTTACATCAGGTCTGGTACACAGCATGGCATACATAATAGAACCTATGGCTGATGCATAGGGGATGACGCTCATCTCTTCTATATCTTCTGCCGTGGTCGGACATTGAGCTGAGCTCAATTTCACACCTTGCAAAACAGGCAAGAACCCTTTCTTGGACTGATCCATTTTGAACTTCTTCAAAATTTATCAAGGTATGTGCTTTGTGAAAGACCTATGAGGCGTCTTGATCTATCCCTATAGATCTTGATGCCCAATATATAAGCAGCTTCTCCAAGGTCCTTCATTGAAAAACTCTTATTCAAGTAGGCCTTGATGCTGTCCAAGAGTTCTATATCATTTCCCATCAAAAGTATGTCATCTACATATAATATGAGAAATGCTACAGAGCTCCCACTCACTTTCTTGTAAACGCAGGCTTCTCCATAAGTCTGCGTAAACCCAAACGCTTTGATCATCTCATCAAAGCGAATGTTCCAACTCCGAGATGCTTGCACCAGCCCATAAATCGAGCGTTGGAGCTTGCACACCTTGTTAGCATTCTTAGGATCGACAAAACCTTCCGGCTGCATCATATACAATTCTTCCTTAAGGAAACCATTAAGGAATGCCGTTTTGACGTCCATTTGCCATATCTCATAATCGTAGAATGCGGCAATTGCTAACATGATTCGGACGGACTTCAGCTTCGCTACCGGTGAGAAAGTCTCATCGTAGTCAACCCCTTGAACTTGTCGATAACCCTTAGCGACAAGCCGAGCTTTATAGATGGTCACATTACCATCCGCGTCTGTCTTCTTCTTAAAGATCCATTTATTTTCTATGGCTCGCCGTTCAACGGGCAAGTCAGTCAAAGTCCATACTTCGTTTTCATACATGGATCCTATCTCGGATTTCATGGCTTCTAGCCATTTGTCGAAATCCGGGCCCGCCATCGCTTCTTCATAGTTCGAAGGTTCACTGTTGTCCAACAACATGATTTCCAAGACAGGGTTGCCGTACCATTCTGGTGCGGAACGTGTCCTTGTGGACCTTCGAATTTCAGTAGGAGCTTGATCGGAAGTATCTTGATCATTAATAACTTCCTCTCTAGTCGGTGCAGGTACCTCAGGAACATTTTCTTGAGTTGCGCCATTTACCGGTTCAAGAGGCAATACTTCATCAAGTTCTACTTTCCTCCCACTTACTTCTTTCGAGAGAAACTCTTTCTCTAGAAAGGATCCATTCCTGGCAACAAAGATCTTGCCTTCGGATCTGAGGTAGAAGGTATACCCATAAGTTTCTTTAGGGTATCCTATGAAGACGCATTTTTCCGACTTGGGTTCGAGCTTTTCAGGTTGAAGTTTCTTGACATAAGCATCGCATCCCCAAACTTTTAGAAACGACAGCTTAGGTTTCTTCCCAAACCATAATTCATACGGTGTCGTCTCAATGGATTTCGACGGAGCCCTATTTAAAGTGAATGCGGCAGTCTCTAAAGCATAGCCCCAAAAGGATAGCGGTAAATCGGTAAGAGACATCATAGATCGCACCATATCTAATAGAGTGCGATTACGACGTTCGGACACACCATTACGCTGAGGTGTTCCAGGCGGCGTGAGTTGTGAAACTATTCCACATTTTCTTAAGTGTGTGCCAAATTCGTGACTCAAGTATTCTCCTCCACGATCTAATCGTAGAAACTTGATTTTCCTGTCACGTTGATTTTCAACCTCACTCTGAAATTCCTTGAACTTTTCAAAGGTTTCAGACTTGTGTTTCATTAAGTAGACATACCCATATCTACTCAAGTCATCAACGAGGGTGAGAACATAACGATAGCCACCGCGAGCCTCAACACTCATTGGACCGCACACATCAGTATGTATGATTTCCAATAAGTTGGTTGCTCGCTCCATTGTTCCTGAGAACGGAGTCTTGGTCATTTTTCCCATGAGGCATGGTTCGCACGTGTCAAATGATTCATAATCAAGAGACTCTAAAAGTCCATCTGCATGGAGCTTCTTCATGCGTTTGACACCTATGTGACCAAGGCGGCAGTGCCACAAGTATGTGGGACTATCGTTATCAACTTTACATCTTTTGGTACTCACACTATGAACATGTGTAGTAATACGCTCGAGATTCATTAAGAATAAACCATTGACTATCGGAGCATGACCATAAAACATATCTCTCATATAAATAGAACAACCATTATTCTCAGATTTAAATGAGTAGCCATCTCGTATTAAACGAGATCCTGATACAATGTTCATGCTCAAACTTGGCACTAAATAACAATTATTGAGGTTTATAACTAATCCCGTAGGTAAATGTAGAGGTAGCGTGCCGACGGCGATCACATCGACCTTGGAACCATTCCCGACGCGCATCGTCACCTCGTCCCTCTCCAGTTTTGGTTTATTCCGCAGCTCCTGCGGTGAGTTACAAATATGAGCAACGGCACCGGTATCAAATACCCAGGAGTTACTACGAGTACTGGTAAGGTACACATCAATTACATGTATATCAAATATACCTTTGGTGTTGCCGGCCTTCTTGTCCGCTAAGTATTTGGGGCAGTTCCGCTTCCAGTGACCCTTCCCTTTGCAATAAAAGCACTCTGTCTCGGGCTTGGGTCCATTCTTTGACTTCTTCCCGACAGCTTGCTTGCCGGGCGCAGCAACTTCCTTGCCGTCCTTCTTGAAGTTCTTTTTACCCTTGCCCTTCTTGAACTTAGTGGTTTTATTCATCATCAACACTTGATGTTCCTTCTTGACTTCTACCTCTGCTGATTTCAGCATTGCAAATACTTCAGGAATGGTCTTTACCATCCCCTGCATATTGAAGTTCATCACAAAGCTCTTGTAGCTTGGTGGAAGCGACTGGAGGATTCTGTTAATGACCGCGTCATCCGGGAGATTAACTCCCAGCTGAGTCAAGCGGTTATGAAACCCAGACATAGTGAGTATGTGCTCACTGACAGAACTATTTTCCTCCATCTTACAGCTGAAGAACTTATCGGAGACTTCATATCTCTCGATCCGGGCATGAGCTTGAAAAACCATTTTTAGCTCTTCGAACATCTCATATGCTCCATGTCTCTCAAAACGCTTTTGGAGCCCCGGCTCTAAGCTGTAAAGCATGCCGCACTGAACAAGGGAGTAGTCATCAGTACGTGTCTGCCAAGCGTTCATAGCGTCTTGGTTCTGTGGGACGGGTGGATCACCTAGCGGTGCTTGTAGGACATAATCTTTCTTGGCAGCTATGAGGATGATCCTCAGGTTCCGGACCCAGTCCGTATAGTTGCTGCCATCGTCTTTCAGCTTGGTTTTCTCTAGGAATGCGTTGAAATTGAATACAACGTTGGCCATTTGATCTACAAGACATATTGTAAAGATTTTAGACTAAGTTCATGATAATTAAGTTCATCTAATCAAATTATTAATGAACTCCCACTCAGATTAGACATCCCTCTAGTCATTTAAGTGTTACACGATCCGAGTCGACTAGGCCATGTCCGATTAACACGTGAGACGGACTAGTCATCGCCGGTGAACATCTTCATGTTGATCGTATCTTCCATACGACTCGTGTTCGACCTTTCGGTCTCTGTGTTCCGAGGCCATGTCTTCACATGCTAGGCTCGTCAAGTTAACCCTAAGTGTTTTTGCATGTGTAAAACTTCTTACACCCGTTGTATGTGAACGTAAGGATCTATCACACCCGATTAACACGTGGTGCTTCGAAACGACGAACTGTAGCAACGGTGCACAGTTAGGGGAGAACACTTCTTGAAATTGTTGTAAGGGATCATCTTATTCACTACCGTCGTTCTAAGTAAACAAGATGCAAAACATGATAAACATCACATGCAATCAAATAATAATAGTGACATGATATGGCCAATATCACATAGCTCCTTTGATCTCCATCTTGGGGCTCCATGATCATCCTTTCACCGTCATACTCATCGACATGTAAGTTGTGATTCCTATTACAATAGCATGAACATCTCATACATCACATATAGATCATTCATCATTCATCACAACTTTGGCCATATCACATCACATAGCATACCCTGCAAAAACAAGTTAGACGTTCTCTAATTGTTGTTTGCATGTTTTACGTGGCTGCCATGGGTTTCTAGCAAGAACGTTTCTTACCTACACAAAGACCACAACGTGATATGCCAATTGCTATTTACCCTTCATAAGGACCCTTTTCATCGAATCCGATCCGACTAAAGTAGGAGAGACAGACACCCGCTGGCCACCTTATGCAACTAGTGCATGTCAGTCGGTGGAACCTGTCTCACGTAAGAGTACGTGTAAGGTCGGTCCGGGCCGCTTCATCCCACGATGCCGCCGAATCAAGATAAGACTAGTAACGACAAGCATATTGAACAAAATCAACGCCCACAACTACTTTGTGTTCTACTCGTGCAAGAGAACTACACATAGACCTAGCTCTGATACCACTGTTGGGGAACGTAGCAGAAAACAAAAATTTTCCTACGGTTTCACCAAGATCCATCTAGGAGTTCATCTAGCAATGAGTGATTAGATGCATCTACGTACCTTGTAGATCGCGAGCGGAAGCGTTCAAGGAACGGGGATGATGTAGTCGAACACGACGTGATTCAAATCACCGATGATCTTAGCACCGAACGGACGGTGCCTCCGCGTTCAACACACGTACGGAACGGATGACGTCTCCTCCTTTCTTGATCCAACAAGGGGGAGGAGAGGTTGATGAAGATCCAGCAGCACGACGGCGTGGTGGTGGATGCAGGGCGTCACAGTAGCAGGGCTTCGCCTATACTACGAGAGAGAGACGTAACGGGGAGAGAGGGAAGCACCAAAGGCTGAGGTATGAAATCCCTCCTCTCCCCCACTATATATAGGAGGGCCAAGGGGGGTTGGTGCGCAGCCTAGGAGATCTAATCTCCTAGGTGCGGCTGCCAAGGGGAGGATTCCCTCCCCCCCAAGGCACCTAGAGGTGCCTTCCACCACTTGGACTCCTTCCCCATGGAAACCCTAGGCGCATGGGCCTAGTGGGGCTGGTGCCCTTGGCCCATGTAGGCCAAGGCGCACCCCCTACAGCCCATGTGGCCCCCCGGGACAGGTGGCCCCACCCGGTGGGCCCCCGGGACCCCTCCGGTGGTCCCGGTACAATACCGATAACCCCGAAACTTGTCCCGATGGCCGAAACAGCACTTCCTATATATAATTCTTTACCTCCGGACCATTCCGGAACTCCTCGTGACGTCCGGGATCTCATCCGGGACTCCAAACAACATTAGGGTTTACTGCATATACATATCTTCATAACCCTAGCGTCACCGAACCTTAAGTGTGTAGACCCTACGGGTTTGGGAGACAAGCAGACATGACTGAGACGACTCTCCAGTCAATAACCAACAGCGGGATCTGGATACCCATGTTGGCTCCCACATGCTCCACGATGATCTCATCGGATGAACCACGATGTCGAGGATTAATCAACCCCGTATACAATTCCCTGTATCAATCGGTATGTTACTTGCCCGAGACTCGATCGTCGGTATCCCAATACCTTGTTCAATCTCGTTACCGGCAAGTCACTTTACTCGTACCGCAATGCATGATCCCATGACCAGACACTTGGTCACTTTGAGCTCATAATGATGATGCATTACCGAGTGGGCCCAGTGATACCTCTCCATTATCCGGAGTGACAAATCCCAGTCTCGATCCGTGTCAACCCAACAGACACTTTCGGAAATACCTGTAGTGCACCTTTATAGTCACCCAATTACGTTGTGACGTTTGATACACCCAAAGCACTCCTACGGTATCCGGGAGTTACACGATCTCATGGTCAAAGGAAAAGATACTTGACATTGGAAAAGCTCTAGCAAACGAACTACACGATCTTTGTACTATGCTTAGGATTGGGTCTTGTCCATCACATCATTCTCCTAATGATGTGATCCCGTTATCAATGACATCCAATGTCCATAGCCAGGAAATCATGACTATCTGTTGATCAACGAGCTAGTCAACTAGAGGCTTACTAGGGACATATTATGGTCTATGTATTCACACGTGTATTACGATTTCCGGATAATACAGTTATAGCATGAATAAAGACAATTATCATGAACAAAGAAATATAATAATAATGCTTTTATTATTGCCTCTAGGGCATATTTCCAACAGAGCTCCCATGAGGGGTCGTGCCTAGCGCAATGAGTCTCCTATGCTGGAACTGTCGTGGGATTGGCAAGCCCGCGACAGTGAAGGAGCTTCGTGATCTAACGAAGCAGTTTGCCCCCTCTGTACTATGCATCCTTGAAACCCAAATAGAGGATTCTAGAGTTGAAAATTTAGTTGGTTCGTTAGGTTTTAATAAGAGTTTTGTTGTTAGCAGTCTGGGCAGAAGTGGTGGCCTCAGAATATTCTGGAATGAATAAATAAAGCTTGAGGTTGTTGGTTATTCTCAGTATCACATTGATGTTATCATTAATGATCTTCTGGATATTAGAACAAGGGTTACCTTCATCTATGGAGAAGCCCAGGTGAATGAGAGATACAAGACTTGGGACACTATTAGGGGAATTGTTGGCTCTAACAATATACCCTGGATAGTCCTAGGTGATTTCAACTAGGTGCTCCATGCACATGAACATGATGGAGTCGGCCACAGAAGCCAGGCACAGATGGATGCGTTCAGGGATGCTTTGGATACATGTGGCCTGTCAAATATAGGTTATACTAGCATTGATTGGACTTTTGAATGGAAGGTGGCGGGAGGAACATATACAAAAGTAAGATTGGACAGGGGCGTGGCAAATCCTGCATGGACCATCGCCTTTCCAACAGCAAGGCTTGAGCACAAGACAACGGCGACGAGCGACCACATTCCCCTCTACGTGCAGTACGTGCATGAAGATGCATGCAAGCGGGCCCCGCGATCCTTTAAATATGAATTGGCATGGGAAAGGGACCCGGGTCTGGTGCTGAAGGAAATATGCCCTAGAGGCAATAATAAAGTTATTTTTTATTTCCTTATTTCATGATAAATGTTTATTATTCATGCTCGAATTATATTAACCGGAAACATAATACATGTGTGAATACATAGACAAACTTAATGTCACTAGTATGCCTCTACTTGACTAGATCATTAATCAAAGATGGTTATGTTTCCTAACCATAGACATGAGTTGTCATTTGATTAACGGGATCACATCATTAGGATAATGATGTGATTGACATGACCCATTCTGTTATCTTAGCACTTGATCGTTTAGAATGTTGCTATTGCTTTCTTCATGACTTATACATGTTCCTACAACTATGAGATTATGCAACTCCCATTTACCGGAGGAACATTTTGTGTGCTACCAAATGTCACAACATAACTGGGTGATTATAAAGGAGCTCTACCGGTGTCTCCAAAGGTACATGTTGAGTTGGCGTATTTCGAGATTAGGTTTTGTCACTCCGATTGTCGGAGAGGTATCTTTGGGCCCTCTCGATAATGCACATCACTATAAGCCTTGCGAGCAATGTAGCTAACGAGTTAGTTACAGAATGATGCATTACAGAACGAGTAAAGAGACTTGCCGGTAACGAGATTGAACTAGGTATTGGATACCGACTATCAAATCTCGGGTAAGTAACATACCGATGACAAAGGGAACAACGTATGTTGTTATGCGGTTTGACCGATAAAGATCTTCGTAGAATATGTAGGAGCCAATATGAGCATCCAGGTTCCGCTATTGGTTATTGACCGGAAACGTGTCTCGGTCATGTCTACATAGTTCTCGAACCCGTAGGGTCCGCACGCTTAAGATTTCGATGACAGTTATATTATGAGTTTATGAGTTTTGATGTACTGAAGGTTGTTCGAAGTCCCGGATGTGATCACGGACATGACGAGGAGCCTCAAAATGGTCAAGACATGAAGATTCATATATTGGAAGCCTATATTTGGATATCGGAAGTGTTCCGGGTGAAATCGGGATTTTACCGGAGTACCGAGGGGTTACCGGACCCCCCCCCTGGGGGGCTTAATGGGCCATAGTGGGCCTTAGTGGAGAAGAGGAGAGGCGGCCAGGGCTGGGCCGCGCGCCCCTCCCCCTAATCCGAATAGGACAAGGAGAGGGGGGTGGCGCCCCCCTTTCCTTCCTCTCTCTCCCTCCTCTTTCCCCCCTTCTCCAAGTCCAACAAGGAAAGGAGGGAGTCCTACTCCCGGTGGGAGTAGGACTCCCCATGGCGCGCCTCCTCCCTGGCCGGCCGCCCCCTCCCCCCCTTGCTCCTTTATATATGGGGGCAGGGGGGCACCTCTAGACACAACAATTGATCTCTTGATCTCTTAGCCGTGTGCGGTGCCCCCCTCATCCATAGTCCTCCTCGATAATATTGTAGCGGTGCTTAGGCAAAGCCCTGCGATGGTAGAACATCAAGATCGTCACCACGTCGTCGTGCTGACGGAACTCTCCCTCGACACTCGGCTGGATCGGAGTTCGAGGGACGTCATCGAGCTGAACGTGTGCTAGAACTCGGAGGTGCCGTAGTTTCGGTGCTTGATCGGTCGGGCCGTGAAGACGTACGACTACATCAACCACGTTGTTCTAACGCTTCTGCTTTCGGTCTACGAGGGTACGTAGACAACACTCTCCCCTCTTGTTGCTGTGCATCACCATGATCTTGCGTGTGCGTAGGAAGTTTTTTGAAATTACTACGTTCCCCAACAGGTGCCCCTGGTACAATCTGCATGGGCGAGTGGAGCCGGAGATTCAGTGAGATCGATTAGCGACAAACTCCATTCGCTATCATCTGACTTGTTGGGCTGGGACCGAACACATTTCGGCAATGTGCGACGCGAAATACAACAACTCCACGAGAGCTACAGGAGTTATGGGAGATCCCAGGCAGATCGGCTCCAACACATGTGGAATTAAAAGTCGTGGATAGACTAACTGAGTTATTTCATAGAGAGGAGATTCTTTGGAGGCAGTGTGCTCACCTGGAATGGCTAATGCACGGAGATAAGAACACGTACTTTTTTCATCTACGGACTAGCAGGCGGAGGAGGAAAAAATCAGATAAAATCGCTTCAAAAGGAGGATGGCCAGGCAACAGAAAATGTGCCTGAGATGGAAAGCTTGACAACATACTTTTATCAGCAGTTGTACACGTCAGAAGGTGTTCAAGACATGGCGCAGGTCCTAGACACGGTCCCGACCAAAGTCAAGCAAAGTATGAATGATATGTTAAATGCCCCGTACAACCAAAAAGAAGTTAAAACCGCACTTTTTCAGATGTTCCCCACTAAGGCACCTGGGCCCGATGGCTTCCTGGTTCATTTTTTCCAGCACCATTGGGACACTTGTGGCGAGGAGGTAACCAATGCGGTTTTGAGAATTGTGGAAGGCACCGAGTCGGCAGCATGTATCAGTGAGACTGTTTTAGTTCTCATACCCAAGGTGAAAAACCCTACCCACTTGTCCCAATTTCGTCCAATCAGTTTGTGCAACGTTCTATACAAAATTGCTTCCAAGGTGATTTCTAATAGGTTGAAAATAGTCCTGCCTGATATTATATCAAAAGAACAGTCTGCTTTTGTGTCAGGGAGAATGATTACAGATAATATCATTACAGCTTATGAGTGTTTGCACTTTATGAAACGTAACAAAGCTAAGAACCAATCTTGTGCACTCAAGCTCAACATGACGAAAGCTTATGACAGAATGGATTGGTCTTATCTAAGGGCAATTATGTTTAAGTTGGGTTTCAATGAACGGTGGGTTGACATAGTGATGAGCCTTGTAACCACGGTCAAATTTTCAGTGTTGTTCAATGGCAAAAAACTACAACAATTTGAACCATTGAGAGGAATCAGACAAGGGGATCCAATATCTCCATACTTGTTCTGGATAGCAGCAGAGGGCCTTTCGTGCCTCCTAAAATCAAAAAGTGAGTCATCCAACCTGAGTGGTCTAAAAGTGGCGCCTACGGCACCCCTGGTGAACCATCTCCTATTCGTAGATGACAGCCTGCTGTTTTTCAAGGCAAATAGTGTGGAGGCTAATGAGGTGTACCATGTTCTGAATACTTATTGTCAGGCAACGGGACAATGTATCAACTATGGCAAATCGTATATTTATTTCAGCAAAGGAGTGCCAGACTTGGTAAGACAGGAGATAAAGGATACCCTTAATGTACCCAACGAAACTCTTAATGAGAAGTATTTGGGAATGCCGTCTGATATTGGCAGTTCTAAGAATGGTGCTTTTAAGTACCTAAAAGATCGACTCTAGAGCAAGGTGCAAGGATGGATAGAGCGTACAATGTCCACGGCAGGAAAGGAGATACTTGTCAAGTCCGTAGCACAAGCGGTCCCGGTGTTTTCAATGTCATGTTTCAAGCTTCCGAGGGGTTTATGTGAACATCTAAACATGCTAATAAGAAGGTTCTGGTGGGGAAGCAAAGAGGGCAAACGTAAGCCTCATTGGGTATCCTGGAAGACCATGACTCAACCCAAGGGCATGGGTGGTCTAGGTTTCAAGGATTTTGAACTTTCCAATTTAGCTATGCTGGCCCGGCAAGCATGGCGCCTGCTCCAGTACCCCGACAAGTTATGTGCACGAGTGCTTAAGAGTATCTATTACCCCACACCTGGCATCCTGGAAGCGGAGTTGGGGGGCATCCGAGTCAAGTTTGGCGAGCAATGATAGAGGGACGAGATACCTTAAAGCAAGGCCTTATCAAAAGGATTGGCAACGACGCAACCATGCATATTTGGTATCAAAACTGGCTCCCTAGGGAGGAGTTCCCCTGGCCTCTTGGTTGCCACGTACAGCATCCACCCACGATGGTTTCTGAATTGAAGCATCCACCCACGATGGTTTCTGAATTGATCATCAGCACCACAGCTTCATGGGACAGAGCCCTTGTTCAGGCAGTTTTTCTGCATATGGATGCAGAGATCATACTTGGCATTCCCCTCTGCACTCGCAACTTACCGGACTTTTGGTCTTGGCAGCATGAAAAGCATGGATCATTCACAGTAAAATCAGCTTATAAGATGCTTGTGGTGACTAGACAAAGAAGAGAGGCCTGGCTAGAAGGAGAAGCCGGTCCATCAAATGTAAGGGCAGAGGAGGGAGTGTGGAAGTCTCTTTGGAAAACAGTTGTTCCTGGTAAGATCTGCATGTTCCTCTGGAGACTATCCAAACATTCACTACCAACGAACGACGTACGTGCACATCGTCATATGGCTGATTCTAGCACTTGTGGGCTATGCGGAGTTCCAGATTCATGGCAGCACTCTCTCTTGGAATGTACATCCTCGCGAAGCGTCTGGGTGCTAGCGGACGAGGAGATCACACATAAAATCACGTCAAACACGGAACCATGAGCTAAAAACTGGCTGTTCACGGTGATGGGAATGATGTCACATGATCAATTTATCATCACGGCAGTCACTCTTTGGTCCATCTGGCACGCACGGAGGAGCCATCCACGAAGCAATATTTCAGAGCCCTCAAGCGACCCACTGTTTCATCGAAAGGTACTTGCAAGATCTTACGATCATTAGCAACAGGGAGCAGAACCAGAACAGGAACGCCGCGACGCCAGTTCTGGGCCATGCAAGACCAAAGAAGCCACCGGTGGGCCACCACAAAATCCATGTCGATGCAGGCGTACGTGCAAGAAGACGGGGCTCTGCTGTGGCTGTTTGCAGAGACGAAGGAGGAAATTTCATTGGAAGCTCGGCTCTTGTGGTCGAAGGAGTTTATGATCCCCCTACTTTGGAAGCGATAGCATGCCGGGAAGTTCTGTCCCTGGCAGAGGATTTGGGCATTCACCAGTTCACGTGGCCTCAGACTGTCGTGGGGTCGCGCTAGACATCAGCAGAAGGGCAAGGGGAGTTTATGGAGCAGTTATTAGCGAGATCAATATCAAAGCCGCTAAGTTATCTTGTAATTTTTCTTGAAAGTCGTGCTGTTAATTATGAAGCACATCGCTTAGCAAAGTTCGCACTATCTAGAGGTCCGGGTCGTCATGTCTGGTTTGGCGTTCCCACGACCTAGTTTTGTATCCCAATCAATGTGGAGTTCGATGAATAAAGCAGTTTTTCATCCCTAAAAAAAAGCTACCAATCCAGCTCCCATCCCTCAAAAAAAAATCCAGCTCCTCCACACTCTCTCTCTTCCCCGTGCACCGCACCCTATCCTTCTCTCCCCTAGTCCCCTCCCACCGCTCCCTCTCACTCCGCCGGGGCTCTCCCGCCCCCGACCACCGCACCGCCAAGCCCAGCGCGCTCCACCACACTGCGCGCCCCGCCATGGCGGCCGCCGCCGCGGCGCTCGCGAGCTCGCCCCTCGTCCACCTCACCGCCGCGGCCCGCCTCCGCCTCCCCAGGCCCAGGGCCTCCCCCGCGGCCTCCTCGCGGTGGGGGTGCCCGCGAGGCGCCTACCTGGACTGGAGGCCCCTGAGGCGGTGCGACCGGATGCGGCGCTTCTCCGTCGACGAGGGCGGCGGAGGCGGGGAGGACGGGGAGAAGCGGGGCGAGGAGGAGGCGGCAGCGCCCGTGGAAGCCAAGGTGGGGGCCGCGGAGGAGCGGAGCCGCTCGGGCAGCTTCTCCTCCTCGTCATCTCCGTCCTCTGCGGTATGAGGAACTAAGCCATTGGCCATTTCGTGTGCTGAACATAGTTGGACTGAACAACTTGCTGATTTAGGAGTATTTTTCAAGCCCATTCTGCTGGTTTGAGAGACAGAACTGTGTGCAATTAGAGGCAGGATTGGATCATTGGATGCACAATTGGTGCTATCATTCATTTACTTATTTTTTGAAAGGGGAATCGAATTCCTGAATGATCCTTGTGATCAGTGATTATGATGCAGTGTTAGTATGACTATACTAGTGAAGTAATTAATCCCTTAAATCGGATATGTACGACATTTTAGAAAGCATACAGTGTAGCTAAACTTCTATAACTTGGACCATGATGACATAGAAGATTATTTAGTTTGATTACATGGATATCGTTAGAGTTGTCACAAAAAATAAATCTCAGAACATAATAAATCTGCAGTTGCAGCTACCATCCTAAACCCTAAACCCTGGCCTAATAGTGCTTGTGGCGTTGCATCGTGGTGCTGGCCTGTAGCATGCCTGCTGCTATCAAGGCAACCTCGCTCACGCTGTTGGCCTCGGATGCTGCTCATGATAAGGGCTCGTGGCCCTATTGGCTGCCCCGACCCGACCCAAAGTTCTCCGAACTGAGAACAACCGGAACAAGTGTTGCCTCTATCTCTCCCTGTTACGTGGTAGGATACTCAACTCTCTGCGCCAATCCTCAGGGAGGATGAGGTATGCCCGCTCAACAGCGACAACCGGCCCGGCTGTTGCCTTTGCGTTTCCACGCAAGTGGAAGGGCAAGACGACCCCCGACGCTGGATGTCACCGAGGACATGCTACCTGGTTGATCCTGCCAGTAGTCATATGCTTGTCTCAAAGATTAAGCCATGTATGTGCAAGTATGAGACGGTCATAAAAAGGAAGTAATGGTCAAATTTACATGTTGAGACTATAGTGATATTAAAAACATCCTATGTTCTTGAGCAGAGGCACTATCTTAATGTTGATATGGCAGACGCGACATTCAGTTGCCAAAAATGAAGGGATGTTACCACATTGTGCTTGTTCGTGTTTTCAAAGCCTAGCGCTATGATATTTAGTATCCTTCATTGGATACTTTGGTACTGCATGCCAGGTTGTTAGATGAAATTCTACCTAAATGATGAATCCCATCCTGTCTCTATACTCAGTAATGATTGCATCATATCACTACAGCTATTAGTTCTCTATTCTATTATGACTGCAAGTTCCAAGTAATGTGAATACCGCCATAGCAGTTTAAACCTGTTAGAACTTACTCACCAAATTTCAGAATTCTTTCAGTAAGCTTGAATAATTTCCTTTTCTTAAGAAATAGAGAAAAACATGATATGTACTCCCTCCATTCCAAAATACTTGTCGTGGTTTTAGTTTTTGAACTAAAACCACGACAAATATTTTGAAACGGAGGATGTACTTCTTAATAAGGCGTACACCAACATTTCTTTTAACTTGTAGTGCATATTTGTTTATTATGAACATGGCTAATTCTTTTCTCAAACATATTTTATAACATATCCATTTGCTCAGACTCCTGGTGTATCAAGCGAGCCTCCTCTTTTGAGCTTCAGTGTGGATAATATCGATACAGTTAAGTTATTGGAACTCCTAGGCCCAGAAAAGGTTGATCAAGCTGATGTCAAGGCTATCAAGGAAAAGTTTTTTGGCTACACAACATTCTGGTTGACAAGAGAAGAACCTTTTGGTGATCTTGGGGAAGGAGTCCTTTTTGTTGGGAATCTCCGAGGGGACAGAGAGGAAATCTTTGGAAAACTTCAGCGGCAGCTACGTGAACTTACAGGTGACAAATATAATCTTTTCATGGTGGAGGAGCCCAATTCAGAAGAGGATGACCCACGCGGGGGACCACGTGTTAGTTTTGGTTTGCTTAGAAGAGAAGTTTCTGAGCCTGGACCTACTACCTTGTGGCAATACGTTATTTCACTGTTACTTTTCCTTCTCACTGTGTTCTCCTGTATTGAGCTAGGAATTGCATCAAAGGTACATCTGCCTAACCTGTTATCTGGTACCAGAACTTAATACCCTTCTATGCTAGGTTGCTAATAATTTTTTTACCTGTGCAGATAAGCAGTCTTCCACCAGATATTGTTTCATATTTCACTGATCCAAATGCTACTGGACCCCCACCTGACATGCAACTTTTACTTCCATTCGTGGAATCTGCTCTGCCAGTGGCTTATGGCGTCTTGGCTATCCAACTATTTCATGTAAATCACATCAAAGATCTGCTGAGCATTTATTCTAAATCTAGTCTTTTAGCTCTTGTTTGAGCAGTAGTACTCCCCCTGTTTCTTTTTACTCCGCATATAAGATTTTTCTCAAGTCAAACTTAGTAAAGGTTGACCAAATTTATATTAAAAATATCAAACATCTACAATAGTGAAGGTGTACAATATGAAATTTAATTCCATGACCCATCTAATGATGTTAATTTGGTATTGTGGATGTTGATTATTTTTTCCTATAAACTTGGTCAAACTTTACGAAGTTTGACTTAAGTAAAATCTTATATGTGGAGTAAATAGAAACGGAGGGAGCACATCTTGTACACCAGTTCAAGCTTTCAAGAAATGCTATGGAAATTGTCATTGTTAACCTTTTCTGCAATGCTCCAGTTGGTTACAAAAGACTCCCAGAATTCAGTTGTGTTTACGTTTTTTGCTGCCATATAAAGTGTGGTCCTAGGGGCAAACCGGCAAAGTACATCTTATTGTATTTCCTTTGTTAGAGTTATTGCTGAACTCGTTCCAGCATTAACATAATATAATTGCTATGAGCAGGTTTGTGTAAAGACTCAAATCTGAATAATTGCTCTGTCCTTTATGACTCGGTAATCGGTATAGTTGGTAGTTTAAAACAAACTATTCGATCGATAGCTCTGCTCCTAGCAATTCAACGTTGGCATCAACTAGCAGACAATTGTATCAGTGGATCCTTTAATTAAGTAGTGATGCATTTAGCGGTTTGAGCTTTGTTATTCATGAAGCCCCACTTTTGTAATTGTTTTGACCTGACCTACCATGTTACATTATGGTGCAGGAAGTTGGACACTTTTTGGCAGCATACCCAAAGAATGTGAAACTGGGCATTCCTTTCTTCATTCCGAACTTCACTCTTGGAACTTTTGGTTCAATTACTCAGGTTAGTATGTTTAGAAGAAGTATTATAATATGTATAGATTGCATCAGACAGGAATGTATTGTGATGCTATTTCACTACTATATATCAACTAGTTGATCACTAATTTGCTAGTATGCCATGATGATGAAGAGTTGGGTCAAATCTTGAGTTCTTGATAATATATTGCGCTTTATCTGCATTACCTGGTTCCCCACGTGTAAACATGATAGCATTGGGAAAATATGCCTCATTTTAAGTTTCTTTACCCCTCTCCCTTGTGTATGGTGGTAAATAATATTAAATCTGTTGGAAGATGCTTGAGTAGCGATATTGTTTTTTCTACTTCGGGTGTCATCATTCATGGGAGGTACATTCCAGAGCCTAAATCTTAAGGAAACACCTATTTTTCCGCTATCCGTTATTTGTTTGACATGCCTAATTTTGTGAACCATGTTGCAAAAGTGATACGATTGTGCATATTTATGTCCAACCACTACTTTGAAGTTTTCTTATTTTCATCATCCACTCCTGTAGTTCAAATCCATTCTGCCAGATCGAAAGACAATGTTTGACGTATCAATGGCTGGTCCTTTGGCTGGAGCTGCACTTTCTTTTTCGATGTTCTCTGTAGGCTTGTGGCTCTCCTCAAATCCTGCCGGGGCAACTGATTTAGTTCAAGTACCCAGCAATCTGTTCCAGGGTTCTTTGTTGCTTGGACTTATTAGCAGAGCAATACTTGGTTACAGGTGACTGATACCTGGAATTTGGGACATTTACTTTCTACCATTTAAACTATGTCCTCGTTTTAGATCACTATTAGTGATCTAAAACGTCTTATATTTGTTTACAGAGGGAATAGTATTTAATTTCGTTAGACTATTTTTTAAGTTTTTATCTGTCCTAGTTCCAGATGTGATAGCTGCACTTTTTCCTTCAGTCTGTCGTGTTATCCTGTTATAGATACCATTTTAGAACACTCAGAAAGTGTGTGCTGCTTTCCTGATTCTCGCTCATAGCTGCAGTTTTTGAGGCGTGTACCGGATTAGCTGAAACTCTTTCTAGTTTTAGGAGGATTGATCATCTCAAGTAGAGTATCAGTGGTTTTCTTAACTCCCGACTTATAGATATTTGATGAATTATTATGTGTAATGGGATCTTATATGAGTGTGGATAGTTAAGCATTAAGAACTTTTACAGCTTACAAATCATGTTGGTACCATGGTTTTGTAGGCGTTGCTTCAGCGTCACTTCAGCACTGATAATGTGCCTTTATGCCATGAGGATGTTCTGTTCTGTGTGGAACAATGGATAGTAGCCCATCTCAGCACGTTCCATTTTCTCTCTATTACATGTGCCGATTGCTCTGTTCCTACGTTGCCAGGCCGCCGTCTCGCCTTACCACCTTCCCTTAAGCGCTTGATAGTTAAAGCAGGGCTTAGGCACCTAGCTTCACCTTATACCGCTTTAAAAATTGTGGTTGGTAATACAACTTCTGCTGAATATACTAGTATACCCATCATCCATGATAGAAGTTGTTAGCTTCGTATATTTTATAAACTGCTCAACTCTGCATTTTGTAGTTCCGATATGAACTCTATGTTTCTATTTTCTAACAAACTTAAATTGATTTTCAGTGCTCTGCATGCTGCTACGGTTTCTATCCACCCTCTTGTGATCGCTGGCTGGTGAAGTATCGTTCACAAATTGCCGGACCTCTTGTGACCAAACAGGTTTTCTTTGTCTTATTGTTCCTGCAAATTCTGCAGGTGTGGTTTAACAACTACTGCCTTCAATATGCTTCCTGTTGGATGTCTTGACGGTGGAAGAGGTTTACAGGTAAAAGTTAATATAATATTTTTTATGGATGCAACTAAATAATCATGCTGGACCATATGCATGCACTCCCTTCGTCCAGAAATATAGGTCATTTTAGTCATCTCTTTTTGTCCACAAATGAAGTCCATGTTTCAATACTCTCATGAATAAATGAATCTCCTTCACAGTGCTCCTCTTTGGAGAGCATAACTAGAGGCTAGTAAGAGAAGAGCATGATGACCATGTTAGGCTATTTGTGTAATTCTTGTACACATGGTTAAAATAACATATTTGTGGGCAGGAGTATGTAGCAGTAGCTACTCATTTTGAGAATGGCTCTCTGTTTCCCTTCCTTGACAGTTAATACTGTTTTCAGGACCCTTTTTTCACTCACCTCTCTTATAAGAGTTTCTAAGCCGTTTAAGCGTGACTTAGGATGCTATGACTAAACTTAATAAAGTGAAAAATTGTCTTCCATCTCTAGTGGTAGTGGATATCTGCACTTGTGACATGTCCAATCTGTGTGACTTGTACTGCTGAGGTGGACAGTAGTATGCAGCCATGAACTACTAACAAAAGATCATGATCAAGAGTTCAAGAAACTAGTGTATGCAGGAACAAAATCCATTTTATTTAGAGATGCCTGTAGCTGTCAGTGATCTGAAAAGTGGAAACGGTGTTAAGCTCTACTTTGTGAATCTTAGAGTGGTTGGGTTTTTTGAATGTTTAGAAAAATAAGAATTACAACTTGGTACACTGTTCGACCACTGGCAATTCCCGTGCAAGCGCCTCCTGTCAGTGAAAAATTTTCAGACCTAACATTGATTTTTCATTTACAACTTTACTGACAGACAGATCCATCAAAAGGGCTTCATTTGCACAGTAACAAGTGATACATTCAACATCTCAATACAACTTTTACGCTTTTGTTCGTGAGTTATTGAGATTTCCATAGCTTGTTTTATCAGTATTTCAATCTGCACTAACTTTACAGTAAATAACCTCCATCTCAAAATGTAAGATGTTTTTGTAGTTTAGCCTACAAAAACGTCTTATATTTTGAGATGGAGGTAGTACCTAGAACTTCTGGACGTTTTGGTGCTTAACCTTGTAGCTGTGAAATAACATGATTGATTAGCAGTAAAATCCTGAGGTTCTTTACCAAGTCTGAAGTTCTGCGGTGTGCTCAACAGGGTGCGTTCGGCAAGGATGCTTTATTTGGATTTGGCTTGACGACTTATTCGTTGCTTGGACTTGGAGTGGTACGTCAGTCCATCTTGCTCTTGGACTTTTTTCTTTCTCCGACCAACATCTTGCACCTAGCCTTCCCAGCTTTGGCTTCAGAGTCTCTAATCTATTGATGTACAGCTTGTTTTCTTATACCTCTGAAAAGAAGAACAGAAAAATGCATTTCCGTTCATAGTAAACAACGTGCAATGTTCTATGTGTACTTGTATATCAGAGCACTAACAATCTTAATCATTTTTATACAATCAATACTGAAGAAAAATGCTGGACTCTACCTCATAGGAATATCAGTTTTTCTAGTTCGGAAACTAACGTTCTTCATAAAAAAAAATTCCTTACAGCTTGGGGGTCCGCTGTCTCTTCCTTGGGGCCTATACGTGCTCCTATGCCAGGTAAAAACAGGAAAACGGATGGACGACACACTAGGCAGGAGAGGATCCATGCATTTTGTGCACTAACCTATGCCTGTCTACCTTGTGATGTATCCCCAGAGAACACCTGAGAAGCCATGCTTGGACGACGTGAGCGACGTCGGCACCTGGAGGAGGGGCGCCCTGATAGCGTCGGTGTTCCTCGTCGTGCTGATCCTCATCCCCCTGTGGGATGAGCTCGCGGAGGACCTAGGTGTAGGACTTGTCAGCTCGTTCTGAGACACAAAAAGTGTTTTACCGGTAGAAAGCTAGGCCATGATGCAGGTCAATTTTGCGCCCGAATTTAGCAAAGCGATAGCGAAATTGTTGTAAGTTCACTCACCGTCGGGAGGTGAAAAATACGAGTTTTTACTCCTGGGGCGTGTGTATGCAGAGATTTGCACAGTGACGGGGTCAGTCAGCAGCCATTGAATTTCCCCGTACGGCCGGGGCAGAGGCGCTGCCCCGTCCAGGCTGTAGCCATTGTTTGAAATCATTGCCCGGTACTCCGGTCGTACAGTACAGTAATGTGCTGTGAGTTGGCACAGGGAGCGTTGTTTGTTGTTGCGCAATGATTGCTTCTCGTATCGCGTTGCAGCGGCAAATCATGCGACTTTATTTATGATGTACGGTTGGATCTTGGATGAGAAGCGCTGCCTAGAGTGCCTGTTGATATGCTTTTGACTTCCCTTCTGTTTGGTTTTTATCTCTCACATTGACGAGCATGTGTTTGTCTGTTTGGAGACGTCAACTGAATTCATCCGACCAAATCAATATACCGTGAAGAGTTCTACTACTTGAAACCGTTCGATTCGAGCTCAGATCTGGGCGAGGAAAGCGCAATGTTTCGACAAAAGAAGGAAATTTA
Source organism: Triticum dicoccoides (assembly GCF_002162155.2). Classification (NCBI taxonomy): domain Eukaryota; kingdom Viridiplantae; phylum Streptophyta; class Magnoliopsida; order Poales; family Poaceae; genus Triticum; species Triticum dicoccoides. Next base: position 622,803,792 of record NC_041389.1, read on the forward strand.
TCGAGACATTTACATTTGAGTTTTTAAAAAATGGTGGTATCAACTGATGCTTCTCCAATCCAACAAAAAATCAGGTGACACAGCATGAGTGCGTCACTCACAGGCCGAAACAGTTGGTTAATTTGTTACCTTCCCGGCGGCTGGCTCCCTCCCTCCGTTCCACCCTCTCTCTCGCTCGCTCCACCCACCACCACCACCGCACCCTCCTCCCTCCTCCCTCGTTTCCCCCGCGTCCGCGTGCTGTAGCAGCTTAGCGCCAACCCACGAAATCAATCCCCAATCCCTGCCTCCTCCGCCCGCCAACCCTAGCCCCGCGCCCTCCCGCATGGACGACGACGACGCCGGGGGCGGCGGCGACGCGTCCCCGCAGCACGAGGGCGGGGGCGGGGCGGTGGTGATCGAGCGCGGGGCGGGGGCGACGGCGCCCGCGCGGGACGCCGCGGCGGCCTCGCCGACGAGCTCGCGCTCCGTGACGGAGACGGTCAACGGCTCGCACCGGTTCGTCATCCAGGGCTACTCCCTCGCCAAGGGCATGGGCGTGGGCAAGCACATCGCCAGCGAGACCTTCGCCGTGGGGGGGTACCAGTGGGCGATCTACTTCTACCCGGACGGGAAGAACCCCGAGGACAACTCCGCCTACGTCTCCGTCTTCATCGCGCTCGCCTCCGAGGGCACCGACGTCCGCGCCCTCTTCGAGCTCACCCTCCAGGACCAGAGCGGCCGGGGCAAGCACAAGGTGCACTCCCACTTCGACCGCGCCCTCGACGCCGGGCCCTACACCCTCAAGTACCGCGGATCCATGTGGTATGCTCATCCAGACTCCCACCGCAATCTCTTCTCTCGGGGATCACCTCTCATACGAGCTCTTCTGCTTCCATTGCCTTGCGATTTGGGTATCATTTTGAAGCAGCTGCTAGTTGTGGTCAGTAGCTACGCCTAACATATTAGTAGGTTTATTGGCATGGTTCTGGCCTTATTGTGTAGGTAACCAGGTGGTGAATCTGACACTGCGCCAATAACTAATCGACGAATTGGCTATGGTTAGAAGTTATTTTCGTTCTGCTGTGGGCCTGTTTCTTGTTGGGAGTGCAACGATTAGGATTTGGTGTACGAATTAGTGTTAACTACTTGTCCAACCCATTGGACTGCAACCCCAAATCAACCATGTTTAATTATCTAGTACCACCCTAAATTCCTTGTCAAACACATTATCTGGGAGGGCTGTTTTGTTTGGGTATCGTCTTGTCATGATATTCTCATTCTCAACACATCCTTCAGCGGAGGTATTTAACTGATTAATATATTTGCTTTACATACTTCATTAGTCTCTGTTTGAACATTTCATACAATTATTTTAATTGATCACCATACTTGTAGATCTGCAGTGTCATTTTAGGTGTTAGATCCAATGAATGAGATAAATCAGAAAATTTCTATTAACTTTAGGTTAAGCTGGGAGCGGCTAGAGAACTTGAAAGTATATATATAGATATGGCCTACTTTGGTACAAAAGAGTGCGAGATCCGCAACTTTTTGCACACTTGTTAAATTGATTATAATAGTTTGTGTGAACTCGGCTTGTCATGTTATTGATTTAATTTTTTTAAATGTGAAGGGTTGTAAGCAGTAAAAATGTAAATGTTTTTTTCTGATATTAGTTTTTCATCTTGATTTCTGTTTTCAGGGGTTATAAAAGGTTTTTTCGACGCACTGCCCTTGAGACATCGGATTTTCTTAAAGACGATTGCTTGAAGATAAATTGCACTGTGGGTGTTGTAACATCAACCATGGAGTACTCTAGACCGCATTCTCTAGAGGTTCCGGACTCTGACATAGGCTACCATTTTGGGACGCTTTTGGAATCTCAAGAGGGTGCAGATGTTATTTTTAGTGTAGCAGGAGAGAGGTTTCATGCTCATAAGTTAGTGTTGGCTGCGCGATCTTCTTTTTTTAGATCTGAATTTCTTGATCCTGAATCAGATGAAGAAAACAGTGAAGTCGACACCAGTAACGAAATCAAAGAGATTGTCATCGACGACATGGAGCCAAAAGTCTTTCAGGTATGTTTCTTCTATGCTGATCTTATTCTTTGGATTTCACAGTTTAACAAACTTGATTGATATCTTATCATATGTAAATACTCTATGTTGTAGGCTGTGCTTCACTTCATGTACAGGGACAATCTTGTCGGTGATGACGAATTGTCTGCATCAAGCTCAGATTGTCCCATCTTTGATACTTTAGCTGGGAAATTGTTGGCTGCAGCAGACAAATATGAGTTGCCAAGGCTAAGAGTGTTATGTGAATCTTACTTGTGCAAACAGATTTCTGTAAAATCTGTGGCAACTACTCTAGCGCTGGCTGATCGGCATCATGCTACAGAGCTCAAGTCCGTCTGCCTAAAATTTGCTGCTGAGAACCTTTCAGGTAACAAGACTTAACAAGGGCTGCAATTTGATGTGCTCGTCCTATGTAGTTATCGGATAATTGGGTTTATGGGGCTGTTTGGATTGTGCCCCATCTAGCCCCACCAATTTTTTGGTATGACCAATGTGAGGGCATGACCAAAATTTTGGTAAGTGATCATTGTTTGGATTGTAGCCGTCCATGTTTTGGCCCTTGCACTGTGGAGTAGCATGCTTGCATGCATTGTGAGGACCCACAGATTAAACTACAGCCAGCATGCAGCAGATACTAATAAAATAAAGGGATAGTTACCTGGGACCCAACGAGACAGAGAGTGCAGGGTGCGATGCCAAAATTTTGGCGGAGCTTTTCGCCGCCCTCAACTCGCCCGTGAGTTGGCTAAGTTTACATTGGCGTCTCGCGGGCGCGCTGGGCGTGCCAATTGTTTGGTAGTGATCCAAACGGGCACCAAATTTTACGGGCTTGCCAACTTTTTGGTCGGGCTGGTTTTGGTCGAGATCCAAACAGCCCCTATATTCATGTCTGCTTGAGAATTATGTCCAAAAGGTGGTGTATGAAACAGCATGCTGCCATTTGTTTCCACAAGTATCAACCCCTATGCATACACATCGAAAGGAACAGTGGCCCATATGATGCCTTTGTTTGCTTCAATTGTTAGAAAGAAGACGTACCACTTGGTAATACAGAAATATATTCTTCGTGCTGAGGGCAGTGTTAGTCTGATAACTATGCAAGTTTTGATCTCCCGTTATGCCAGCCCGACTGTACAGTAGTTGGCTCAAACCATTTCAATTTTCATTTGTTTCATGCTCTTGATTTGTCGATGCTATCAACTGATACGTCCTATAATTTCAGTATTCTGATGTTTTTATGGTACTCACTACCTTTGTATCTGCTTCTACTGTTTGTTTCATGGTGGTGCCCAAACAAGCGTCCTGAACTGTATAACATTCCAGATGCCCTTATGTATCTGCAGCTGTAATCCGGACCGACGGATTCGATTACCTCAAAGACAACTGCCCGGCGCTGCAGTCGGAGATCCTCCGGACGGTAGCCGGGTGCGAGGAGGAATGCAGCAGCGGCGGCAAGAGCCAGAGCGTGTGGGGCCAGATCTCGGACGGCGGCGACACCAGCGGGCGCAGGGTGAGGCCCAGGGTCTAACGCCGCCACCGCCAGCAAGTACTGACCTGTATGTGTTAGCGACCTGCCGCTGCTGTATAAATTCGTAACAGCCATTTGATGTTGTGACAGATCTTCTTGTAATAATAATAGCATCCGCTCTGTTGTAGTACCTTCTTTGTTCATAACCGTTTTGTGTTGGATAATTTACCTTCCTTTTTTAAAAGAGAACTTTGCTTCGCTTAACAGTTAATAAGCTTGCCTTTATCAAGCGGAGCCACTACGTCAGTTGATGAGGTGAACAACTGAGACTGGCCACGTTAGCTCAGTCTCAAAGAATACATTTGGATTGTATGATGTTCATAGTATTCTTCTAAAGATTCTACAGTATTTCTTAGGAATTTTTCTAATAAACACCCTCTGTGTCAGATGGATGGTGTTGCCAAAATTCCTTTGGACGGATGGAGTACTTTTCTGTGTTAGAATTCCATAGTGATTTCAGAATAAGTAGAACTAGTTAAGTGTGAGAAAGCAAAAGATAACAGTGTAAGAATCAAATTTTCAAACGTAAAGGCTTGTCATTATCCTCCCTTACTTTTTTATACAGATCTGACACATTTGTGCACGCCAACATGAACTAAAACTCATACTAGCACAACTCTTTTGTGAATATTTTGAATTGTACATGTGTACAGACAGGCCATCGTATTTGCATTTACAAATGCATTAAGTATTAAATGGAATACATTGATATTGATATTGTTCAAAAGCGCTTGGCTGTTTAAGTATTTAATCATTGTTACGATTTACTCCCTCCTTTCTAATTAGGTGTAGCATTAATTGAGACTTGGTTAAGTCCCAGTAAACCGAAATTTAACAATCCCGTTTCTAATTTATACTCCCTCCGTTCCTAAATATTTATCTTTCTAGAGTTTTCAACAAGTGACTATATACGGAGCAAAATGAGTGAATCTTCACTCTAAGATATGTCTATATACATCCGTATGTGGTAGTCCATTTGAATACTCTAGAAAGACAAATATTTAAGAATGGAGGGAGTAGATCCTGCATGTATCTCTGGCACATATCAGAACACTTATACCATTAGGAAATTCAAATTTCAAATTGTATAATATTTAGGATATGCTCCTATAACTTAAAATATGTAGGTGTAAACCTTATATAACCAGAAAGGAGGTAGCGATATCGTTTAGCACCCTGTTGGCATTTATAGGATGAGATGCTGAAATTCGATTGACGTCCAAGCACAAGGCAGAACAAAATCAAGACAATCATAGATGGGCGACTCCACCTTTCAATAGCAAATGATTCAAAGCAAATAAGTACTTGCTCACATGAATTCAGTACAAACTACACTGACTGAGTAACATACAAGATGTCAGCGCCCACACATCAGACCAAAGCGATTGCGACGACAGACTGCGAACTGGGAGCATCTTCTTGCAGCGGCAAACATCCGTATGCTCTGGTTTTGCTCAACCAAATGCGGCGCAAAGGAACTCCTTGTAAATGCTCATGAACTTGGCCACGAAAGCTGCAGAAACAGTAGCAGAAAATGGGCGCAGACGAGTCAGGGGTCAGCTTTTGAGTACCGACTAGGCAAGTGCCGCTACAATCGTAGCCACCCAAAATATTGTAATACAATGTACACAGATCTTGAGGTATATATAAGCCAGAGCTCTGATCCAAAGGATTTCCTTAAGAACCTTGGAGGATTGTAAGGAGTTTTTCATATGTTGTTGGTTCAATTTGTAGGATTGTATTCCACCTGAAGCTCCATTTTGAGGAAAGTTTCTATTAACTTGTCTCTCTTTGAAAAAAGACCTATGTTTTTAATAGTGCAGTCAAATCTACGGTTTTTACTTGTTACATGATGCCATCAAATCGTAATATGAGAAGACATGACACTCTAATCCTATGAGGCCCTATATGAGAAAGGCAATAAGGCATAGCTAGGTCCATTAATGCCGATAATGATAACCAGAGAAGTCAAATTATCGGTACAATACAAATACACACACACTAGACCAACAAGAAACATGACAACATTATGCACAACACACCAGTTTGTAAAAGGTGCATGAGATGTACCTTCCAGATGAAAAATGGCCTTGGACCCAAGTCGCATCTTGTGTTCCTGCCAAAGACATGACACCAGAGCTTAACAAGCAGATTTATCGCAAGAAGATCAATAAGGAAGAAAATACAAAAGGCCATAGACATAAGAGTTAGAGCTAGTACTATGTGAAATTAGTGGAGATAGAACATGAAAAGTCTACTGTGCTCCTAGGTTACAAAGAACATATGAAACTAAATTGGCTGGGAGCTGGGAAAAAAATGTTAGCATAACAATTACTCACATAGTGTGCAGCCCAGTGACAAACTTCGTGCTTCAAATCAGAGTCTAACTTCTTCATTAACTCGGTTAACAACTTCTGCAATTGTCAAAATCAAGTTTAGCTTGCACCCTCAAGGTCATGGAAAAAAATGAAGGTAAAGCAGCAATAGAAGCATTGTGTCACCTTCAAGATGCTTTCAGGTGGGATGCAATTCACAAGTAACTCATAGAATTTCTGGCGTACAGAATATAGCCTGAAATATTAATTTTACAATTCAAAGTCAAATCAAAGCGAAACCAGAAAATGTCTCAGATGACTCACTATGCAAGGAAAATTAATAAACAGATTTTGTGAAGAACAAAAGTGTGTAACAGATGGCGAACCACCTAAAATAGCAGATGTCACTTCCATATGGTGTGACACAAGACGAAAATATAACATTCCTAGCAGATGCAGATCCATTACCACTCCTATCAGATTGAATAAGTAAAGTACAATACATCTCATGACATCAATGCTGGCTGCTGGCCACATGTAGTTATGTTATGAAATTTCTTCAATTCTGAAGATCTTCCTAATAATTGTACGATGGGTACACACTGATGGTTGGGAGCCATTATGATGCATGAAAAGAGGGCTCGAGGGAGAACAATAATGTAATAGTATCTTCACACAAAAAAGGAAAACAAATATGCGATGAAAACAGTAAACAGGAAATGAACGGAAAAGGTAAACGTTAGGGAACTGCAGCTCAACAGAAGATGGAATGAAACATGACAGACCTTTTAGGGCTTTGTTCACTCAAGATTTCAGTTGCTATTTCAGACACATACTGCTCCCAGTCAAGAGGAGGCGCCACTTGATTTGCTGAAAATGGATATCTGCAATTCAGAAACAGAAGAAAAAAAGTTAAGGGAAAACCATATAAATGTAAAAACTAAAGGGCGTAAAAAGCAAGATACATGATACACATATAAAACTAGGGACACAGCAGAACCAATATTAACAGAACTGCAGTAACAATTAAGGTAGCAGTCGGGCTTACTGCTGGACTTTGCATGTCTCAAAGAATAATATTGCTCGCCTCAAGTTGCGGTTTGATTGAGCTGCTATCCGAGCAGCAAATCCAAATGGAAGTTGCAGATTTTCTTTCTTCCCAATGAATTCCAGTACTTGTACAATCTGCAAATGAGCGACTTTTAGGGGTGCAGTAGGCATAACTTCTTCAACTATACATAGAATAATGAGGTTGGAGCATAGTTAAAAATTTCACTACCATTTCCTTGCTGTGAACATGGTACAAATAAACTGATAAAAGCATAGATTCAAACCTTACATAGAGCAGTTCAAACAACCCTGGTTAAGTCTAGACTTTACAGATGCAATTCACAACACTTACAAAAAAGAATAAAGTTCAATTTACCATAACTGAACTAATTACCAAACTCAGAAGCAAAGGAACCCATGCAAGTTTTGAACACCCTATTAGACATAGTAGCACCAACCATGAAATCAAGCCAAAGATCCACAAGTGACACTAGTTGCAGTAAAAATGGGACCAAATATTCAATACTAACCTGGTCTTCGGTAGGTGCATTCACTCGCACATTCAAGCAACGGGACCTTACAGCTTCTGTCACCTTTGAGGAGCTATTACAGCATAATATGAGTCTACACGATGCACTGTATTTCTCCATTGTCCTCCGGAGGGAATGTTGTGCTTCTCGTGACAGCTTGTCAACTTCATTTAGGACAAGCACTGCAAATTTACAAAGTATGTTTAAGTCTATGTTGAAAGAAGAATTTATTTTTAAATAAAGCAAGCATACAGCCTAAGCAAGTGGTATGGTCACTTTGCATAGCATCATCTGTTTATGCACTTGTTGAAATCATCCACTGAAAAGTACTAACAAGCCAATCAACCAGCATTGTATAAGACAACTTCATGCTGAATAGAGACGGTTCTTCATTTCAGGATGCAATAGACAATGGTGCCAGGGGAAGAAAAGCTAGTGGCAATTTCTTTGTAAGAGAACAAAATTTGAAACTTAGAGAGTTACAAGAACAAAATCAGAAGTATCAACCTTTAAATGCTCTCTTGCCCTTGGCATCAATTGGCCTACTCTTGGCCATCTCTTTGATGACCTCCTGAACAACATACCTGTCCTGAAAGCCAGCATCGCTGGGGTTCATCTCCACATGGTGGGAACTTGACAACATCGCCAGCTCAAGATCAAATGTCCTCGTCCCAGTCTGTATAAAGAAAATTGCACCTCAATTTCATAGCTACTCCCCAAATTGGCAACTTGGATAACGCCATGGACCAGTCTAAGCTATCAACATACACAGCAATGGCAAATGCTATGTTTTCCTATCAAGGTGCATCAGTGCTATGTTCACCAATAGCACAAACTGAAAAGGGAAGACTCCCTGTATGCATGCCACATGAGCTGACAACCACATCACTACTACTTTCTGTTAATTCGCCAATGACATATTGCAGTTTTGCAATAGTGACCATAAGAAGGAAAAACGGAGATGTGCTGAAAGAAGGGTTACAACTCACATCGATCTTCCACGTCTTATTCTCCATCTTCACCTGCAACGGAACCATGAAAACGCACGAAAATGTCAGCAGAAGAAAAAAAAATACCCCGGTCACGGGCAAAAAAAGTTTAAAAAAATCCAGATCTTCGGAGATTTGTCCGGAAGAGAAGAAACTACCTTCTCCACACCGGCGCCGAACATCTGCTTGATGAGCGCCATGATTAGGGTTTTCTTGCCGGACCCCGGCGGGCCATAGAAGAGGAGGTGCGGGCAGTCCTGCTCCGCCACCTGAACCGAACGGGACACCGTCAGAACAGATCAGCACACAAGGAGGCGGGGGAGACCCTGGGAGAGTAGTCTGGAGAGGGGCGGGTCGCGGATTCTTACGAATTTCTTGAGGTTCTGCGCGACCTGCTCATGGACGATGACCTTGTCTAGGGTTTTCGGCCGGTGCTTGTCCACCCACAGCATCTTCGCCCTCCTTCCCCGCCTCGCCGCCGACGAGAGAGATGGGGAGGGAGATGAGGATTTGGGGATTGGATTTGGGAGAGGTGGGGAGGGGAATGGAGGAGACTGGCGGGAACTTGGCAGTGAGGGGGGGATTGGGGGCGGCCTCTCGCGCCAGAGGGGGGAGGAGGGTTTTGGGGCTTCACCGAGCGCTAGGCGCCTATGTGTCGCTCAACCCTAGCATACTACTGCCCAAATTTTAGTGCCCTATTTTGTTTGTGTAATAAAGTCAAGGGCTCAAATGTTCATGAAAGTGCATCCAAGTCTTTGGATTGATTTTGATATTGGTAACATATATAGTTGAGTGACTAAGTGTTCGCTGAGTGCCGATCAGGGTTTTTAGACCCGAGTGGAAAGGTTGTCGAGCATCGTCGACCCTTCCCCACAATAGATCTAACAACCTCTTTAAATTTCGTTGAGTTGTTAGGACATCTCCAAGGTGAACCTGCAAACCGCTCGCATCCATCCGGAACGCGGAAGCCATCCAACGCGAGCATGTATCGGTTCGCGAAGCGGTCCGAACGCGATTCCTCCCGCAAACCGGAGACAAACCCTCGCCACCCCTCCCGCGCCTTCCTTCTGATGCACACGGAGGTCGGCATTAATGTCGCGATGTGACCGGAGGGAGGGAAGGCCGCACTGACTGACGTGACCTCTCGGCAGCCGCCGCTTCAATGCAGTCGCAGATTTCCGAGGAACCAACTCCGGTCGATACGCTGCATTGAAGCGGCTACCCGGCCCTTCGCATGGCCTGGCCTCGGCTATATAAGTCGCGCTCTAGCGTCGTTCACATCGCATCCTCCTCCTCCTTGTCCTCCTCTCCCCGTTCATCTCCCTCCACATCTCTGGCCAAGGGCGGAGCCAGCGCCCAGCGACCCTGGGCACTCGCCCAGGCTCGCTGCGTACGCGATGGTGTACCACGCCCTTTTCTAGCTGGCGAAATCCACTTGTACATCGAGGTTTCGCGGGCAAAACTGTTTTGGGCTTCTTTCAGTAGTGGGCTTCGCGAGAAATAACAGCGGGCCTAGGTCTAGAAAGTGCCAAGTGAGGAAGGCATGTTCATTTACTCGATAGCTATCGTTCCACCTGCCAGCCAGTTCGGCGTCGGCAGGCGGTTCCGGGGCCGGATCTGGCGGGCCGTGGCGACGCCGCCCTCGATCTCCGGGGCCATCGTCCTCATCGGCTAGCGGCTCCTTGACGAAGGCGGAGATCGTCATCTCCTCCGGCAACGAGGAGGACCAATAGTCGCCGAAGCTGCAGTTCGCGCCTACGGTGTCGGTCCAAGTCTACTCCGTCATTGACGCGAAGTTCGAGGAGCAGATGGAGTTGATTCTACGTCGTTCCGTGATAACCCACAAGTATAGTGGATCGCAACAGTTTTTGAGGGTAGAGTATTCAATCCATATTTATAGATTCGACACAAGGGGAGCCAAAGAATATTTGTAAGTATTAGCAGTTGAGTTGTCAATTAAACCTACTCTTTAGTTGGCAAGCATCATGTGATGGGGAAAGATCTAAGCATATTGTCGGAGTAAATGACCACGGGTAGCCTAACCAGCTCCCCTGGCTCTTCAAAAAATATCGGGCCGACTGAGCCCTCAAACATCCAAGACGCAGGGTTGCCTTCTCCTGGCCGGCTGTCCCATCGGCCGGCTGCTGGAAGGCGGCAAGGCTCTAAGAGCTCTCTCGAAAAGGGTCAACTCCTAGCAGCCGGCCACCAGATGGCCGGCTCCTAGCAGGGGGCCTGGCTTGCACCCTCAAAGTTTGCACCCACATAACGGCGATGACGGGCGTGGCTACAGTGAAGCCCTGCCACCCCCGAATCCCGGAGCAAGCATGGCCACAGTGCGCCGTACGGGACGGCCACTCCCCATCCGATGCGGCACTGTTGCCATGTTGACCATGGCATCACCCACGACCGGCTGTCAGTACAGCCCGCAGGCGGCGGGCCCTTCCTGCCAGTGAGATATCAGAAGGCGGCCGAGCTCGACCAGTCGGCCTGGGGGGAGGCCGGCTCCCAGCAGCCGGCTTGCCCCCACCCTAGAAGTTTGTGCACCATTAAGCAGATAAGATGGGGTAAGGCTACAGTGAAAACCCGCCAGGCAGCGGCACTATAGCCATGCTTACCCCGACAAAGCCATCGTCACCAGAAGCAAGGCTACAATAACCAGTAGCCGACAAGACCCCTAGGCGGTGGGCCCAGCCTGTCGGCCAAAAGGCCGTCAGTCGGCGGGCCCCAGCGGCCGGCGGAGAAGCCGGCGACTACAGACACTGATGGCCAGGACCCACGCCCAGCCGGATTACCATTGTACCCCTGGGGGGTAGGCCTATATAAACCCCCCAGGGCACCCATGCAAAGGGTTGATCTCTTAGGGTTTTAGACACCACATAGAGAGAAGAGGAGAGCTAGCCTTGCCCTTCTTCTTCCTCTAGCTAAACAGCTCAAGGAGCCTCTTGTAGCTACTCGTTTTGATCTAGTGATCATGCGGAGACCCCCGCAGAGCAGGAGTAGGGGTGTTATCTCCTAGGAGAGCCCCGAACCTGGGTAAGATTCGCCGGCGTGCATGTCTTTGCCTTATCCCGTTTCCAGGCACCGGCGACGTCTTACTGGCTCCCACAATGATAAGCCACCCGTTGGCATATGTCGCACCTACCACCTGACATTTGGCGCCCACCATGGGGCCAGGTGCACCGTCGTCCGGAGACCTGCTCTAGATGGGAACCCTTTTCCTCCCCAGCGAGCGTAACCAGCCTGGCACGCCTGATGGCGCTTGCCCCGACGTGTTGCATGGCGTCGACGATGCCTATGCAGCAAGTTGCCTCGCCGATCTCCTCTGCGAGGTTCGCCTCCTCGACGAGCTAGCGCCCGACGTAGGCACAGATTTCCCCGAGAGCCGCCTCGTCAGCCTCCTCGACCAGCTCCACGTTGCCAGCGAGCCTGCTGTAGACTTGGAGTCGGTCGGCTCCACCGACCCGATGCTTGTCGATTCTGACACGACATCGCTTGACGCCTTCCCCACCAACGTGGTGGTCATCGACGACCCTCTTCCTCGAGCCGACAGCAGCGGCAACACCGTCACTGAGGTGCTGGTCATCAGTCACGGCGCAGCCTCTGGCAAAAACATCCATGACACCCTGCAGACGGCGCTGCATGACCTGTCCGCCCCCATCCCAGCCGACGCCGACGCCGACATGCTGGAGGCCCGCCGCCTTGCCCTCATCGAGAACGGCAAGAAGATAGCCTCCATGAGATGACTCACCGAGGCTTACCAGCGTGAGGTTGATCGTGCCGCCTCTGGCACGCCGCCTGTTGGCGAACCCAGCCAGATTGGCACCATCAAGAAGCATGGCGCGACCATCGCTAGCATGCTGGGTGCTGACCGCCCATTCTACGCCACGCCGCTCGAGAACCTGCGGGTCGCCCAGGTGGCCGTGGACGAGTTGGACGGGCTGGAGGGCAACGAGCTTCACTGCGTGACCAGACGCGTCCAGCAGTGATACGTCTCCAACGTATCTATAATTTTTTATTGCTCCATGCTACTTTATCTACTGTTTTAGGCAATATTGGGCTTTATTTTCCACTTTTATATTATTTTTGGGACTAACCTATTAACCGGAGGCCTAGCCCAGATTTGTTGTTTTATGCCTATTTTAGTGTTACGAGGAAAAGGAATATCAGACGGAGTCAAAACGAAACGAAATCAACTGGAGAAGTTATTTTTGGAAGGAAAGCCACCGGATAGACTTGGACTCTACGTCAGAAGATACGGGAGCTGGCCACGAGGGTGGGGGCGCGCCCACCCCCCTAGGGCGCGCCCCCCTGCCTCGTGGGGCCCCCGAAGCTCCACCGACATACCCCTTGCACCCATATATACCTACGTACCCTAAAACTTCCAGAACAGAAGATAGATCGGGAGTTCCGCCGCCGCAAGCCTCTGTAGCCACCAAAAACCTCTCGGGAGCCCGTTCCGGCACCCTGCCGGAGGGGGAACCCATCACCGGTGGCCATCTTCATCATCCCGGCGCTGTCCATGACGAGGAGGGAGTAGTTCACCCTCGTGGCTGAGGGTATGTACCAGTAGCTATGTGTTTGATCTCTCTCTCGTGTTCTCTCTCGTGTTCCCTCTATGGCACGATCTTGATGTATCCCGAGCTTTGCTATTGTAGTTGGATCTTATGATGTTTCTCCCCCTCTACTCTCTTGTGATGAATTGAGTTTCCCCTTTGAAGTTATCTTATCGGATTGAGTCTTTTATGAGAACACTTGATGTATGTCTTGCGTGGGATAACCGTGGTGACAATGGGTTATTCTATTGATCCACTTGACGTATGTTTTGGTGATCAACTTGCGGGTTTCTTGACATTGGGAACCTATGCATAGGGGTTGGCACACGTTCTTGGCTCTCCAGTAGTAGCTTTGGGGCACTCTTTGAAGTACTTTTATGTTGGTTGGATAAATCTGAGATTGTGTGATGCATATCGTATAATCATGCCCACGGATACTTGAGGTGACAATGGAGTATCTAGGTGACATTAGGGTTTTGGTTGATTTGTGTCTTAAGGTGTTATTCTAGTACGAACTCTTTTATAGATTGATCCGAAAGAATAACTTTGAGCTGGTTTCGTACCCTACCATAATCTCTACGTTTGTTCTCCGCTATTAGTGGCTTTGGAGTGACTATTTGTTGCATGTTGAGGGATTGTTATATGATCTATGTATGTTATTATTGTTGAGAGAACTTGCACTAGTGAAAGTATGAACCCTAGGCCTTGTTTCCTATCATTGCAATACCGTTTACGCTCACTTTTATCGCTCGCTACCTTGCTGTTTTTATAATTTCTGATTACAAAAACCTATATCTACTATCTATTTTGCACTTGTATTTTCATCTCTTCGCCGAACTAGTGCACCTATACAATTTACCATTATATTGGGTGTGTTGGGGACACAAGAGACTCTTTGTTATTTGGTTGCAGGGTTGTTTGAGAGAGACCATCTTCATCCTACGCCTCCTATGGATTGATAAACCTTAGGCCATCCACTTGAGGGGAATTTGCTACTGTCCTACAAACATGTGCACTTGCAGGCCCAACAACGTCTACAAGAAGAAGGTTGTGTAGTAGACATCAAGCTCTTTTCTGGCGCCGTTGCCGGGGAGGTTAGCGCTTGAAGGTATATCTTTAGATCTTGCAATCGAATCTTTTTGTTTCTTGTTCTATCACTAGTTTAGTTTATAAAAGAAAACTACAAAAAAATGGAGTTAAGTTTGTCTCATACGCTTCGTCTTTTTAATATCTTTCGTGAGTTTGATGGAAAGGAAAATTGTGCTCAAGTGCTAGAAGAAGAATTACATAGAATGCTTGGCATAAAACATGTGAATGATGAGCATGATTGCAATGTTGTTAGTGTGAATTCCCTGAATACCCATGATGCTAATGATATGCAAAGCCACAAGCTTGGGGAAGCTATGTTTGATGGAGATGATATTTTTTGTCCCCCAAGCTTTGATGAGCAAATTTACTATGATGAAAGCATGCCTCCTATCTATGATGATTATTGTAATGACACTTATGCTTTAAAGAATAATGATAACCATGAAACGTGTCATCTTGATCTTAATTTTCAATCACATGATAGTTATTTTGTTGAGTTTGCTCCCACTACTATTCATGAGAAGAAATTTGCTTATGTTGAGAGTAGTAAATTTTCTATGCTTGTAGATCATGAAAAGAATGCTTTAGGTTCTGGTTATATTGTTGAATTCATTCATGATGCTACTGAAAATTATTATGAGGGAGGAACATATGCTTGTAGGAATTGCAATAATGTCAAGTTTCCTCCCTATGTGCTTAAATTCTTGAAGCTATGCTTATGTTACCTTCCTATGCTAGTTGATTATTATTCCCATAAGTTGTTTGCTCACAAAATCCCTATGCATAGGAAGTGGGTTAGACTTAAATGTGCTAGTCATATGCTTCATGATGCTCCCGTTATGTTTCAATTCTTATCTTTTATGTGAGCATCATTTTCATCATCATGCCTAGCTAAAAAGGCATTAAAGAAAAGCGCTTGTTGGGAGACAACCCAATATTTATCCTTACTGTTTTTGTGTGTACACATGATTATAATACTGTAGTAATCATGTTTTATAGCTTTTGTTTCAATAAAGTGCCAAGTAGAACCTTTGGGAAGACTTGGGTGAAGTTTATGTGATCTTGCTGTGAAAAACAGAAACTTTAGCGCTCACGAGATTAGCTGTCATTTTTTACTGGAGAGTGATTTTAGGTTGATTATTTTTTCAGATGATTAATAGACAAATTTCTCAGGTCGAGAAATTTATTTCATAATTTTTGGGGTTCCAGAAGTATACGTTTTATACAGATCACTACAGACTGTTCTGTTTTGCTTAGTAAGATCTGATAAATTTATTACAGTGGGAATTTTAGTTCATAATTTTTGGGGTCAGGGAAGTATTGATACTCTTGCATTCTTTACAAACTGTACTGTTTTGGCAGATTGCTGTTATAGTTGCATTGTTTGCATATGTTTGCTTGTTTAATGATTCTATTTGAGGATAGGAGTATTAAATATACAGAGGCATTTAGTATGCAATGTTGAATAATAATTTTAGTGATTTGTTACAGTACAAAATGATAAGGTTTTGCATTGGTTTATACTAACCTATCTCACGAGTTCTTGTTGAGTTTGTTGTGAATGAAGCTTTTGATAAAAAGAGAAACCATGATATGAGAGGAATTAAGGAGACACAAAAGTTCAAGCCTAGGGATGCCCAAGGCACCCCAAGATAATATTTCAAGAAGTCTCAAGCATCTAAGCTTGGGGATGCCCCGGTAGGCATCCCACCTTTCTTCTTCAACAACTATCGGTTAGTATCGGTTGAGCCTAAGTTTTTGCTTCTTCACATGAGTTGTGCTATCCTTGCAATGTAGTTTTCTTTAGCTTTGCTTGCTGTCTGAATAAAGTATCAAGATCTGAAATTATTAATTGGGAGAGTCTTCACATAGTTGCATAATTATTCGACTACTTATTGATCTTCACTTATATCTTTCGGAGTAGTTTGTCATTTGCTCTAGTACTTCACTTATATCTTTTAGAGCATAATGGTGGTTTTATTTTGAAGAAACAGATGAATTCTCATGCTTCACTTATATTATTTTGAGAGTCTTAAATAGCATGGTAATTTGCTTAAGTAATCCTAATATGCTAAGCATAAAAGAATTGTAAGAATTCTTATGAGTGTGTTGAATAGTAAGAAAAGTTTGATGCTTGATAATTGTTTTGAGATATGAAGATGGTGATATTAGAGTCATGCTAGTTGACTAGTTGTGAATTTGAGAAATACTTGCATTAAAGTTTGTGATTCCCGTAGCATGCACGTATGGTGAACTATTATGTGATGAAGTTGGAGCATGATTTATTTATTGATTGTCTTCCTTATGAGTGGCGGTCGGGGACGAGCGATGGTCTTTTCCTACCAATCTATCCCCCTAGGAGAATGAGCGTAATACTTTGCTTTGATAACTTGTAGATTTTTGCAATAAGTATATGAGTTCTTTATGATTAATGTTGAGGCCATGGATTATACGCACTCTCATCCTTCCACCATTGCTAGCCTTTCTAATACCGCGCACCTTTCGCCGGTATCATACACCCACCATATACCTTCCTCAAAACAGCCACCATACCTACCTATCATGGCATTTCCATAGCCATTCCGAGATATATTGCCATGCAACTTTCCATCGTTCCGTTTATTATGACACGCTCCATCATTGTCATATTGCTTTGCATGATCATGTAGTTGACATCGTATTTGTGGCAAAGCCACCGTTCATAATTCTTTCATACATGTCGCTCATGAGTCATTGCACATCCCGGTACAACGCCGGAGGCATTCATATAGAGTCATATTTTGTTCTAAGTATCGAGTTGTAATTGTTGAGTTGTAAGAAAAATAATAGTGTGATGATCATCATTTTTAGAGCATTGTCCCAGTGAGGAAAGGATGATGGAGACTATGATTCCCCCACAAGTCGGGATGAGACTCCGGACGAAAAAAAAGAGAAAAAAAAGAGGCCATAAAAAAGAGAAGGCCCAAACAAAAAAAATATAAAAAAATGAGAGAAAAAGAGAGAAGAGACAATGCTACTATCCTTTTACCACACTTGTGCTTCAAAGTAGCACCATGATCTTCATAATAGAGAGTCTCTCGTTTCGTCACTTTCATATACTAGTGGGAATTTTTCATTATAGAACTTGGCTTGTATATTCCAATGATGGGCTTCCTCAAATGCCCTAGGTCTTCGTGAGCAAGCGGGTTGGATGCACACCCACTTAGTTCCTTTTGTTGAGCTTTCATATACTTATAGCTCTAGTGCATCCGTTGCATGGCAATCCCTACTCACTCACATTGATATCTATTGATGGGCATCTCCATAGCCCGTTGATACGCCTAGTTGATGTGAGACTATCTTCCCTCCTTTTGTCTTCTCCACAACCACCATTCTATTCCACATATAGTGCTATGTCCATGGCTCATGCTCATGTATTGCGTGAAAGTTTAAAGAGTTTGAGATTATTAAAGTATGAAACAATTGCTTGGCTTGTCATCGGGGTTGTGCATGATTTAAATACTTTGTGTGGTGAAGATAGAGCATAGCCAGACTATATGATTTTGTAGGGATAGCTTTCTTTAGCCATGTTATTTTGAGAAGACATAATTGCTTTGTTAGTATGCTTGAAGTATTATTATTTCTATGTCAATATGAACTTTTGTCTTGAATCTTTCGGTTCTGAATATTCATACCACAATTAAGAAGATTTACATTGAAATTATGCCAAAGTAGCACTCCGCATCAAAAATTATTTTTTATCATTTACCTACTCGAGGACGAGCAGGAATTAAGCTTGGGGATGCTTGATACGTCTCCAACGTATCTATAATTTTTGATTGCTCCATGCTACTTTATCTACTGTTTTAGGCAATATTGGGCTTTATTTTCCACTTTTATATTATTTTTGGGACTAACCTATTAACCGGAGGCCCAGCCCAGATTTGCTGTTTTATGCCTATTTCAGTGTTTTGAGGAAAAGGAATATCAGACGGAGTTAAAACGGAACGAAATCAACTAGAGAAGTTATTTTTGGAAGGAAAGCCACCGGATAGACTTGGACTCTACGTTAGAAGATACGGGAGCTGGCCACGAGGGTGGGGGCGCCCACCCCCATAGGGCGCGCCCCCCTACCTCGTGGGGCCCCCGAAGCTCCACCGACGTACCCCTTGCACCCATATATACCTACGTACCCTAAAACTTCCAGAACAGAAGATAGATCGGGAGTTCCACCGCCGCAAGCCTCTGTAGCCACCAAAAACCTCGGGAGCCCGTTCTGGCACCCTGCCGGAGGGGGAACCCATCACCGATGGCCATCTTCATCATCCCAGCGCTATCCATGACGAGGAGGGAGTAGTTCAGCCTCGGGGCTGAGGGTATGTACCAGTAGCTATGTGTTTGATCTCTCTCTCGTGTTCCCTCTATGGCACGATCTTGATGTATCCCGAGCTTTGCTATTGTAGTTGGATCTTATGATGTTTCTCCCCCTCTACTCTCTTGTGATGAATTGAGTTTCCCCTTTGAAGTTATCTTATCGGATTGAGTCTTTTATGAGAACACTTGATGTATGTCTTGCATGGGATAACCGTGGTGACAATGGGTTATTCTATTGATCCACTTGATGTATGTTTTGGTGATCAACTTGCCGGTTCGTGACATTGGGAACCTATGCATAGGGGTTGGCACACGTTCTTGACTCTCCGGTAGTAGCTTTGGGGCACTCTTTGAAGTACTTTTATGTTGGTTGGATGAATCTGAGATTGTGTGATGCATATCGTATAATCATGCCCACGGATACTTGAGGTGACAATGGAGTATCTAGGTGACATTAGGGTTTTGGTTGATTTGTGTCTTAAGGTGTTATTCTAGTACGAACTCTTTTATAGATTGATCCGAAAGAATAACTTTGAGGTGGTTTCATACCCTACCATAATCTCTACGTTTGTTCTCCGCTATTAGTGGCTTTGGAGTGACTATTTGTTGCATGTTGAGGGATTGTTATATGATCTATCTATGTTATTATTGTTGAGAGAACTTGCACTAGTGAAAGTATGAACCCTAGGCCTTGTTTCCTATCATTGCAATACCGTTTACGCTCACTTTTATCGCTCGCTACCTTGCTATTTTTATAATTTCTGATTACAAAAACCTATATCTACTATCTATTTTGCACTTGTATCTTCATCTCTTCGCCGAACTAGTGCACCTATACAATTTACCATTGTATTGGGTGTGTTGGGGACACAAGAGACTCTTTGTTATTTGGTTGCAGGGTTGTTTGAGAGAGACCATCTTCATCCTACGCCTCCTACGGATTGATAAACCTTAGGTAATTCACTTGAGGGAAATTTGCTACTGTCCTACAAACCTATGCACTTGCAGGCCCAACAACGTCTACAAGAAGAAGGTTGTGTAGTAGACATCAAGCAGCTGATCAATGCGGCCACAGAGCGGCATGAAGCTGGCGCCCGCGCTGAAAGTCCTCCCCCACGCCGAGAGCACGACGTGACATCTCGGGCGCCGACTGCAGGCGGCGCCCGCAAGCTAAAAGACAAGGGGCCGACTGCCAGCCACAGTCGGACTCGCCTCACTATCGAGCGTGACGCAGAGGGTCGCCCCCGAGCCATGGAGCGACGAGGCAGCCCGCCTCCTCCTCCGCCTCGCGGGGAGAGATATCCCACCCCGCCGCCTGTCATGCACCCGACGCTCAGTGGCCGATTGGGCCGCCGCGAAGGAATCGGCGAGAATGATGCCCGCCATCAGATCGACCGCCTGGCGCGATCCCTGGCGCTAGAAGAAGAAGACGATGTCGGCCCGCCCTGTTTCGGTCCCCGCATCCGCGACGAGCCCTTCCCCAAAGGGTTTTCTCTCCCAAGAGACACGCCAAAATACAATGGCTCGGTGAAGCCGGAAGACTGGTTGATCGACTACTCCACTTCAGTCAGCATAGCCAATGGCAACAGGCGCGTTGCCATGAAGTGCGTCCCCCTCATGCTTCAAGGCATGGCACGCACCTGGCTGAACAGCCTCAAGCCCTACAGCGTCAACAGCTGGCTAGATTTCATGGAAGTCTTCATTCGCAAGGCCCCAGCGAATCGACTCGCGACTACCTCACGTGTTGGGCCAAGCTGCGCAACTCCCACGAAGGGGTGCACAAGGTGCAAGCAATAGAGTACTTCACCGCGGGGTGCCGAGAGGGCACCCTCCTCTAGCACCGACTTCTCTGTGACGAGCCGGCTACATTCGACGAACTGCTGATCATAGTAGACAAGTATGCCACGGCCGACTCCTCAATGAAGACCGAGCTCCGGGTGGACGCCTCTGTAAAGGTGCTTCCTCCGGCTCCAAAGATGCCGGCCGGCAACTCCAATCGACGCCCACATCAGAACGACAGCAAAGCAAGGCTCCCATGCTGCCTTCCACCAGTCGACAGGTGGCCACGGTCGAAGACGAGCAGCCCGAAGGGCAACCCATGCCCAAGCGACCGAAGGGCAGCAGGTCGGCTTGGCAGCCAACTTTCTCCTACGAGTAAACCCTTGATGCCCCCTGCAAGTTCCATGGCGGCGTAAAGCCGTCCAACCACATAACCCGGAAGTGTCATTGGCTCACACGGATCTCCAAGGGCGAAGGACTGTTGCCCCCTCCGCCTGCTGACCAGCCGCCTCCGGTTCCTCAGCAGCCGGCCGCTCGCCCAGCAGTCGGAGCCGTTCAAGATGAATTCCCTGACGAGCATGCAACCTACGCCATCTTCACGAGCCAAGCTGAGGACATGCGCAACCGGCGTCGACAGCACCAAGAAGTCAATGCAGTTGCCTCCAAGGATCCAGAATTTATGCATTGGTCTGAAAAGCCTATCAGCTGGAGCCGGGCTGATCACCCAGAGGTGATGCCGTCTCCAGGCTCTTATGCGTTGGTGTTGGATGCCACCTTCGCAACAGAAAGGCGAGCTGCTCGTTTCTCCCGAGTTCTGATTGATGGTGGAAGCAGCATCAACATCCTGTACCGTGACACCATGGAGAAGCTAAACATCAAGACGAAGCAACTTTTGCCCAGTCGGACCATGTTCCATGGCATTGTACCCGGCCTGTCATGCTCACCAATCGGCAAGATCAAGATAGATGTCCTCTTCGGAGACAAGGATCACTTCCGTCGTGAAGCAATTTGGTTTGAAGTGGTGGATCTAGAGAGCCCTTACCATGCTTTACTTGGCCGACCTGCCCTAGCCAAGTTCGTGGCTGTGCCCCACTATGCGTACCTCAAGATGAAGATGCCGAGTTCCAAGGGCATCATCACCATAGTTGGAGACTACAAGAAATCCTCTGCTTGTGCTGCAGCCAGCAGCCGGCTGGCCGAGTCCCTCATGATTGCTGCTGAGAGGAAGATCCTTGACCGGGTTGTGGCCATGGCCGGCAAGCAGCCGGACCTATCGCCTGACCCCAAGGAGTCGGAAGCTCAGGGCTCTTTCCAGCCGGCCAAGGAAACAAAGAAGATACCTCTGGACCCAGAGCACCCGGAGAGGTTTGCTGTGCTAGGAGCAAACCTAGATAGCAAATAGGAAAGCGAGCTCGTCGATTTCCTCCGTGAGAATCGAGATATCTTTGCATGGTTCCCCAAGGACATGCCGGGTGTTCCGACGGATTTCACCGAGCACAATATGTTCGAGCAGATGCAAAACCAGTCAAGCAGCCCCTCCGCTGACTGTCAGAGGAGAAGAGAAGAATTGTTGGTGAAGAGATAGCCCGGCTTCTGGCAGCCGGCTTCATTATGGAGGTGTTCTTTCCAGAATGGCTTGCCAACCCGGTCCTTGTACTGAAGAAGAACAAGAAATGGCGCATGTGTATAGATTATACCAACCTCAACAAAGCTTGCCCCAAAGATCCGTTTGCTTTGCCCCGGATTGATCAAGTGATAGACTCCACAGCCGGATGCGAGCTTTTGAGTTTCTTAGATGCCTACTCGGGTTACCATCAGATCAAGTTGGATCCAGCCGACCGCCTGAAGACTGCCTTCATCACACCATTTGGAGCATTCTGCTACCTGACTATGACATTTGTCTTGAGAAATGCTGGTGCCACTTTTCAGTGTTGCATGCAGAAATGCCTCCTCAAGCAACTCAGCAGAAATGCCCACGTCTACATAGATGATATTGTGGTGAAGACGGAGAAGCGCGACACCATGCTGGAAGATCTCAAGGAAACATTTGACAACTTGCACCGATTTCAGATCAAGATGAACCCTGAGAAATGCGTGTTCGGAGTACCAGCCGGCCAGCTCCTAGGCTTCCTGGTCTCTGAACGCGGCATCGAGTGCAACCCAGTAAAGATCAAGGCCATAAAGAGGATGGAGATTCCCACCCAGCTTCGAGATGTCCAAAATTTCACTGGGTGCCTAGCCTCCCTTAACTGCTTCATCAGTTGGCTAGGGGAGAAGGCTCTCCCCCTGTACCAGCTCATGAGGAAATCTACTCACTTCGAGTGGAACGGTCAGGCGGACAAAGCTTTTCACAAGTTGAAGAAGATGTTGACCACGCCGCCTGTCCTGGCGGCACCGACTGAAAAAGAGCCCATGCTCCTTTATATTGCCGCAACCAGCCGGGTGGTCAGCACTGTCATCGTGGTTCAGCGCCCAGAAGAAGGCCGAGCTCAGCTGGTTCAGAGGCCGGTGTATTATTTGAGCGAAGTGCTGTCAACCTCAAAGCAGAATTACCCCCACTACCAGAAGATGTGCTATGGTGTATATTTTGCCGCCAAGAAGCTCAAGCCCTACTTTCAAGAGCACCCCATCATGGTCGTCTGCACTGCCCCGCTTGTCGAGATCATAGGCAGCCGGGATGCATCTCGTCAGGTGGCCAAGTGGGCCATTACGCTGGCTCCTTACACCATCTTCTACCAGCCTCGCACCGCCATCAAGTCCCAAGTGCTGGCCGACTTCCTTATCTACTGGGCCGAAACCCAGTACCTGCCACCAGCACCCGACTCCACTCATTGGCGGATGCACTTTGACGGATCTAAGATGCCCACCGGCTTGGGAGACGGCATCGTCCTCACCTCTCCCAAGGGTGACAAGCTCAGATACACGTTGCAAATTCAGTTTGCCGCCTCCAACAATGTGGCCGAGTACGAGGCGCTCATACATGGGCTCCGGCTGGCCAAAGAAGTTGGCATCCATCGGATCCTGTGCTATGGCGACTCGGACTTGGTGATCCAACAATCATTTGGCGATTGGGAGGCCAAGGACGCAAACATGGCGAGCTACCACTTCCTCGTTCAGCAACTCAGTGGATACTTTGAAGGGTGCGAGTTTCTCCATGTGCCACGGGCCGACAACGAGCAAGCAGTCGCCCTGGCATGAATCGGCTCCACCCGGCAGGCTATACCAACCGGCGTCTCCCTCCAACGCCTCCTCAAGCCGTCTGTCAAGCCGTCTCCAGAATCAAACTCCATCTTCGTGCCGCCTGACCCTAACGTAGTCGGATCCGACTTGGGGAACCCAGCAGGCGGCCCGAGGACTTCGGCAGGCGGCCTGGGGACTTCGGCAGGCGGCTCAGGGACTGCTGCAGTCGCACCCGGCTTGAGGACTCCAGAACCCGGCCCGGGGACTGCAGCAGTCGGCCCGGGGACTACAACGACGCAGCAGGCGGTGGCCGACTCCAACTCTTCGCCACTCAGCCCACCCACCCTGGTCGCCGTAGCCGTGTTGGCAATAGAAGAAGTCACAGCTCCATCATGGGCCCAACCCATCCTCAACTTTCTGGTGAACAGAGAGTTGCCGATTGACAAGATCTCGGCAAAACAAGTTCAACACCGAGCCGGAGCATACACAATAGTGAACAGAGAACTCGTTAGGCACAATGTCACTGGAGTCTTCCAGCGCTGTGTCGAGCCAGAGAGGGGCATTGCAATCCTCAAGGACATCCACCAAGGCGAGTGCGGCCACCACACGGCCTCAAGATCACTCGTCGCCAAAGCTTTCCGCCATGGGTTCTTCTGGCCGACCGCTTTGGAAGACGCCAAAGAATTAGTCAAACACTACAAAGGGTGCCAAGTTTTCAGCTCCAAGCAACACTTGTCGGCTTCTGCACTCAAGACCATCACCCTCACTTGGCCTTTCGCCGTCTGGGGGCTGGATATGGTGGGCCCATTCAAGACGGCACGCGGCGGCATGACACACCTGCTTGTCGCCGTGGACAAGTTCACCAAGTGGATTGAAGCGAAGCCAATCAAAAAGCTGAATGGGCCGACTGCTATGACATTCATCACCACCCGGTATGGCATACCACACAACATCATCACCGACAACGGCACGAATTTTGCCAAAGGAGCACTGGCACATTTCTGTGCGACACAGGGCATCTGACTGGACTTAGCGTCTGTTGCCCATCCGCAGTCAAACGGCCAAGTCGAGCGAGCAAACGGCCTCATCCTATCCGGCATCAAGCCCCGACTGGTCGTACCACTAGAGCACTCGGCCGGCTTTTGGCTCGAGGAGCTGCCGACCGTCCTCTGGAGCTTGCGTACCGCCCCGAACAAGTCAACTGGCTTCACTCCTTTCTTCCTTGTATATGGTGCCGAGGCTGCACTACAAAAAAATACACTTCCATGATGATACGTGTTTGTCACAGTAGGTCGCGTTTTTTGTCATGCATGTACGTCCATGACGATTTTATGACAGCATCAAGATAGTCATACATGTGCTGTCGTAGAAGTGTTCCATGACATTACCAAAATTATCATCACAGAAGTGTCCACTTCCATGATGATAAATCGCTCGTCACAGAAGTGCTTTCGTCAAGGGTGAACGATACATGGCATCCACCATAACGGAACGCCGTTAAGCTACCGGGTCGGGTTTTGGATCCGATAACCCGTTAACATCCCTGACCAATGGGAAATTTCCACGTGTAAAATTCTTATTGGCCCGACGAAACATGTGTCAGCTCGTCAGTGGGTCAGATAGGCACCTATGATATGTCGACACGTGCCATGGCCCACCACTGGCCCATTTAGCTTACAAAGCTGGCCTGTTTGACTTGGACAAAAGTTAATGGGCTGGCCCATGAAAAGCCTGTTAACGGTCTCTTTGCAAATAGCCCATTTTACGACCCGTTAACTCACGGCCCATTAGGCCCTAAAGGAAATCGGCCCAACAACGTCATGTGGGCCGTCGAATATAACACCAGCCCATTTCACTTTCGGCCCATGTATGGCCCACGACGTCTTTCGGCCCATATGAGGCCTTCGTATCTTTCGGCCCTTTACAGGCCCACGGTGACTCTAGCCCATAAGATAGACATCATCTCAATCCCAATTAAGCATCATCATTAAACCCAACAAAATTAATTAAAAGTAACATGATGAGATTTACATGATAATCCAAGTACTAGATACTCAAAACGTCCATAACCGGGGACACGTCTAACCATGATTAGTTTATACACTCTGCAGAGGTTTGCGCACTTTTCCCCACAAGACTCGATGTCCTCCATTGCGATTCCCGCACCACATGATGTTTGATAAACGGATGACCGAGACATAGTCTTTTAGAAGCGCTAGTACCTTACGACTGGGTAGACAGTACCAACCTACATCCCCTACATCTGCTAGTCTACCACTGTAAGAGTTCGCACGACTTAATCAACTATGCTAGAGCCCATAGTAGCTTGTGGCTGCACACGGAAGTTTCTGGCATGAATAATCTCATGATCCCTTTGAGCCTGGGTGGCAGTCCAAATAAACAGGCAATCGATGGAATACCCAAGTGCCTCAATCCACCCAGATGTGTATTTAAGTTGCCACCTTAAATAAACCATTAATTTAACAATCTCACATCTGTCATGGATACACTCACCCAATCCACGTCTACTATCATAGCATGGCAAAATAAGCAAACGTAGAAGTAACTCCCAAGGGTTTGATAATAAAACAGGTAATAGGTACTACCTCATCTACTTCCCAAAACCCACATATTAAATAGAACCTAATCATGAAATTGTTTGAGGATTGATCTAATGCAATAAAACTAGTTAGTAAAGAGGTATGATCAAAGTATTACTTGCCTTGCTGATGATCCGTGAAACCTAGTGATTCAAAGTAGCAAGCGGCGCACTCCGGGTACTCTATCGCAAACAAAAAAGCATACAATAAGTACTCATCTAATGCACAGGTAAAACTCAAATAAGAGGTCTAACCATAAAGTTCAACTTAAGAACTCCGGTTTGCAAAAACAATCAAATCGAACGAAGCAATGAAAGTCAAACGACAGAAGAAACAAGCTTCGTTTACTAATCTGGATCTAAGTCAAATTTTACAGAAGCAAAAACTTGTTTGAGTGGGTTAAACGAAAAGAGGGTTTCGAGACGAAACTCTAGGCGCTTTAATCACCTGATTCCGATAAACGAGCGAAAAGTTATACTAGAACGAGAATCGGATCAGAAATCGCGATCTCGAATAACCGTGGAAAATCCGAGAAAAAGAAAAACTAACGAACATATTAACAAATGAACGTTCATTAACTAAAACTAAAAGGCGAAAGCGTCCGTTAAAACGAACGAATGGGCGAATGCTCGCTAAATAAAATAAACCGGAAAAAAAAATAAAACCGATCTATTCTAAAAAAACAAAACTAGGGTTTTTCTAAAAAAACCGGATCAGTTTCTTTAGAAAAACCGGGGCGGTGGGGTGGCTACCTCGGCTCGGCTCCGGCGGGGCTCCGATGGAGTTCCGGTGTGGCGGCGGGACGACATGGGGTGGCGGGGCCGCGGCGGCGGCGACAGAAGGCGGCGGTGGCGACGGTGGCTGTGGCTGCTGCTGCGACGGGGCGGGTCGGGTGGCGGGGTGGGGAGGGGCGGCGACAGTATTTAAGAGGGGGGGTGGTGGCGGCTTGGGGGAGGGAGCAAGGCGGCGGGGAGAGGAGTCCGGCTCGGCGGCGGCGGCGGCGCTGGGCAGGCCGGCCTGGCTCGGCTGGGCCTTCGGCCTAGTCGGGCGCGGGAGAGATTTTTCTAAATAATCCCGCCGAACAGAAAAGAAATTCTAGAATAAATAAATAAAAATCTAAAGATGCCAAAGCAAATTTTCACCGTCTAAATAAAATATTTAGAACGAGATGAACATTTTCTTGGCCCTAAAATGCAGTTTTGAAAACGTGGAATTTTTCCTAAATTCAAATAAAATAGCAAAAACTCCAAAATAAAACTTATTTGATTTTTTTATTAAATCCTCAAAATTTCTTTATTTTGGGAAAGTCATTTTATTCCCTCTCTCATATATTTAGTTGAAATAATTGAAGATAAAATAAATAAAATCAAATGATCCTATTTTCAAAATTTGAGAGAACTCAAATATGAAAATAACGAAATCCCCAACTCTCTCCAAGGGTCCTTGAGTTGCGTAAAATTTCTAGGATCAAACCAGAAGCAAATAAAATATGGTATGCATTGATGATCTAGTGTATAACATTCCAAATTGAAAATTTGGGATGTTACAAACCTACCCCCCTTAAGATGAATCTCGCCCTCGAGATTCGGGTTGGCTAGAAAAAAAGGTGAGGGTGGTCCTTCAGCAGATCGTCCTCTCGCTCCCAGGTGGCTTCATCCTCGGTGTGGTGGCTCCACTGAACTTTACAAAACTTGATAACTTTGCTGTGGGTGAATCGGCTGGCATACTCAAGAATCTTGACTGGTTTCTCCTCATAGGTCAAATCACTGTCCAACTGAATCGCTTCCAGCGGTACTGTATCTCTCCGCGGTATATCAGCCATCTCTGTGTGGCACTTCTTCAACTGGGAAACGTGGAACATGTCATGAACTCCTGACAATCCTTCGGGCAATTCCAATTTGTAGGCTACTTCTCCCATACGTTCCATAATTTTGTATGGTCCCACAAAACGTGGCGCTAACTTCCCCTTAACTCCAAAGCGCTTAACTCCTCGAAGTGGTGATACTCGTAGGTAAACTCAGTCTCCGACTTCGTAGGCTGTCTCCTTGCATTTTGAATCGGCATAGCTCTTCTGCCTGGACTTGGCTACCTTGAGCCTATCGCGAATCAACTTTACTTTCTGTTCAGACTCCTTAATTAAATCCGGTCCAAATAACTGGCGGTCTCCAACTTCGTCCCACGACAATGGTGTCCTGCACCTCCTTCCGTACAAGGCTTCGAAAGGGGCCATCTTAAAACTGGATTGATAACTGTTGTTGTAAGAGAACTCTGCATATGGCAAATTGTCGTCCCAACTAGATCCATAATCACAAGCTCTCAGCATATCCTCTGAAATTTGATGACTCTCTCGGTCTGTCCATCTGTCTGCGGATGAAAAGTTGTACTAAACTCTAGCCTGGTACCCAAAGTTTCGTGTAACTGATTCCAGAACTTTGAGGTAAACTGGGTTCCTCTATCTGATACAATGCTCCTCGGAACTCCATGCAGACATACGATCCTGGTCATGTATATCTTAGCCAACTTGGCACTGGTGTAAGTGGTCTTCACTGGGATGAAATGAGCTACTTTCGTCAAACGATCGACTACAACCCAAATCGAGTCATAGCCTGAACGAGTCCTGGGAAATCCCGTGATGAAATCCATGCCTAATTTATCCCACTTCCATTCGGGTATCGGCAATGGCTGTAACAGTCCTGCTGGCTTCTGATGTTGTGCCTTTACTCTCTGACATACATCACAAACTACTACATATTCCACAATATCCTTCTTCATTCCACTCCACCAGAAAGTATCCTTCAAATCCAAATACATCTTGGTATTTCCTGGGTGAATCGAATATGGCGAATCATGGGCCTCCTGCAGAATCAACTTCCTGATCTCCGGGTCATTAGGCACATAAACACGGTCTTCAAACCATAGGGTATCGTGCTCATCCTCATGAAATCCTTTAGCTTTTCCTTTGTTCATCTTCTCCTTTATGGAGCCAATCTCCTTGTCAGTCTTCTGAGCTTCTCTGATCTTATCCATCAGAGTAGACTGAATCTCCAATGCTGCTACATAGCCTCTCGGAACTATCTCCAAACATAGCTCACGAAGGTCCTCGGCTAACTCCTTTGGTAAATCTCCTATCATTAGTGTGTTGACATGGCTCTTGCGGCTCAACGCATCGGCTACTATGTTAGCCTTTCCGGGATGATAATGCAATCTCATATCATAATCCTTGATGAGCTCCAACCATCTCCTTTGCCTGAGATTTAACTACTTCTGTGTGTAAATATACTTCAAACTCTTGTGATCCGTGTACACCTCACAATGGTTTCCAATGAGAAAATGTCTCCAAGTCTTCAATGCATGCAGTACGGCTGCTAATTCCAAATCATGTGTGGCATAATTCAACTAATGAGGTTTCAGCTGTCGTGAAGCATACGAAACAACTGTTCCCTCCCGCATAAGCACGACTCCAAGTCCTCAACGTGAAGCATCGCAAAACACCTCGTAATCCCTGCTCTGATCTAGCAGAATCAACACTGGTGATGTAACCAAACGTTTCTTCAACTCCTGGAAACTGGCCTCACATTCCTCAGCCCATTTGAACTTGGTATCCTTCTTTAACAACTCCGTCATGGGTTTCACAATTTTCAAGAAATTCTCAATGAATCTCTGGTAGTACCCTGCAAGTCCAAGAAAACTCCGGATCTCTCCAACTGTTGTTGGGGCTTCCCAATTTGTCACAGTGACAACCTTGGTGGGATCTACTGCTATTCCTTCGCCGGATATAACATGTCCGAAGAATCCAACTTCCTTCAACCAAAAATCACATTTGCTGAACTTGGCATATAACTGATGTTCTCTGAGCTTCTCAAGTACCAAATGCAAATGTTCCTTATGCTCCTCTTCATTCTTTGAGTAGACCAAAATATCATTAGTGAACACCACGACAAACTTATCCAAAAACTCCATAAATACCTTGTTCATCATGTTCATGAAATAGGCAGGTGCGTTAGTCAGACCAAATGACATAATGGTATACTCATACAGCCCATACCTGGTGGTAAAATCCGTCTTAGGTATATCCTGCTCTCGAATCTTCAACTGATGGTATCCTGATCGCAAATCGATCTTGGAAAATACCTTAGCTCCTTGCAATCGGTCAAATAGATCATTGATCATCGACAGTGGGTACTTGTTCTTGATTGTTACTGCATTCAATCCTCGATAATCAACAACCATCCTTAATGATCCATCCTTCTTCTCCACTAGAAGTAATGGCGATCCCCAAGGCGAAGAACTTGGGCGAATATAACCTTTATCCAGTAATTCCTTAATCTGCTTCTTAATCTCTTCCAAATCCTTTGAGGGTATCCTGTATGGTCTCTTAGATATTGGCCCTGTGCCTGGCAAAAGCTCGATCAAAAACTCAATGTCTCTATCTGGTGGCATGCTTGGCAACTCCTCTGGAAATACGTCAGAGAAATCCTTCACCACTGGTACTTCCTCCTGCATAACTCCTGATAAGGAATTTACTTGAGTCCTCTTTGGCACATGCTGGGATACATACTTGATCCTTCTTCCTTCTGGCGTCGTAAGAAAAATCGTCTTACTGGCGCATTCAATGTTCCCTCCATACTTCGATAACCAATCCATGCCTAATATCACATCCAATCCTTGCGATTCCAATACTATTAGGTCCGAGGGAAACACGTAGTTACCAATCCTTAATGGCAACCGATCACACCATAAACTAGCCATATACTCTGCTCCAGGCGAGGTTACTAACATGGGTGACCTAAGGGCTTGGGTTGGCAGTTTATACTTATCCACAAATCCCCTTGAGATGTATGAATGCGATGCACCAGTATCAAAAAGAACGAGTGCAATAAATGACTTAACCAAAAACTTACCTATTACCGCATCTGGCTGAGCTTCAACCTCCTCCACGTTAACGTGGTTCACCTGTCCCCTATTGAAAGGGTTTGGCTTCTTCCCTAAGCTTCCATTTACATTCCCGTTCTGGGCTTCAGGACATTCATTGGCATAATGTCCAGTCTTCTGACACTTATAGCAAGTGACTTTGCTCAGGTCTCTCTTGGCTGGGGTTGACGGGTTAGTATGGTTCTGGCCGATGCTTCCTCCATTCCCGTTACCATTCTTGGGGCCATTATGACTATGAGAACACCCTCCTCCATGGGTATGCTGAAAATGTCCTCCCGGTTTAGGGGTAAAACGTGGCTTCTGCTGAGCTCCAGAATTGTACTTCCCTTGTCCATACTTTCTCTTGCGGTTTTCAATCTGCTGCTGCTTCCCTTCAATCATAAGAGCGCGATCTACCAACTCCTGGTAGTTGTTGAAGCTTGCTACCATCAATTGCATGCTCAGCTCATCATTCAGTCCTTCCAGAAACTTCTCCTGCTTAGCTGCATCCGTAGCAACGTCATCTGGGGCATAACGTGCTAGCTTACTAAAGTCATCCACATACTGGCCAACTGTCTGTCCTCCTTGGCGCAAGTTGCGAAACTCACGCTTCTTCATGGCCATAGCTCCTACTGAAACATGGGTAGTACGGAAAGCCTGCTGAAACTGATCCCATGTGACAGTCGATAGGATAAGTGGCTGTGAAATTCTCCCACCATGATGCTGCGGGTCCCTCAAGCTAATGTGCGGAAAAATGCACCTTTTCCGCATCTGTGCATCCTGCCGTGGTCAACTCCCTTCCTGTCTTGCGGAGCCAATCATCTGCAACTATCGGCTCGGTGCTACTGGAGAACACCGGTGGATTCAGTCTAAGGAAACGGATTAAATGATCGACATGTGGTGGTGGTGGTGGGTTGTTGTTGTTGTTCCCCTGATTTTGATTCTGGACTAGCAACTGCATCAACGCATTCTGCTGCTGGATCAACTGAGTGAGCTCCGGTGGGAAAGCAAATCCATTGTCATGTCTTGGAGGCATCTGAGGGTTTAAGAAAAGATGAGAATATAGAATAGAATGAGGTCTAGAGGGAAAACACTACCCATATGCACATGAGGCAAATGCAATCAAAATCACTTCATTCAATCAAACAAGGGCATACAACGGTCTAACTATCATTATAAAAGTGCTTGTACTAAACTTGATACATGGAGGAATACTACTACTATTATGGTGGTCGACTAGAAAAACTGCTCCGATAAAGACTCCATGATATCTGCTCCAGCTTCATCAGCATAGTCATCATCGCTATCATCTGGGTCCGAGTCGGTGTCGTCGATGATGATGTAGTTCTCTGGACAGGTGCAATCTTTGTCTTCTCCTTCAGTCGCGGGAAATCCCATAAACACCTTTAGCTTCTTCTTCAGATCATCATTTTTCTTCATGAGTGTTGCTATTTCCTCCTCATAGCCATCGCGTGTAGACATGAGTTCTTCCTCCAGCTCCATGATCTTGGTCATGGCCTTCTTTAGATCTATCATGCCTGCACACATCTGGTTCTCCTGGCGTCGAATGTGCTGGTTTAACTCCTGGATGAAAGCTGCAATGGATCTATCCTTCCTGGTGCTGATCATCTCCCATTGATCATCTCCGCACCCACAAATCTAATAAATAGTATCCTTGAGATCCTTGTGGTAAACTTCTCCAATACGTCCCATTGTGCTGTGGGATGCCATGCTCTTTCCTAGACTCCAGGTTGGTGAATCAAAGGAAAACTCTATGGGCTCAGTGACGGGCATGAACGTCCTTCCTGGAACTTGAACTTGAATCATCCAACGCTCCTCTTCTGGTAGAGTGGCGATATAGGTCCTGGTGAAGCTTGGTACTCCTATGTTCAGATACTTAGTGACTTCCTTCAAGTGGCGTCCAAAGGGTGTTTCTTCATCTGGTTGCATGAACTTGTTCCTTGCATCCGCCATCCTAAAAGAGTAGAAAAAGATGAGGAGTCAGAAATGAGGAGAGAGAGTAGTGATCTTAGGGCTTTAGCTTAGTGGTTGTGTCCTATAGTCAGCGTGGGCTCCGATACCATCTTGTAGCGACCAGACCTCAAACAGTCTAATCTCTGTGCTTTAGTGTCATCCCTGGATCAGTAATGCTGACACGCACAGTACTTGAAGAATTTATAACAGAGTAGCAATCACACACTTATTACATCGAATGTCTCAAAAGAGAACTTATTACAATGAATATGGCTTAAGGCCATCTAATAATGTTAACAACGGAAGGCTTGGAAGACAAGTGAGTCCATCAACTCCAACGGCATCACTGAGTATAGAACCACGACCTAAGGTACCTTACTTGTCGTCTGAAAAGTCTGCAACATGAACGTTGCAGCCCGAAAACGTGTCAGCACATGGAATATGCTGGCAATGTAACACATAGAGAGTAATGAACAAAATTATGCTATACTACATGCATGTATGGCTGGTGGAAAGCTCTATGGTTATAGTTTTGCATAAAGCCAATTTTTTCCTACATCAAAGGAATAAATTTATTTAACTATCATGGTGGTTGTTAAACATTGAGAAGATAGACATCCTCTCAATCCCAATTAAGCATCATCATTAAACCCAACAAAATTAATTAAAAGTAACATGATGAGATTCGCATGATAATCCAAGTACTAGATACTCAAAACGTCCATAACCGGGGACACGACTAACCATGATTAGTTTATAAACTCTGCAGAGGTTTGCGCACTTTTCCCCACAAGACTCGATCTCCTCCGTTGGGATTCCCGCACTACATGATGTTTGAGAAACGGATGACCGAGACATAGTATTTCAGAAGCGCTAGCACCTTACGATCGGGTAGACAGTACCAACCTACATCCCCTACATCTGCTAGTCTACCACTGTAAGAGTTCGCACGACTTAATCAACTATGCTAGAGCCCATAGTAGCTTGTGGCTGCACACGGAGGTTTCTGGCATGAATAATCTCATGATCCCTTTGACCCTGGGTGGCGGTCCAAAAAAACAGGCAATCGCTGGAATATCCAGGTGCCTCAATCCACCCAGATGTGTATTTAAGTTTCCACCTTAAATAAACCATTAATTTAACAATCTCACATCTGCCATGGATACACTCACCCAATCCATGTCTACTAGCATAGCATGGCAAAATAAGCCAACGTAGAACTCCCAAGGGTTTGATAATAAAACAGGTAATAGGTACTACCTCATCTACTTCCCAAAACCCACATATTAAATAGATCCTAATCATGCAATTGTTTGAGGATTGATCTAATGCAATAAAACTGGGTAGTAAAGAGGTATGATCAAAGTGTTACTTGTCTTGCTGATGATCCGCGAAACCTAGTGATTCAAAGTAGCAAGCGACGCACTCCGGGTACTCTATCACAAACAAACAAGCATACAATAAGTACTCATCTAATGCACATGTAAAACTCAAATAATATGTCTAACCAGAAAGTTCAACTTAAGAACTCCGGTTTGCAAAAAGAATCAAATCGAACGAAGCAACGAAAGTCAAACGGCGGAAGAAACAAGCTTCGTTTACTAATCTGGATCTAAGTCAAATTTTACAGAAGCAAAAACTTGTTTGAGTGGGTTAAACGGAAAGAGGGTTTCGAGACGAAACTCTAGGCGCTTGAATCGCCTGATTCCAATAAACGAGCGAAAAGTTATACTAGAATGAAAATAGCGATCTAGAATAACCGCGGAAAATCCGAAAAAAAGAAAAACTGACGAACAGATTAACTGAAACTAAATGGCGAAAGCGTCCGTTAAAACGAATGAACGGGCGAACGCTCGCTAAATAAAATAAACCAGAAAAAAACCGATCTATTCTAAAAAAACGAAACTAGGATTTTTCTAAAAAAACGGATCGATTTCTTTAGAAAAACCGGGGCGGCGAGGGGGCTACCTCGGCTCAGCTCCGGCGGGGCTCCGGTGCGGCGGCGGGATGACTTTAGGTGGCGGGGCTGTGGCGGTGGCTGCGGCTGCTGCTGCGACGGGGCGGGTCGGGTGGCGGGGTGGGGAGGGGCGGCGACAGTATTTAAGAGGGAGGGGGTGGCGGCTTGGGGAAGGGGGCAAGGAGGCGGGGAGAGGAGTCCGGCTCGGACTCCTAGTCCGGGTCGGCGGCGGCGGCGCGTGGTGTGGTGTGGGCCGGCCTGGCTCGGCTGGGCCTTAGGCCTAGTCGGGCGCGGGAGAGATTTTTTTAAAAATAATTCCGCCGAAAAGAAAATAAATTCTAGAAAAAATAAATAAAAATCTAAAGATGCCAAAACAAATTTTCACCGTCTAAATATTTAGAACGAGATGAACATGTTCTTGGCCCTAAAATGCAGTTTTAAAAATGTGCAATTTTTCCTAAATTCAAATAAAATAGCAAAAACTCCAAAATAAAACTTATTTGATTTTTTATTAAATCCTAAATATTTCTTTATTTTGGGAAGGTCATTTTATTCCCTCTCTCATATATTTAGTTGAAATAATTGAAGATAAAATAAATAAAATCAAATGATCCTATTTTCAAAATTTGAGAAAACTCAAATATGAAAATAACAAAATCCCCAACTCTCTCCGAGGGTCCTTGAGTTGCGTAAAATTTCTAGGATCAAACCAGAAGCAAATAAAATATGATATGCATTGATGATCTAGTGTATAACATTCCAAATTGAAAATTTGGGATGTTACACTCTCCATCGCATACCCCCCCTGTACGCCCCTTTCACGTATGCAGACAAAACTATCTCCAGGTCCTCTAAAAGTAAGCCCCCAGAAAATTCATGCATGTTTCATCTTTCTCTCGCGATATATACAATGACGATCATTTATTTGAAGCGAAAGCACGAGACGTACATTGGACTTCAGAATCCACTCATTACGGTCACCATTTATGTTTAGTAGTTATTATACAGTCACGGGCTCACAGTAAAACTCTGTATTTGCTCATGACATGACTAGTTGACCAGTTAAACGCTCCACATGGCACCTCTAGTGTTGCATTACATTGTCTCACTACCATCGTGCCCACCTGCCGGCTTGTATCTACTCTACACCTACACTCTTATAAAATACATAAAATGCACTCTTATAAACAACAGAGCTGGTGATGATGGTGTGCCTGCCATCCTGCAATATAGGCCGTCCGATTTATATCTGATGGATAGGAAAGAAACTATGGCAATTTTGCAAAAAGGTACCCACACACCTCTCCACATTTGCAAATAAGGCCTTCCCTCGTTCATCCTTTTCTCTCACAAGATAAACTAGTCAGACAAATGGATCTTGATGTTACGTGCAACGCACGGGCATCTTGCTAGTAAGAATGAAAACAAACGACAAAAAAATATTTGGACGGTGGTTCGAAGTCATGACCCGGGCACAGCGGACAAGGTGGCCTTGTATTGGTACGCTGAGCCGTCTGTTTTAACACATAGGAGCTGGTGTGGTGATTATACACACACACACACGCAAGCACACGAACTGCATGCACTCAACACTCACACAAACACATGCACCCACGCACGCATGCAACACTCACACATACACACGAAACCACGCACGCACGCAACACTCACACGCACACACGCACACATGCATGCACACACCAGTACACCATACGACCAACACACACTCTCACACTCAAGTGCTCAACCTACACATGCATGCGCACACATCAGGCCCTGACAGACACATACACAACCAGGTGATTCCTGCGCACGGGGTGGAGTCTTGTCGCGCCTGCGTAAATTTGTGTTTATCTGACCTTTTCCCTATGCAAACTGACAGGTGGGACCCATGAGGAACATGGTCGATTTAACTAGTGAACATGGCGCCACGCAGACTATTTGGCCTGTCAACAGAGTGCAATCCGATGCTGAACCGTGAGCAAGTGACCGTATAATCACCGCAAAGCGTATATAGTGACCGTAATCAGCTTATTCTGAAGTTTGGTGACCGTATTACGCTTTTCTCTCTGTAGACCCTCCAAAACTACATCTCTACACGTTCTCGCATGTTACATCTAACAACTATGCAATACAACAGTATTACTGCACTCTAACACAATAAATCATATGTGTTTTTAGTTTTACTAGATATCATATTGTTACTTAGATCTCTCCCAATGCATCGGTGCTAAAGTGAGGTGCTAAGTGCATTAAAATGCTTAGCAACTAATGTCCCCAATGCATCGGTGCTTAGATTTTGTAGCTAAGCTTCTCTATTTAATTGTTTAGTAATAAAACTCCTTCATGTATTGGTTGGTAGTCTTTTTGTCTAGGTTCACGTGCTTAGCATTAGTTCTTGTTGGGGTCACCATAATCCTCTCTCTCCTCTTTAGTTGCTTTGCCACATCATTTTTCTACCTATGTGGCATCCTTAGCACCTGTACACCGTGGAGCACTGGGAAAGGCCTTAATTATTCAGTTTGCATACATTAAAATTGCCTTTGAAATGTATCTCCAGTATCATCTACCGCGCGGGAAAAATCCCGCCCTTTCTTGTTTAAGCGGGTTTGTGTCGATGGATCATGCGAAACAACAAAACTATAGTACTATACAGTACAAGTGACAATTCACTGGGCCGTCGTGTCGTGTACTCCTCCGTCGTAAGAGTGGAGCGCTTGCTTTCATAAATTTTCTAGTCCCTTTCGTCGACATGTGGGACATCAAGCTACCGGGTCCACGTGCCATACCGGAATATAGTGCAGAGCAGCCGGGGTGAAGCACCCCAGTCATGGCGCCGGCGTAGTAATGAGCAATGAGGCGTCAAATCAAATCACAAAGCTGCACCTTTCCCGTAGTTAAGTTGGAGGGATGAAGTAATAGTGCTAAAAAATAAGTTGGAGGGACGAAGCAACCATCATTTCACTCGTTGCTGAATCCGCTTCTCCCTCATCTTCTTCAACTTAACCACGTGTTGCTTCTGCCGTTGTTCTGCCTCATGTGGGACGTAGATCGGCTTGGTAAAGCACTGATACGTGGGACCGCATGTTAGCAAACTGCCAGGACAACGTCCTCTGAAAATAAGAAACCTCCCCCGCCATCTGCACGGCAAAATCACCTCCTTTTTACTAATCTTGATTCTATAATGTTTTAGATCAATATAATTGAGATTTGTATAGATAGCACACAGGAGCAAAACCAAGTGGTACGGTTAAGGGCATCCACAATGTGTAGCCAAATGTGAAAATAGTTTTTGGCATCGTGGGAACCATTGTGGACGGTGTTGCCAAAGCCAAAAAGATGGGACCGAAGCTCCCTGATTGATTGATTGAGGGAATAGAAAAAATGCAACGTCTCTCCTCTTTCTCCCATGCTTGGACGCATGTAGTACAATATAGAGCATAGAGTCTACTCCCATGTCCCTTCTATCACAAATCACAAAGCAGTGAGGTGTCAAATCACAAAAGCACGGACGAAGCAACCATCATCTCACTCTTCGCTGACTCTGCTTGTCCATCGTTTTCTTCGAGAAACCATCTCACCGCGCTAAGTTGGATGGACGACGCTATTGTGTACTCCTAGTAGTACTAGTCGTTTGGTTCAACGGACTTCCTGGATGCAAATAAGGCGGTTGTCTTGGCTTGCAGGAGGCACTTGTGAGCGACTTACCGTGGTCTCCCTCAATGGTGTTCTCTGTCGAACGCACTTCGCCAAACCACAAAAAAAGATATCGTCGACATCACCGGAATGGGGAAGGAAGTCAAATATAGTTACTACCTCCATTTTTTTGTACACAAGGCCAGTATATCAAAATTACAATTTGCAAAAGGCCACTAACACTAATCGAATCAAAATTGATGGGGTTGCCTCGTACTAGCAACCCAGGACATTAATATCCCCTGCATGCATGCGGAAGTGATAAGGTTGGTTTGCATGGCACTGCATTAATCAAGCGATGAGGAGTGAGATGGTTAGCTTTTTGGTCTTTGGAGAAAAAAATACGCATTAATTGACACGTGAAACAAGAATTTGTATCGATTAAATCCCGCGAAGGAAAATCCCGCCTTTCTTTTTTAACACTAGTACTCCTAGTACGTACGTACTTATCCCGTTTGGCTCTAGGCCTTGCATTGCCAAACTTCGCCACACATTTTTGCCAAGCTTGCCTAAAGTTTTCAAAATGATAAGAGGTACACTTGCGCACGGCTATCGCGGTCGCACCGCACCCTCACACTATCGCTCCTGCACGCCGCGGTCGCACCGCACCCTCACACAATCGCTCCTGCACGCCGCAAACCCAACCAAGGGAACGCACCCTCACTGACATGTGCTGTTGCATGTGAACAAACCAAACTCAGCTATCCTATCGCTGACACATAATTTTTGTTCATAGAGTATGTTTATCCGCATGTTGGGGAGTATCCGTACGACCCGTGCGGTGGTCTGTTGGGGAAGAAGAAGATGTGAGGAAGAAGGAAAGAAGGGTTAGGAGACGGAGGATATTCATCCAACCGCCTGAAATGGTATATGTTTTTACACAGCAAAAGATCCATAAAAACAACAACATAAAGAAAAACTATCACTGCTCGCGGAAAGAGACGACCTCGTCGTCTTTGGCTGCTGGCGTGAACCAGCCGTAGCTGCCGACGTGTGTCTCCGCACCGTGGTTGTCCTCGGCCTCCAGCTACTCGTTCAAGCGGAGCATGCGGGCGCTCTGCATGGACGAGAGCACAGCCCGGTTCAAGTCGAGGACGTCCGGTTCCGCCTGTAGGAGGGCCTCGATGGCAGCGGCATCCGCACGCTCCGCGTCGAGTCGAGCCTCCGCTGCCCAGTTGAAGTCCAGGACGTCCGGTTCCACCTGCAGGAGGGCGTCGATGAGAGCGGCATCCGTGCGCTTTGCGTCGAGTCGAGCCTCTGCCGCCCGGTTCAAGTCTAGGACGTCCAGTTCCGCCTGCAGGAGGGCCTCGATGGCAGCGGCATCCGCGCGCTCCGCCTCAAGTTGAGCCTCCGCTGCCCGGTTCACATCCACGACATCCGGTTCTGCCTGCAGGAGAGCCTCGATGGCAGTGGCATGCGCGCGCTCCGAGTCGAGTTGAGCCTCTGCCTCCCAGTCCTCCTTTAGTATCGCCATGTTGAACCGCTGGTCCGCCTGCACCATGGGGGACTCGGACGCCGACACGAAGTCGACGTCCATCGTCTCATACCCATCGGGGGCCTTCTGCACCACGACCTCCACCATGAACATTGGATCGGCTTCCTCCTCCTCATAGCTTGGCTCCAGAGAACTCAGGGATTGGCCCGCCGCAAAGCGAGCTTGGGAACGGAGGTCTGTGGCGCCGACCGCCGCCGCGATTTCTGCGCGGCACTCCGGCGTCAGCATCTTGTAGTAAGTGATCTTGCGGCGCACCATGGCTTTCCGACGAACTAGGGGATGCTTGATGCGGGCTAGGGGTTCGAAAGGTGGGGGAATGGGCTGGAGATTTTGTTTGGTTTTAGGACAGTGGCTGGCGTAGGCCGAGCAGTGAAGGTTCTGGTGTGAATAGTGGTTCCAGTAACGACCGGTCAATTGGTTTTGACTGTACATCGCTCTTGTCGCTTTTGCGTTGCAGCCCGGCACACTGGACCCTCCATGTTGCTCACCGAATGGAACACGCTTCGTCTTGCATTTTCGCTCGCTTGTGGGACCGCAGTTGAGAGCAAACCAACGTCCCTCCCCCTCCCCGCCCGCATCATTTATTATACTACCACTCCCTCTATTTTATGCGGATTAAATAAAAACAGAGGGAGTATACTACGAATGAGGATCCCCTGACGTGGCCGAACCCATTGAGTAACTGACATGCGGGGCCTAGCAAGCATGGGGTCCGCCAGTAAGTGACCGAAAGGGAAAGTAAGGCAAGGATACCTACGTCAGAGGATCCACTTCCACTACTACTCCCTCCTTCCATTTACTATACAGGGCCTAATGTGTTTTTCGAGGCTAACTTTGACCAAATGTTAGAGTAATAATATATGGCATGCAACTTACACAAAGCATACGACCAAATTCGTATGTGAAAGGAGTTTCCAATGATATAATTTTCACATTATACATCTCATGTACTATTAATCTTGTCAATAGTCAAATGTGGTTGTAAAAACGCATCAAAGCATGGTTAATAATATAGCCAGTCGATGGCTATGAGGGACTGCCATGTCATCTACAGCCATCATCTATTATATGCACTCATACGGTAGTGTGGGATATAAGGTTGGCTATTTCCCGCAAAAAAATATATAAGTTTGGCTATTATATTAGTACTTTTTTCCATCTCCTCTCTATCTCTTTCTTCATATTTATTGTACTACTCCCTCCGTCCCAAAATAAGTGTCTCAAGCTTAGTACAACTTTGTACTAGCTCTAGTACAAAGTTGAGACACTTATTCCGGGACGGAGGGAGTATTCAACTAGGAATGCGTATATAGCTAGGGCTCTTGCATGAGAGCTCACTCCCCTTACTTTTTCACATCTCTCTCCTCCACATAGGCCCTATATAAATGGAAGGAGGGAGTACAAATGTTGTCAGTACTCCACACGTACTATTGGACAGGGAGCTTTAAAAAGTTACTATTGGACTGGCTATACGTGGCGAAATCCTAGTAGGAAGAGCATGCGCGAGAACAAGCACATTCACGTGGTTGAAAACAAATCGGAAACCATCTCGAGTACAAATCCAGGAGTACGTACGAATCTAACAATATTGATTGGGCATTGTTGAATGTTGATACCTTTTTGATCAAAGTAGAGATACCTTGACTACACGTAAAACTTATATGTAAACTAGAAAGGATAGGAGGGAGTATATTGTACGTTCAAAAACGAAACGAACATTGAATACCCTTTATATATGATTTGCGGATGCTATGATCACCGGTTCAAAATTTTGAATCCTCCTTAGGTATCACGTGCCCCCACTCGTTCTCTCTCGATTTCATCTCGGGGTTCGGAGATCGATTGAAAGAGGACTAGGGTGGGTACATGCAAATGATACTCGACGGAATGTTCAAATGAGGCATGCGGGAGGATGGACTCGACTGGAGGGCGACATGATCGATGGAGAAGAGGGCAGGAGAGGAATGAGAAATAAGCAAACGCCACATGATTATACTTCAACGGCTCAAATAAAAAATAAGTTGTCTTGCTTGGCATACATAGTGAAAAGCCTAATGCGCAACGCGGAGCATTGACACTCGAATATGGCCGGGAAAACAGGGAAACCGACATGTGGGGCACACCTGTCGGGACGATGTAGCGCAGACTAGTCCAACGGAGGAGCTGGCCCACGACCTCCTCGCCATCGACAACCATTCATGTGGGTCGTTGGGGCCAACAACGGGGCGCAGCTCCAGCACCGCCTCTGGACATGGCGACCGCGGTGAGCGACACGCTCATATCGTTGCTAGACACGGTCGATTTCAGTGTGCCGAGGGTGGCGTTAGTGCTGTAGCACGACCAACGATATGTTTGGTTTGTGCCCAAGGTTGCCCCATCAAAGCATTGGGTAGCCAAAATTTTGGTTGAGGTATTGGTTGCCCATGATTTGGCCGACATTGGCAAGAAAAATGAACTAGAGTTGGCTAGAGTTCATTGGCATGCCAAAAAATGGCAACCATCCAAACAAATACCAATCTTTGGGTCATGACCAAAATTTTGGTAAGGTGCATTTTGGCCACAATCCAAACACACCCCAACACCCGGCTCGTCGAGGATGCATGGGTCGCCGCGACGCGTCTGCGAAGTGGTGTAGCGCGGCCAACTGCATCCTCAGGACCTGAGACCATGCCGGGTCGTCTTGCTTTTTCAATGACATGC
Source organism: Triticum dicoccoides (assembly GCF_002162155.2). Lineage (NCBI taxonomy): Eukaryota > Viridiplantae > Streptophyta > Magnoliopsida > Poales > Poaceae > Triticum > Triticum dicoccoides. Next base: position 622,846,551 of record NC_041389.1, read on the forward strand.
GGGGATCGCATGTGAGCAAAGGGCATCTCCAACGTTGCCACGACCGCAGCTGACTACACTGGCACACCAAAACCCTCGTCCCTCGCGCCGTCGCGCGGTGCATTCCTAGCCGGTGCCAGCTGCTCGCATTCATGTCGTCCGTTCGTATGTTGTTGTTAAGAGGCTCGGTGCCCAAGGAACCAACTCCGGCGACTTAATGACGCACCCGGACGCTTGGCCTCACCGGAATGCGCTACTTAAAGCGGCAACACTCAACTAACCTCCACACCATAGCACATCGTCCTCCTACCTGGCACCACATCCGCCATGATCGCAAGTGCGAACGCTCTACGGGAGAGCTTGTCTTCGGGGATGAAGCTCGAGGTCGCCACCCTCGCTCAAGTCGCTTCTCGCGACGCAATAGCGGCGTAGCCAGACGCGGACGCGACTGCACAAGCGGTGGCCACGCTGGCGGCCGACGACGGGAGCACCGTCAGCCACACATCCTACTTGCCGCCGTCCAACGTCCGGCACCGCCGAGGTCGGGGACACCTCAGAGGATGAGTAGGGCATGGGAGGTGGCAGGGCATGGTGTGCCAACTGGCCGGTCCGTATCCCGTGATCTACTCTTCCTCGTCGGAGACCGCCCCTTCACTTCATGGGTCCTGAACCCCACCCCCGTACATAGAGATTGCAGATGGAGGACGTCGGTCGCCGCCGTAGAATAGGTTTAGGGCCGGGTTTCTTTTATTTTTCTATCCTATAAAAGTTTGAAATGTAATGAAAATCTGCCATGTTTGCATTAATCTCGACCGCTGTATATGAACTTTCACAATAATATACATATTGTAGGAGTACTAGCAAGATCCCGTGCGTTGCACGGAAGATCAAGATCTTGTGGGAGAAAAGGATGAACGAGGGAAAGCCTTATCTGCAAATGTGGAGATGAGTGCGGGTAAATTGTCATAGTTTCCTTCCTATCCGTTAGATATAGATCGGACGACCTATAATGCAGGATGACAGGCACACCATCATCACCAACTATGCTTTTTATTGAACCGAGACAAATCTAATATGCGAAGTAAAATAAACACATAGGGTCTATACATACTAAATTTATCTTAGGCACTCCAATAGTACGTCCACTACACATTCACGCATTTCACATCTTTCTACATCTACGGGAACCTACGAAAGGGTTAACGTAAATTGCCTCTCTCTCTCCTCCCTTGATTTTCATGGTGGTGGGCCCCTCCCTCCCCCCAATCTACAATCATTAGCTCACACGTTTCACATTACGTTAATTACGTAACTGGGATTACGTAGGTGTAGCGTTACTCGTCCTAAAAAAACCAACTAAGCCAACCTCCCAGCATATCGCGCGGGAAAAGACCCGGTCGCGCCGTTTTAGTCGGGATTAACGGATTACTACTAGTAGTATCGATGGATCGCGCGAAGCAAAACTTTCTTTTGAGGGGGCGAAGCACCTAGTTTAAAAGGAAAAAAGGCGGTACACTCACATCACTCCTATTGCGGTCGCATTGCACCCCACACACGTTCGGTCCTGCACACGGCTCACGCAAACGGAACGCGCTTCGGCTCGCCTCTTCACTGACACGTGGGACTGCACTTGGAGAAACCGACCATGCGCCAAACTCCCTGATGGAGTCATGTACCTAGGGTAGGGTCACAGACCTGATCTAAGTACCTTGCCCAGGGACATCCTTAGAAGAGATCACCTTCCAGTCGACCGACGAGGGACTCACTCGACTGACTTGAAGGAATCGACCACGAAGACTCACTCGACCACCAGAAGGTCAAGAGGCACTCTGCACTGCAACGGTCTGTAATTAAGTAGACTTTATGATAGTAAAGACACTTTATGTGGGGCGTTACCAGTAACGCCCCGGACTTAACGCACCTTAAACCCTCTCCTAGTGGGCTGGCTGGGGTCCTGGCGCACTCTATATAAGCCACCCCCCTCCACAGGTAGAAGGGTTCGGCACCCTGTAACTCATATACACATAATCCACTCGACCGCCTCCGGGCTCCGAGACGTAGGGCTTTTACTTCCTCCGAGAAGGGCCTGAACTCGTACATCTCTTGTGCTTACAACCTCTGCATAGCTAGGACCTTGCCTCTCCATACCTACCCCCCACTCTACTGTCAGACTTAGAACCACGATAGTTGGCGCCCACCGTGGGGTAGGTGTTTTAGCGATTTTGTGGAGAAGTTGCGATTCTTCCGAGTACTTTCATCATGGTGGCTGCTGGAGTTTTGGTCGAGGGCCGAGAGATCCGTCTCGGTGCTCTCACCTTCATCGCCGACGACTCCGCCTGGCTCCAGGAGGCTCCACTCGACGTCGATGCGCTCCCCGTCCGCGGTGCGACGCATTTTCGCGCATGTGTCCGCGGCGTTCTGCTGCGGCAACCGTCGACCCCGTATCGGTCGACTCCCCCATCGGCCACCCTCCCGGTCTCTCGCCAGCGCAAGCGCTCGGGCCGGTCGAGGCTTCAGCGGTGGGTGAGGCACGCGGTGGCTCGCCAGACGGCCACCACCCAAGTTGCGGCAATCGAGCCCGACGAATCTCTTTACGGCCTGTTCGATCTGTCGACTGGCTCCGTAGAGACTGCATCCGAGTGCGATAGCAGTGATCCAGCGGCGGAAATCCTGATGGTCGACGGGCCCCGCAGTCCCCCTGGCTTCGCCCGTGATGGTGGGGCAGGCGACGGAGGCGACCCCGCACGAGACCACGAAGAGTACCAGCCCGAGCCACTCGACTCTCTGCAAAGAGAGGAACTTCGCCGCAGGAACGTGGATGCCCTGCGTATTCCCATCGCAAGAGAAACCCCCGAGGCTCGCGCCTTGGAGGAGGCACGTTTGGCCAACTTGGCCGAACGCACTCGCCTGGAGAATCTTCAGCGAGCACTCGACGAGCGCGCACGGCAGCGAGTTCCCGACACCAGTCGACGTTAACTCTTCCCGCCGACTCAGGTATATCGAACCCCAATCCAGAATTTAGCAGCTGCGACCCGTATTGCAGAGTCCATCCAACCCTCTCAGTCGGAAGCTGGCAGAGGCTTGATGTAGATCAGGGATCTACTCCGGGCAGCAGGTGATCAGAATTCGGCCGTGTCGCAGTCGCGCAACAGAATTCACAGTCGATCCGTCGCTGCGAATACGGTTCAGTCGGCTCTCAGCCCCAGATCGCCTCCGCGGCGTGAAGGGCGCGAGAATCGGCGAGACCAATATGGAGACCGATACGACCGAGATGATAGGCGTCGAGTGCCCAATTCCCCTCCGAGGGGTGGGTCTTACGCTCCTCGGCAGCAAGATGACAAACGTCAGCTCAGTGCGGGGCGAAGAGTTCCAGTCGACCCCAGAGAACGAGGCTTCGACGCGCGATCCATTATCGTGCAAGGCTTGGTCGACCGGAACAGAGCCCATCGAGGTGGACTCGACAGAGATGCGCCTACGAGCAGTCGAGTGCATGTTTCTGGTCCGGAATTCAGCAGAGCTATCAGAGCCGCAGTGATCCCTCCCAATTTCAGGTTGGCAACAGGAGTCAGCAAGTTCACTGGTGAGTCTAAGCCTGAAACTTGGCTTGAGGACTACCGAGTGGTGGTTCAGATTGGTGGTGGGAATGATGAGGTGGCCATGAAACATCTGCCCCTCATGTTGGAAGGTTCTGCCAGAGCATGGTTGACTCAATTGCCTCCTAGCAGCATTTACACTTGGGAAGATCTGTCCCGAGTGTTCGTCAGAACGTTTGAAGGAACTTGCAAGCGACCGGCTGGATTGACGGAGCTGCAAGTCTGCGTACAGAAGACCAATGAGACTCTCAGGGAGTATATTCAGAGGTGGATCACTTTGCACCATACTGTGGAGAATGTGTCTGATCATCAGGCAGTCTGCGCCTTCAAGGATGGTGTCAAGAACAGAGAATTGAGTTTGAAATTTGGTCGAGCCGGTGACATGACCTTGAGTCGGATGATGGAAATTGCTACCAAGTACGCCAACGGCGAAGAAGAAGACCGACTCCGAAGCGGCAAGCACAAGCCGAGTCAGTCGGAGAAGGGAAACACCAGTTGGAAACAGAAGCGGAAGGCTGAACCGGCAGCTCCTGGAGAGGCTCTGGCCGTGACTCAGGGAAAGTTTAAGGGGAAATCAAAAGGATCCTGGAACCCTAAGAAGGTAAAGGATAAAGAAGGGAACGACGTGATGGATATGCCGTGCCACATCCACACGAAGAAAGACGAAGAGGGGAATATCATTTACCCAAAGCATACCACTCGCCAATGTCGACTCCTGATCCAGCAGTTTCAAGGAAAACAGTCTAAGGACAAGGAAAAGGAGTCGGACAAGGCCGAAGGCAAGGAGGACAGTGAGGAAGAATATCCGCATATCAACTCCACTCTGATGATCTTTGCAGATGCGGAAAGCAAGAGTCGATTGAAAGTCATTAACCGTGAGGTGAACATGGTTACCCCAGCAAAAGCAAATTATTTGAAATGGTCCCAAACACCCATCACATTCGACCAATCTGATCACCCGACTCATATTGCCACCCCTGGGAGGCAAGCTTTGGTGGTCGATCCAGTTGTCGAAGGCACTCGACTGACAAAGGTGCTGATGGACGGTGGTAGCGGGCTGAATTTGTTGTATGCAGACACACTGAAAGGAATGGGCATTCCGATGTCCCGACTGAGCACCAGTAACATGAGCTTTCATGGAGTTATACCAGGGTAGAAAGCCGAGTCACTCGGCCAAATAGCTCTGGACGTGGTGTTTGGTGATTCGAAACATTTTCGCAAAGAGAAGTTGACGTTTGAGGTCGTGGATTTTCAGAGTGCATATCATGCCATTTTGGGGAGACCAGCTTATGCACGGTTCATGGCTCGACCATGTTACGTGTACCTCAAATTGAAGATGCCCGGCCCCAAAGGAGTGATCACTGTCACCGGTGATCGGAAAAAGGCAGAAGAGTGCTTTCAGAAGGGCTCAAAGATTGCTGATTCCCAGGTGACAGCGGTCGAGTTCGAAGAATACAAGCAAAACGCAGATCCGAGTGACTTGCTGCGATCCAAGAAACCCGCCACAGAATCTGCATTTCAGTCGTCCGGTGAGACGAAGCCTATTCACATTCACCCGACCAACCCCAATGCAGCTCCGACCCACATCTCCACAACACTCGACCCGAAATAGGAAGAAGCGCTCATCCAGTTCCTCCGTGAGAACTGGGACATTTTTGCATGGAAGCCCGCTGACATGCCAGGTGTTCCCAGGGGACTGGCTGAGCATCGCCTAAGAGTCGACTCATCTGCAAAACCAGTCAAAGAGCATCTTCGGCGGTCCGCCGTCCAGAAGAGAAAAGCCATTGGTGAGGAAGTGGCTCGACTGTTGGCGGCAGGATTTATCCGAGAGATATACCACTCCGAGTGGCTCACTAATGTCGTCATGGTTCCTAAGAAGGACAAATCACTCCGGATGTGCATTGATTTCAAGCACATCAACCGGGCCTGCCCGAAAGATCATTTTCCTCTCCCTCGCATAGATCAAATTGTTGACTCGACCGCGGGATGCGAGAGATTGTCTTTTCTAGACGCCTACTCCGGGTACCACCAGATCCGTCTGTACGGACCCGACGAGGTAAAAACAGCTTTCATCACTCCATTTGGGTGCTTCTGCTATATCACCATGCCATTCGGCCTCAAGAATGCCGGAGCCACATTTATGCGAATGATTCAGAAGTGTCTACTCACTCAAATCAGTCGGAATGTGGAAGCGTATATGGATGATATCGTCGTCAAGTCACGAAAAGGTTCCGACCTGCTCGCTGACCTCGCTGAAACATTTGCCAACCTCAGAAGGTATGATATCAAGCTCAATCCATCAAAGTGCACATTCGGAGTTCCTGGTGGCAAGTTACTCGGTTTTCTTGTTTCCGAGCGAGGGATCGACGCTAATCCAGAGAAGATCGGCACTATTCTCCGAATGAAACGCCCTGTGTGAGTGCACGATGTCCATAAGCTTACTGGATGCTTGGCCGCATTAAGTCGATTCATCTCACGACTCGGTGAAAAGGCATTGCCTCTTTACCGACTGATGAAGAAGGCAGACAAGTTCGAGTGGACTCCAGAAGCTGATGTAACGTTCGCCGAGCTAAAAGCTCTGCTCTCCACCCAGCCGGTGCTTGCTGCTCCAATCAGCAAAGAGCCTCTGTTGCTTTATATTGCAGCCACAGGACAAGTCGTCAGTACTGTGCTTACGGTCGAGCGGGAAGAAGAAGGAAAAGCTTTCAAAGTTCAGCGCCCAGTGTATTATTTGTCTGAAGTCTTGACTCCATCCAAGAAAAGATATCCTCATTATCAGAAGCTTGTGTATGGAATATACATGACCACAAAGAAGGTTGCTCATTATTTCTCTGATCATTCCATCACAGTCGTCAGCGACGCTCCACTATTAGAGATTTTGCACAACAGAGATGCAACTGGTCGAGTGGCTAAATGGGCGATTGAACTTCTTCCCCTTGATATCAAGTTTGAGGCAAAGAAAGCCATTAAGTCCCAGGCAATAGCAGATTTCCTCGCCGAATGGATTGAACAGCAGCAGCTGACTGAAGTTCACTCGGAGCATTGGACCATGTTTTTTGATGGCTCTAAGATGTTGAATGGTTCCGGTGCTGGGGTTGTCTTGGTTTCCCCCAGAGGAGATAAGCTCAGATATGTGCTCCAGATTCACTTTGATTCCTCCAACAATGAGGCAGAGTATGAGGCCCTTTTATACGGATTGCGCATGGCCATTTCACTCGGCGTCCGTCGCCTGATGGTCTATGGCGACTCGGATTTAGTGGTCAACCAAGTGATGAAGGAGTGGGACGTGAGAAGCCCAGCCATGACTGGATACTGCAGTGCAGTGAGGAAACTGGAAAAGAAGTTCGAGGGGTTGGAGCTCCATCATATACCCCGACTGAAAAATCAAGCAGCTGATGATCTAGCAAAGATAGGTTCCAAGAGAGGAGCCATTCCGAGTGGTGTGTTCTTGGAGCATATACGCACTCCGTCAGTCAAAGAAGATCCTTTCACCGAAGAAGCTCCACAGCCCAAGAGTGCCACAGATCCGACTGAGGTTGAAGTCCCAGTAGTAGTCAACTTGGTCATGGAGGTCTTGGTGGTCATTCCCGACTGGACAGTTCCGTATATCGCGTATATCCTGAGAAAAAGAGCTCCCGGAGGATGAGGAAGAGGCTCGACAGATCGTCCGTCGATCTAAAGCCTTTACCGTAATCAAAGGACAGCTATATAGAGAAAGCGCGACTGGAGTTGGTCAGAAGTGCATAACACCAGAAGAAGGTCAAATCATCCTCAATGATATCCACTCGGGAACCTGTGGTCATCATGCGTCCTCTCGGACCATCGTGGACAAAGCATACCGAGCCGGATTTTACTGGCCAAAGGCGAATGAGATGGCAAAGGAGATAGTGGATAAGTGCGAGGGATGTCAGTTCTACTCTAATATGCCGCACAAGCCTGCATCAGCTCTGAAGACCATTCCACTCGTCTGGCCTTTCGCAGTATGGGGGTTGGACATGGTCGGTCCTTTGAGAACAGGGCGAAGTGGCTTCACGCATGTACTGGTGGTAGTCGACAAGTTCACCAAGTGGATTGAGGCTAAACCAATCAAGAACCTTGACGCCGGTGCTGCTGTTAGCTTCATCAGGGAACTGATATTTAGATATGGAGTCCCGCACAGCATCATTACGGATAATGGGTCGAACTTTGACTCGGAGGAATTCAGGGATTTCTGCAACTCTCAAGGCACACGAGTCGACTACGCTTCAGTCACCCATCCGCAGTCGAATGGACAAGCAGAGCGAGCCAATGGTCTGATTCTCAAGGGATTGAAACCCCGACTGATGCATGATCTCAAGCATGCAGCTGGAGCTTGGGTCGACGAACTTCCCTCGGTGCTTTGGGGACTGCGGACCACACCTAATCGGTCGACCGGAAGAACTCCATTCTTCTTGGTCTACGGAGCTGAAGCAGTCTTGCCGAGTGATCTTCTCCACAATGCTCCTCGAGTTGAGATCTACAACGAAGCAGAAGCTGAACAAGCGCGGTAGGACGCAGTCGACCTTTTAGAGGAAGAAAGGGAGATGGCTCTGATCCGATCGACCATCTACCAACAAGATTTGCGTCGTTTCCACGCCAGAAATGTGAGGGGTCGAGCCTTCCAGGAAGGAGATTTAGTTCTCCGAGTGGATCAGAAGAAACCACACAAGCTTGCTCCTTCGTGGGAAGGACCCTTCATCGTCACCAAAGTTCTCCACAACGGGGCATACCGTCTTTACAACGTCGAACATAATATCGACGAGCCCCGAGCTTGGAACGCGGAACTACTCCGCCTGTTTTACACTTAAGTTTATCACTCGGATGAGTTGCAATAAAGTACTCCTGTAGTTCATGGATTTCAAAATAATAGTGTCATAGTTCCTCCATAATTTTTGTCACTTTTTATTTTTGTCCAATAAAATTTTCCCCTCAGTGGGTGACTTAGCCGCGAATCCGTTTCGCCTAAGTTTGTAAAAATCCTTACCGAGTGGTGAGCCAGACTCCCACTCGGAGGCTTAGCTGCGAATCCGTTTCGCCTAAGATATAAAAAATCCTACCGAGTGGTAAGCCAGACTTCCACTTGGAGGCTTAGCTGCAGTCCAAGTACTCGCCTAAGATATAAAAAATCCTATCGAGTGGTAAGCCAGACTTCCACTCGGAGGCTTAGCTGCAGTCCAAGTACTCGCCTAAGATATAAAAAATCCTACCGAGTGAAGAGCAAACCTCTCACTCGGAGGCTTAGCTGCAGCCCAGTGCTCGCCTAAGTTATCAAAATCCTACCGAGTGAAGAGCAAACCTCTCACTCGGGGGCTTAGCTGCATCCCAGTGCTCGCCTAAGTTATCAAAATCCTACCGAGTGAAGAGCGAACCTCTCACTCGGGGGCTTAGCTACAGTCCAAGTACTCGCCTAAGATATAAAAAATCCTACCGAGTGAAGAGCAAACCT
>NC_041389.1:622855776-622856088 GCF_002162155.2 Triticum dicoccoides
TATCAAAATCCTACCGAGTGAAGAGCAAACCTCTCACTCGGGGGCTTAGCTGTAGCCCAGTGCTCGCCTAAGTTATCAAAATCCTACCGAGTGAAGAGCAAACCTCTCACTCGGGGGCTTAGCTGCAGCCCAGCGCTCGCCTAAGTTATCAAAATCCTACCGAGTGAAGAGCAAACCTCTCACTCGGGGGCTTAGCTGCAGCCCAGTGCTCGCCTAAGATATAGAAATCCTACCGAGTGAAGAGCAAACCTCTCACTCGGGAGGCTTAGCTGCAGCCCAGCGCTCGCCTAAGTGGATTAAGGAATAAGTCGA
>NC_041389.1:622856369-622861677 GCF_002162155.2 Triticum dicoccoides
AACCTCTCACTCGGGGGCTTAGCTGCAGCCCAGTGCTCGCCTAAGTTATCAAAATCCTACCGAGTGAAGAGCGAACCTCTCACTCGGGGGCTTAGCTGCAGCCCAGTGCTCGCCTAAGATATAAAAATCCTACCGAGTGAAGAGCAAACCTCTCACTCGGGGGCTTAGCTGCAGCCCAGTGCTCGCCTAAGTTATCAAAATCCTACCGAGTGAAGAACAAACCTCTCACTCGGGGGCTTAGCTGCAGCCCAGCGCTCGCCTAAGTTATCAAAATCCTACCGAGTGAAGAGCAAACCTCTCACTCGGGAGGTTTAGCTGCAGCCCAGCGCTCGCCTAAGTGGATCAAGGAATAAGTCGACTGCAGTGAGCGTCTTGCTTTGAACCTGCAAAAGACATTTTGAGCCGAAAGCAATCATATTCAAACACCAAATTCAAGTTCAGATCAATACCTAAAGGAACCGAAAGTGCTCAGGCGCTAAGCCTGTTAAGGTTTATCGGTTACAACTCCACTCGGCATACCGAGGCAAATTTAAAGCGTCGAGCTTAAAAGAAGTTTTTTACCCCTCCTGTGGAGGGCTGGAAGGTGCAACAAACTCATCAAGATCAATTCCATCTGTGATCCGAGTGGAAGCAACAAGGAAAGTTTCCATAAAGGACCTGAAGTCGTGTTTCTTGGTGTTGGCCACTCGGAGGGCAGCCAACTTGTCTTCTCGCGCATCTTTGCAGTGGACTCGGGCCAGACACAGAGCAACATCTGCACCACACCCAGCCGAGGACTTTTTCCACTCCTGCACTCTACCAGGGACAGCGTTCAAACGAGCCATCAACGACTCGAGGTCGTTCTGGAGTGTCTCCCCGGGCCAGAGCGTTGAGTCGATGCGAGATGTGGTGACCTTCAGCCTTGCAAGATAGTCCACGGCAGCTGCAACACGGGACTCCAGTCGGAAAACATTCATGGCAACTTCGTCGTTCACCGGAGAATTGACGGGGTCAAGGTTTGGTTCCAGCCGGCTAGTCTCTTCTTCAAAGTTTTGACAAAATTCTGCAAGGACGATCACCGAGTCAAAGCAATGGTCGAATGAAAAAACCACAGTTGAAAGTGATTGTTGAAGGTTTACCTTCAAGCATAAGAAACAGCTTCTTGGCAAGACCACTCAGGAAGGCCTCCAGATCATTTTTCTTCTCAAGAGCAGCTTTCAGATTGGTATTTTCTTGTTCAAGCTTGGTAACTGAAGCTAACTTCTCGTCGGCAAGCTTGATCCTCTCAGCTAGTTCAAGGTCTTTTTTCCTTTGGGCCTCCCTCACCTTACCTGCAAGTTACAGCAAGATCAGATTTTGAAACAAATGAAGGGAAAAAGCAGTCGTCAAGGTCTCACCAAACATACCTTCGGTCTCCTCCTTTGCCTTCGTCAGATTCTCCTGAACCAGCTTCAAATTCAGCTCGAGCTGAATGTGCTTGTTTTCCAGTTCAATGTAGCGAGCCGCAAGGTCACAGGAGTTCTGCGAAGAACCAATCGACTAAATGTCAAAAATAATTCACTTCCGAGTGAAAAAGGAAAAATCATGTGTTTCTAAGACTACAGCCGAATTCAAGCATTCGACCGTAGTCTCGGGGACTACACCCAGTGGGTGCACTCAGCGTGCCCCCACTAATCCTATTGAAGACAGAGTCGACCAGTCGACCGGTTTGCGAAATCCAGTCGCCATCGTCGAATGACGGAAAGACTGAAATTATAAAGCCTAAGGCCGACTGCCAGCAGTCGACCTTAGCCTTGGGGACTACACCCAGTGGGTGCACTCAGCGTGCCCCCACTAATCCTATTGAAGACAGAGTCGACCAGTCGACCTCAAAAAAAAACAAGATGTGTTCTTTAAGACTGTAACCGACTGCCAGCAGTCGACCACAGTCTCGGGGACTACACCCAGTGGGTGCACTCAGCGTGCCCCCACCGGTTTGCAAAATCCATTCGCCGTAGTCGAATGACGGAGAGACTGAAATTATAAAGCCTAAGGCCGACTGCCAGCAGTCGACCTTAGTCTTGGGGACTACACCCAGCGGGTGCACTCAGCGTGCCCCCGCTAACACGGAGTTTAAATCGACACACCCAGTGGGTGACTACTATAAATTCTGGAAAGAAAAGTTTTTTGATAGCATATCCTAACAGAACAAGTGATGGTCGATTGACCTGAACATTCCTTTGAAGGGCGGAACTGGCGTCGTAAGCTGCCTGGCTCGCATCCCGGATGGTCTTCAACTGCTCCATCATGATCCCTGCCTGGCGTATCGCCTCCTTCGCGGCGCTAGCTTGGTCCTCTGGGACGTGGTGCATCGTGAAGAGGGAGGGCTGCGGAGCACTCGTCAGCGGATCTGCGAAGGACACAGTGTGTCGAGTGGTGTTCTCCTCCTCCGCGACCAGAGTCTCAGGCACCGTCACATCCTGGGGCACCCTGCTGGCAGACGCTTTCCTTCTCATTCTGTGCTTTAGTGGTTCCTCGTCTTCATCATCATCAGGGAGAGTGATAACAACATTGGATGGAGCCACAGAAAAGAATCAGAATTAGAGATCATGAGTCAGTCGACTAGAAACGGGGTGAAGAGTATAGTACCAGGTTTTGAGGTTGCTGCGTCCTCCATCTCATGTTCGTCAGCCCGGGCTGAGGTCTCAGAAGTAGCAGCACTGCAACTCCAAAGAATCAGTCGACTAACTCCAGCGCCAACCAGAGATAAAGTTCACACAAAACAAGAAGACTTAAGCAACATGATTACCCTGATATGGTGGGGATGGACACCTTCATCTTCGGCAGGTGCTTGGTCGGCTTTGACGGGGCCGCCCTGGGCTGCTTCGACGCCTTTTCAGTCGGCGCCGGAGAGGTGGTCCGAGGGCGCTTGGTCAACTGTGTGACAGTCGCAACCCCCTTGCCACGTTCAGTCGCGGGGTCATGGACAAGCTTCGACCGCCTTTCCGAGCGCGGTGGTGCAACCTCCTCCTCCTCCTCTTCCTCGTCCTCACCAACGTCATCATCATTGTCATCAGTGTCATCATCATCATCATTATCCTCAGCGGCGTCCGAGTCCCACTCCTCCTCCTGGCTCTCGCCTCCGCTCGCTTCTCCCTCCTCAGTCGGAGCCTGTGCTCCGTTGGGCATCGAGTACAGCTCAGTGAGGGCCTGATAGACATCCAGACAAAGATCAGTCGACCGATCGGCAGGGAAAACAGAAATAAATATGACGAGAATACAATGGGAAGTGGAGCAGACATACCTTGTTTGGATCACTGTGGCAGTCGAGTGGAGGAATCCTTCTGGCTCCGCGAGGGTTATCCTTGTTCCCAGTAACAACGGCCATCCACCTTTCCAGAGTGGCATTGTCGACTGTTTCTGGATTGACCCGAGTCACATCCTCAGTCCCGCAGTACAACCACATGCAATGGCTCCGGAACTGAAGAGGCTGGATACGACGCCTAAGGAAAACCTCCAGGAGATCCATACCCGTCACTCCATCCCGAACCAACTGAACTACACGCTCCATCAGCATCTTCACGTTAGCTTTCTCCTCCGGAATCACCTTCAGAGGGGAGGGCTTGTTCACTCGGTCCATGGTGAACTGAGGGAGTCCACTCGACTGCCCCGGCGTCGACTGATCCTGGCAGTAGAACCAGGTCGACTGCCAGCCTCTGACTGACTCGGGAAATGTCATGGCTGGGAAGGTGCTCTTGCTCCTCACCTGGATCCCCAGACCCCCACACATTTGGACAACTCGGGTTTTTTCGTCGCCTGGGCTCGCCTTCTTCACGGTCTGAGAGCGACATGTGAATATGTGCTTGAACAAGCCCCAATGCGGTCGACAACCCAGAAAACTCTCACACATGGACACAAACGCGGCAAGATAGGTGATACAATTCGGGGTGAAGTGGTGTAGTTGCGCTCCAAAGAAGTTCAAGAAACCACGAAAGAAAATGCTCGGCGGCAAAGAGAATCCGCGGTCGACATGGGTAGCCAGAAGCACGCACTCACCCTCTTCTGGCTGGGGCTGCCACTCTTTCCCCGGAAGCCTCGCAGCTCCATGAGGGATCAGGCCCTCGTTGGCCATGTCGAGGAGATCCTTCTCCGTGATGGTCGACTGGATCCAATCTCCCTAGACCCAGCCTTTCGGCAGGTGAGATCTAGACGAAGACCCGCCGCGGCTGGTGGATCTCCCCTTCGCCTTCTCCGTCGCCGACGCCTTCTTCGCGCATTCCAGCGCCGCCGTCTTCTCCTTGACCATGGCTACCGGCGAGGCGCACGAGGAGAGGTTGTGCGGAGGCGAGAGCGAGCGCGTTGGGCGGAGACGAAGGGAGCAGAGGGAGAATGCTGAGGCACTGTTCAAAAAACCCTCGCCGGGCGCATTTATAAGATCCCTTCCGAGTGGATGACAGGTGGGCCCGGTCAATCTAATCATATCCTAAAACAGTTGCGCGAGCGTGATACGTGGCGAAAAAAGCGGTGCGGGGGTCGAGGCGTCTATGCCCCGTCCCATCCGAGCGTCGCGGACCGCTCCGCTTTGCGCGCTCCCCCAAATTCCATATCCCGCAGAATCCGCGAACGGCAGATCAGTCTGCCAGACGCGGGATTCCCTGCGATCCGTCGCTCGGAAATCAGCGAAGTCCAAAAGATCACTCGACGAAGAAAAAGAATGGATCGAGTCGACTGAAGAAAAGTTGCTCACTATCAACAAAGAGATTTTTTGGTTCAAAGCAACGCACGACTAGCATGCGAAGGCTAATCGGAAACAACATCAACTCCTTCATCACTCAAGCCTCAATCCATTCGGGGGCTAATGATGGAGTCATGTACCTAGGGTAGGGTCACAGACCTGATCTAAGTACCCTGCCCAGGGACATCCTTAGAAGAGATCACCTTCCAGTCGACCTATGAGGGACTCACTCGACTGACTTGAAGGACTCGACCACGAAGACTCACTCGACCACCAGAAGGTCAAGAGGCACTCTGCACTGCAACGGTCTGTAATTAAGTAGACTTTATGATAGTAAAGACACTTTATGTGGGGCGTTACCAGTAACGCCCCGGACTTAACGCACCTTAAACCCTCTCCTACGTGGGCTGGCTGGGGTCCTGGTGCACTCTATATAAGCCACCCCCCTCCACAGGTAGAAGGGTTCGGCACCCTGTAACTCATATACACATAATCCACTCGACCGCCTCCGGGCTCCGAGACGTAGGGCTTTTACTTCCTCCGAGAAGGGCCTGAACTCGTACATCTCTTGTGCTTACAACCTCTCCATAGCTAGGACCTTGCCTCTCCATACCT
>NC_041389.1:622861879-622927994 GCF_002162155.2 Triticum dicoccoides
CACTCCATTCGCTCCGCCAAAGCCGCCCTCCCCGCCACGCCGACACGTCGGCGCCGCGGTTCATCGAGGGGATGCACAACGATCCTCTCGCTCCCACATTACGCTCTCGTAAACTGCCGTCCTCAGGCCGCGCCGCCACCTCTAGCTATGTTCTTGTGGAGGCACACAACGGTCAGCGCCGCCACCGCTGGTGATGTTTGTGTGGAGACGCACGACAGTCAGCTTCTCCCACGGTACGCGCATTCTAGACTGAGGCCCCGTTCATGTCGGTGTAGCGCTGAATGTTAGCTGATAGACGCTATTAATCAAACTGTTTGTCGAAGTAGTTTACTATCAATATGCTCTGCCTAAGAAGCTTCCTTGCCCTGTTCTGCACTCAATCTGCTTAGCTGAGATGGCATGCCAAGGCCGATTAGTTGATAAAATATCCTGCCATGTATTTATTGTGACGTAGATTGCCATGGTCTAGTAGCCAATCTGTTAGGTGAAATAGCTCTACACCGTTTTATACTCGATCTTTGTTGCTGCGATGGCCTTCGATAGTTTGATGGCTGTGTGCTCGGCCTCATTGACTGCTGAAATAGCCTGCCATAATTTAGCACTCAAATCTGTTTACTGAATTAGCTTTACATATATTCCGTTACTTAGATCTGCTCGTCCAAATATCTTGCCATAGCTTTAGACATCGACCTAGGTATTTTTTCTGGACTTCATAAAATAGCATATATGTTTTTCCTGTAATATCTAGTAGAAGAACTAATTTGTATGTCTAACAGATGGACATAACTTGGATAACTTCTGCTCGAAGATTCTCCGCTGCATATGCTGAGGGGGTTGAAAACTTCATGAACTTTATTAGAGCTGAGTACGGTGGTCCGAAATCAGATGTGCTCTGCCCGTGTAGCAGTTGTATGAATTCAGTTACAAGACCCCAGTCAACTGTGCAAAATCATCTACACTTGTATGGGATGTCGGTCACAGATACTAGGTGGGTTCATCATGGTGAAACTGTGAATGTCAAGGTTATTGACTACGTGGAAGCAGCAGATCACCATCTTGATTTGCCTGATGCTCAGGTGGAAGAGGAGGAGGAGGTGGTGGTGGCGGAGCCAGTGAGTTTGACCAACATTGAAACAATGCTATAAAATGCTCGTGCATTCCGTGAACTTTCACCTGCAGAAGAAAAACAGTGGGTCCGCATGTTGGAACAATGCAACGTGGCTGTCACCCTAGGAAATAAGCTGTCAGTATTCTCAGCTATGGTTACCTTTCTTTAGGTGAAGACATCTGAGCGGATGACCAATAAATCATTAGATGCGATGTTGGCTGCTTTCCGCAAATCTTTCCCAGATGTGTCTGAGCTGCCACACACCTACAGTAAAATGAAGAATTTCCTTCGTGCAGTTGGAATTAGATATGATATGATCCATGTTTGTAAGAATAATTGTGTTCTATCCCGGAAGGATTATGCCAACTTAAGTGAATGCCCGAAATGCAAATCATCAAGATGGAAAGATGGGGATGCTGTGAAGAGGATTCCTCATAATGTTCTGAGATATTTTACAATTACACCAAGATTGCAGAGGTTGTTTCATGATGCTGAAACAAGAGAGGATGTACTTTGGCATTCTAGGAACCAGGAGTACAGAGATCAGAATGTAATGAGCCATCCATCTCATGGTAGTGAGTGGTAAAGCTTCAATGATAAACACAAAAAGTTTGCTGCTGACCAGAGAAACATTAGACTTGGCTTAGCTTCAGATGGATTTAACCCATTTGGCCACCAGAGCGCCACATATAGCATGTGTCCAGTGCTTGTTATCCCTTACGACATGCCTCCAAATGTCTGCACCAAAGAATCAAACTACATGATGGCCTTGCTCATCCCAGGTCAAAAAAGTCCTGGAAAGGATTTTGATTTGTTCATGGAGCCTCTTGTGGAGGAACTTCAACAACTATGGAGGGGTGTTCTCACTCGAGACCTATATAGCAGCCCACCAGCTGATTTCTTTCTGCATGCCATTATAATTTGGTGCATCCATGATTATCCGGCTTTGGGCACTATATCAGGGCGAACGACACATGGTTACAATGCATGTATTCGCTGTGACAGGAATCCGCTGTCATACGCAATACTTAGCAAGATCTGTTACATTGGATACCGCCGTTTCCTTGCCAAGGACAAGCCGCATCCTAGAAAATACCAAAGACATGTGTTCAATGCAAAGCATGAAAACCTTGATGCGCCAAAGAGGCTCACCGCCGATGAGTTGCAAGTGGAATTAGAGAAGGTCAGGCATATTACACCAGGAAACCATCCTGGTAATGGTAGCGGGAAAAGGAAGCGTGGCAGGGCAGAAGAGAGATTATTGTTTACCCGTAGGTCCACTTTGTGGGACTTGGAGTATTGGAAAGATTTGGATCTTTGGCATAATCTTGATGCGATGCACATCGAGAAAAATATATGTGACATCATTATCGGCACACTTCTTAATATTGAAGGCAAGACGAAAGATACCTTAAAATCTAGGATTGATTTGACACACCTGGGTATCAGAAAGGATTTGGAGGTGCAAGATGAAGGTAAACCACGGGATATGGCACCAGTTGTGTACGTCTTGGACAAGGTAAAAAGAAAAGAATTATGCGAGGTCCTGTCATGTGTGAGATTCCCACATGGATTTGCTTCCAGCCCTTAAAGGAGAGTCAGTGCAGATGGAAACAAGGTACAAGGGTTGAACACTCATGACTCCACATCCTACTTCAAAGGGTTTTACCTGTTATCCTTAGAGGATTGGGCCGCCCTGACTTATACAGAGCAGTTGCAGAGTTGGGACAATTCTTTAGGGAACTCTGCAGTAGAAATATCAGGATAGATGCTTTGGAGCGTCTTAGAGACAAGATACCAACTATCCTATGCAACCTTGAGAAGATATATCCTCTAGCCTTCTTTGATGTGATGGTGCATTTGGCTGTTCATCTACCTGATGAGGCACTACTTAGAGGTCCAATACAGTATGGCTGGATGTACCTTATTGAAAGGCGGCTAGGCACTTTCAAGGGCTATTTTAGGAACAGAGCTAGACACGAGGGTTCCATTGCAGAGGCCTACATTGCTACAGAAGCATTGACATTCTGCTCAAAATACATTGAAACAACTGATCAGCTTAGCAAAGAGGTGGGTGAAGACAATCTCGGGCTCAATGTTTTCGATTATTCTATTCGAGTTACAGGGAAGAGTCGACAAGAGGACAAACCTAAAGATTTGGACAAAATGGTTTGGTATGTGTTGAATAACTGTCCTGAGATACTACCTTATATCAAGTAAGTGCAGTACTGCAGCTTATACATCATAATCTACTAAACTTGCAGCACATTCTTATATATTTAGATGTTGATGCGATCACTATGTTGTGCAGCATCTACAAAAAGGAGTTACTGCCGCAAAATCCAAGAAACATTGACAAACTAGTTATGGGAGGATTTGCGAAATGGTTCAAGAACCATGTAAGCTTTTGAATTGCACTGTCAATTTTTTCAATATATTGAGTACATAAGATGATCAGCTTGTCTATTTTCTAACCATAGGTTAAGAAGATGCGGGAGGATGGGCAGGCAGTTGATGATGCCCTTTACTCACTAGCAATGGGTCCTGATACTCGGGTAAGACATTATGAATCTTGCATTGTTGGAGATGTGCGCTACAACACCCTTGCACGAGACGAAGGCAGGAAGACACAAAACAGTGCCATCATGAGCACGGATACGTATGACAAAGAGACAACTGAAATGTATGCTAACATAACAGACATTGTTCAGTTGCAGTATATCTCCAGTTTCGAGGATCATCGGTGTGTGGTTCTGTTGTGCTGTCGTTGGTATAACCTGTTTTCCAGGATCGCAAAACCCAGAGTTGATGATTATTTCAAATCCATCAATGTCAAGGCGGCGTACCAGACCAACGAGCCTTTTATTTTGGCAAATCAAGCAACACATATATTTTTCTTGGAAGACACATTTGCATGTAGCGATGACTGGAGAGTATTGCAAAGGTTTGAGCAGAGGAATTCGTTTAATGAAGTTGCACAACAAGATGATGCTTACACTGCTCCTGATGTACAAGATAACACAAATTTTCCTAATATCTTTGAGAACCATCACGTGAATGACGCCGGCGACAAGATTGCCTGTCGTGCTATGGACATACAAAAGTTAATCAAGAAGAAGCCAACGTTCGAGGACGTTGAGGACGAAGAAGAAGATGACACCATGGGGAATTATGATTCAGACTGATACACATGGCGAAGATGTTGATGCTGCTGCTGCAGATGATGATTACATTGCTTTTGCCGTATTTGCCTGTTAGAAGACGTTTTTTATCTACTATGTGAAATTGTGTTTGCTATGACAACTGAAACCTGATGAACATGTTGTTTAGTATTTTGCTGTGAGAACATCACTTGTTATGTATGCTGATTTGTGTTTGGTGATTGTATGACAACTAAAACATGATGACATTGTTGTTTAGTTGTACTCACAGTTGGCTGTGAAACTTGAATTTGATGACATAGTTTGCTGTTGGACTGCAATTTGCTCGACATCTTCAAATGAGAACAAAGCTGACCCGACAGGGCCTCTGCTATTTATTTATTTATTTATGAGAAAAAGGGGATACCCCCTGATTTCTGTTAATAGAAATCATTAGATGTTCACAACACTATGCCCAACCTGCTACACAGGTTTCATTCATTACTAGTTTCAGCAAAGTGCTCATGTCATAGCCACTGAATACATCACGAGTGCTACATACACTGCAAATAAAGAGACAATCATCCTACAGAGCATATCGATTTTGCCCATTATCTTCACAAGCTCTTTCATCTCCTCATTGCTGTCAAGGCCGTTCAGCAGCTGTTGCTTGGCCATGATCAGAGGAACTGCATCTTTAATTAACCTTCTACTCTGCATCTTCCTCTTCTGCCATTCCTTCAGTTACTTGTCCAACACCCCAACCTGCTGGTATTAGGATTCCTCGGCTAACCAAATAATCAGCGTAGTTGCATTCCCCCACATCAGCAACTTCCCAGAAATACAAATCACACGAATCTTTCCTTTTCTACATGAATCAAATTGGAAGATCGTCAACCAAACTATTAAAAAATCAGCAACTGAAAGCAACAGAACAACACTTAAACATATTATTACCCCATGATTCGGGCATTTGTAGAAGACTCGGCTAGGGTTGAGGATTGTGGTTGAGATGCGACAGATGACTCTGTGTGATTTGCAGCAGTGGCACCACACCAACGGCAGCGGGTTGCGATGAGCAATCGGCTGCGGTGCGTGTGCCGGCGGGGGTGTGATGAGACCCATAGGAGATGGTATGGGTGGTGACTTGGCGCATATCTGGTTGTTTCCTGCTGAAGAGCAAGTGGACGAGTAGCCAACGGACATGGTTGGTGCGGCCAGAGCTTCTGATGCTAGGCAGAGTAAGTAAAGAAGAGGAGAAGCGAATGTTGGATATGTCAGTTTCATTACTTGCAGAGTGGCATAGCACCATATATAGTCATAGTCTAGGTTTGGATTCAAACCAGCTACATGAGCATGTCTCTCTTTTTTCTAAAACTCGGCAACATCTCTTTACTGGTACACTAGCTTGTTCTGTACGCCTTCCCAAGTCTTTGATTTTATTTCCCTTTTTTTGCGAGGAAGGAAGGAGGAAAAAAATGAGAGTTCCTGGGACTCGAACCCAAGACCTCTCGATTAAAAACCAAGGGTGCTAGTCACTTATGTGGTGAAGGTTCCCTATGAGGAGGACGGCAGACGAACACATTTTCCTCACAATTTTCTTCCTATATATAAAAAAGTATGCTACTTGGTGTCCGCTTAGTCAACAAAGGATTGTGCCAACCTTGACCTTTGGATTGACATTCAACGTCTATCGCGTTTCTTCAGTCTCTTCTTCCTCGAGCCGCCAAAGCCAAACCAGCGCCGGCGGGACCGCCTGCTCCCACCTCCCATGGCTGGATGTGCTGCCGTGCACGCATCGTGGCCACATTGCACCCTAAAACTCTATGCATCTTCCTCTGCTCCTGTTCGTTCCCGTCCGAGGCCTCACCATCGTCCTCCGCCTTGGTTCGCTCGTCGCAGCGTCGCCCTCCGTTGTTGTCAACATGGTCAACAACCGAGAGGAATAAGGAGATGACTGTACATGGTGAGGATGGCAGTAGGGACCCAGCAGCGCGCGCAGTAATTTTGGTTTTCTGGGATGGAGAAAGGTATCAACTGGGTTGTGCGGGAGCTGTGGCCCGTCTAGCCCAGGCTTTTATTTCATATGTTTAGCACATGACCAGCCCAGTTTGTTTTTTTCCTTTCTGAAAATGGCTAGCCAGCTATTTTGTTTTTGCAGAATAACCAACGCAGGCCTACTTGCTTTTCTACGCCCTACTGGGCCGGAAATCTTTCAAGACGAGGAGGGATGCATTTTGCCCAGAAAATGGGCTATAAGTAATAAGAAATGGGCTATAAGTAATAATAAATGGGCTATAAAATGAAAAAATACAGCAAATAGGCAATTAGTTCCAAAATACAGTTTTCTTTCGGATTTTGATATTTAAATTTCATTGTTTTTGTGCGGGTAAAATTTCATTGAATTTAAATTAAGGTATATTTAGATTTAAAATTAATTTGAATATGGCTAGAAATTTTGGGCTGTATGCTGTTTGGGACAGATTTGGAGGCTGACTTGCGGGTCTACTAGGTTGACGTGTACTTTGGCTTTACCAACTTAGTCCACAAACGATTCTAGCAGCAGTGATCGTTGGATGTTAATCCAACGGCCGTGCTGCTTCTTCAATATCTGATCTTCTTGCTCTAGCCGCCCAAACCAGCTCCGGTGGGACTGCCTGCAACCGCCTCCCATGGCCGACTGTGCTGCCGCACAGGCCGCACCGCCCCACCCTACTTCATTGCTGGCCAGGCCATTCCTCTACTCACCCACACCTCATGTTATTTTCCGGCGAGGGCAGTTGGACTAGTAAACCCTTGTACTCCCCACCTCGTGGGCAACCATTGCCGAGTCTTCCCCGGTTCCGTGTCGTTCCCTTCCTAGGCCTCACCTCGTCCACCGCCATGGTGCTCTCGACGCGGCCTGGTCAACGTGGACAACGAACGACATGCATCGGACGTGGACTGTACGTGGAGAGGCTGACAGCTGGGTCCACGACCGCACACCAGGAAATGCCTCCTTATTACGCGCAAAATAATGATTCCTCCACCTGACAGCTGGGACCCACCAGAAGGGCCTCTGTACTTCGCGAAAAAACATTCCCCCCACTGACATGTTGAACCCACCAGCTATATCTTCGCACGCAAGGAAGTGCCTCCTTATTACGCACAAAAAAATGAATACCCCCTGCTAGCTGGGACCCACCATAGTGGGAGGATGACTTGTGGGCCAACTAAGTTGACGGGGACGGAGGGCTTTGTCAACTTAGTCAATATGAACGATTCTAGCTCCAGTGACCGTACGATTTCCATCCAACGGCCGTAGTGCTTCTTCAACCTCTGGTCTTCTTGCTCCAGCCACCCAAAGTAGCGCCGGTCGTGCCACATGCTCCTACCTCCCGTGGCCGGCTGTGCTGCTGCGGAGGCCTCACCGCCCCCTACTATTCCCATCGCTGGCCAGGCCCTGCGGCGACGGCAGCCTCACACCGCAGCCGAACCAGTGAACCCCCGTTCTCCTCTCCGCGCGGGCTTCCACTGCCGCGTCTTCCCTAGCTCCGCGTCGTCCCCTTCCTAGGCCTCGCTGTCGTCCACCGCCATGGTGCTCTTGGCGCGGCGTGGTCAACATGGTCAGGGAACAACTTCCAACGGACGTGGACTGTACGTGGAGAGGCTGACAGCTGGGTCCATGGCCACAGCAAGGAAGTGCCTCCTTATTACGCGGAAAATAATGATTCCTACACCTGACAGCTAGGACCCACCGGACGGGCCACTGTATTTTACGAAAAAATGTTTCTCCCTGACTGCTGGGACCCACCAGCTACATCTTTGCACGCAAGGAAGTGTGTCCGGGCAAAAAAAAAAGATTTGCCCCCCTGACTGCTGGGACCCACCAGCTACATCTTCGCACGCAAGGAAGTGCGTCTGGGCAAAAAAACAATTCGCCCCCCTGACTGCTGGGACCCACCAGCTACATTTTCGCACGCAAGGAAGTGCCTGACAGTCGGGATCCACCTGGTCGAAGCGTACGTAGCGTTTTCATTCTGGTCGCGAATGTGTACGTACATACTAGTGGATGTAGAGGCGCGCTATGTGTCGTAGTAGAGGTGCGCACGTGTCGTAGTAGAGGCGCGCATGTAGCATGTACACGTACGTACAACGGCCAGGGTGCAAGAAAGAAAATACGGCCACATATGTACATATGGGCGGGGTCTCAAACGCCTACTCGCGCATACGTATGGCCAGGGCTCGTGTACATGGCTGGGTCGGAACAGAGAAACAACATTGTCGTCGTGTTCATGGGGAGGCAACGGAATGCGTCGTGTTTATGGGGAGGCAACAGAATGCATCGTGTTCATCGGGAGGCAACGGAACACGTGGGAGCCAACCGGCTTGGACGGAACAGGCGATGGAAACGTGGCCTGGTGTACCGCAGAATGGAGGAAACAGCCTTGTGTTAGACCGACCATGTTCGAAACGGGATCATGTTCATCGGGAGGGGTCTGGCGTACCGCAAAATGGAGGAAACGGACCTCCTATGGTCGAAACGGGGTCCTGTTGATCGGGAGGGGTGTGGCGTACCACAAAACAGACGAAACGGACTTTTGTTGGAGCGCTACAATCGAAATGGGGGTCCTGTTCATCGGGAGGGGTGTGGCGTATCGCAAAACGGGACTCCACGGGATACTGTTCATCTCCACCGTCGACCTCCTCCAGCCTCCACGGGCTGGTGTTCATCCAGCCTCCATCGTGCACTACTCCACCGGCTACTGTTCAACCACCCCTTCACGGGCACCCCTCCATCGTCTACTGTTCATCTAGCCCTCCACGGGGTCGTCCTATTCATCCAGCCCTCCACGGGGTCCTGTTCATCCAGCCCCAACCGGCTCGATCGATCGGGGTCCTGTTCATCCAAAGGCAACGCCACGGGGTCCTGCATCCACCCCCACCGCTCATTGTTCATCCAAACCCCCCCGCAACACTCACTGTTCATCCAGAGGTAGCATCGATCAGCTTCAGTTAGTAGCAGTAGCGAAGGAATCGCTCGATCGGGTTCCGTTAACAGCCATCGATCGATCGCTCGGGTTCAGTAACGCGTAGCCTGCAGTGCAATCGCTCGGGTTCAGTTAGAGCCCAACTCCTCGCTCGGGTTCAATTAGAGCCAACGCCTCGCACACACGCGCGTACGTGTACGAGAGAAATGCGCATCGCTTAGCCCCCGACCACCCACCATAACCGTGAACTCCCCGAAAGTTTCCTCGCCCTCGCTTCTACCACAGTTTTTTCCGTCATGGACGACCCAAAGAATGTCATGCAGCTGCGTCTCCGGCCCGCCCAGAATGAAAAGCCCATTTTCTGTCATGCTTTTTTGTCATAGAAGTAGGAGCCCACCACATCTATTATGATACCGGGTTTTGTCACAATTATCGTCATAGAAGTGTCATAAGTATGACATAATTTTTTTTCGTTCGGCCCAAAATGTCACGGTTGTGTCTTTTTTTGTAGTGCTGTCATCCCAACTGAAATCGAGTTCGACTCACCTCGAGTCACCATGTACACGGAAGTGGAGGTCAAGGAAGCACGAGAAGACGGTGTTGACCTGCTGGAAGAGGGCCGGCTGTTAGCACTCAGCCGGTCCGCCATCTACCAGTAGGGTTTGCGCCGTTACCACAACCGGAAGGTCAAGCCAAGATCCATCCAAGAGGGAGATCTTGTGCTCCGGCTGATCCAGCAAACAGCCGACTAGCACAAGCTCTCAGCCCCTTGGGAAGGCCCCTTCGTCATCAGCAAGGCCTTGGGCAACGACTCCTGCTACCTGATCGACACATAGAAGCCCAAGGCGCGCAAGAGAGATGATTCCGGCAAGGAGTCGGAACGACCATGGAACGCCAATCTCCTCCAAAGATTTTACAGTTAAATGCAGTATGTACCATGCTATCTTTTGTATTAAGTACAAGACATCGGGCTCCCCGAGGAGCACTCAGGACTACCCTCTTTTATCTATATGATGAGTATCATGCCTATGAATGTGTTACTACATTTGTTCTTCTGTCCAGCACCAGGTTCGACCAGTCGGCCCGGGGACTTGCCACCTTGAATTATGTTAAGTACCACCTGCAGTCAGACAAGTAGTGTGCCAACACCTAAGCCCTCTATTGCTAGAAGTCGCAGCTTGCAGAATCGACTGTTTGACTGACAAGAGCTAAAGGCAGCAAAAGATTCCCACACGAAAAATGACTAAGGACCAATGGGCTTACATAACACAAGCTGGCTCCCCACCCCGCCAACCGACTGTTAAAACAACCGGCTGGCCGGCTTCTCACTCACCTTGCTACAATCTAATAAAGCTAAAGTACTTTCCCTCCCACACGGCCAAGTACTTTCCCAGTCACAAACTGCAAAGCAGCTGTCCGGCTGGGAAGGCGCGACCAAGGGAGGGCGGCAAAGGAAACAACCGGAAAAGATGAAAAGCAAGCAAAGTCGGAAGTCAAACACATGCAAGATTATATTTACACAAAAGGCCTTCGAAGGGTCGACATTCAACTTAGTCTGAATACACCCCCAGTGGGTGGAACTGCGCGAATTTAACGAATATTGTTCAAAGAGTAACGAATAGGAAAGCAAAGATAAAGATGGCGGCTCAGGCCAAAGGTGCAACGGGCGAACTGGGTAGGTCTGTGGAGATGGCGGTGCTGGCTGGAGGAGTGGCCGGCTGGCAAGTCTCGGCTTGATCATCACCAGCGGCAGGCGACGTGCTCGCGCGTGCCTCGTTGCTGGAGGCACGGTCAAGCTGAGGCTGGTCGGCTACTCCAGTATCCGACGCGGTGTCTTCACTGTCCTCTTCCTCCTCCTCCTCCTCACCCTCGTCGTTGGAGTCGATCTCCTCCGCCGAGTCTTCGCCATCCGCCGGGTTCAGCCCGAACCATTCCCCCGGCAGAGCAACATCATCGTCGTTCAGCTCGTGGACAAAGACGCTGGTGTCGGTGTACTCGGTGATCGCCGAGGCACGCTGGATGATAGCCAGCTGCACCGCCTCCAGCTCCTTGTTGGCCTCCTGCCGCCTTGTGGCCAACTAGGTCAGGTCCAGCCCGGGATACCATGCTCGGACGAACTCCAGCGCCCGCCTGGCGCCTGCCCGAGCTACAGAAGCCTTATAGGCCTCGAAGCGGCCACCCGCCACCTCTAGCCAGTCGGCAGTCTGACTGGGGGTGCGGGGAATCACTTTGCTAGGCTAGAGGGCAGACAACACTTGGGCTCGAACGCGCTGAAGGCGGCGGAGCATGCGGTGAGCCGGCTGGAGATGGGCTTGGATGGCCAAGAGCTGCTCCTCGAGCGACCGACGAGCATCCGGCGCAATATCAGCACCAGCCTGCCTCTGCGCGTTGCGGTGGGCCTCGATGACTTGGCTGGCAGCAACAGAGTAGCCGGGGAAGTACTCTGCACGAAGAAGAAAAGAAAAGAAAGAGAAAAGACACAAAGTTAGAAGCCGGACCAAGCGGCAGGCGGCATGCAAAGGGACGAAGAGGAAGGCGGCTTACCGTCAACCAGGTCTTCAATCTGGCCATAGCCCTCACTCATCGCCTGCTTTGACTCGGCCCAGTTCGCTGCTTCGGTCTCGTACGCGGCTTGGAGGGCGGCCTCGCTGTCCTTCACCGCTTTCAGGGCCGCCTTGTGGCTCTCCTCCTGGTCGGCCAACTTCTTGGCCAGGCGGTCGTGCTCCTGAGCCAAGGTGCTGCTGAAAGGGCTAGTTATTGACTAGAGGGGGGTGGGGGGGGTGAATAGGCGATTTTTATGAAAGTCTTCAAAACATGGGAGTTTCGAAGACAAACAATAGAAATGACACTATTCGTATGCAGCGGAAGGTAGACTACAGTAGACAAGCCATAGTCAAGTATTCAATGAAGTGAAAGCACGAAGACTATTAGAAGCTAGGTAGTATGGATCAAGATGGAAGATAGTATGAAGCCGATCAGAACAAATAGTCACACAGTGAAGTCAAACAGATAATGCAAGCAGGCAATGACTTCACGAAGACAAACTGTAAGTAGAGAGAAGTGAGAGATAGAACCAGTAGCTTCAGGAGGACAGGGATTTGTTTGACCAGTTCCAGTTGTTGTGACAACTGTATGTCTGGTTAGGGAGGTTGAGATTCAACTCAGAAGACCACGTCTTCACCTTATTCCCCTTGAGCTAAGGACACCTAGTCCCCACCCAATCACTCTGGTAAGTCTTCAAGGTAGACTTCCAAACCTTCACAGACTTCGTTCACCGGCAATCCACAATGACTCTTGGATGCTCAGAACGCGACGCCTAACCGGCTGGAGGATTCACAGTCCTCAAGTGTAACAAGTCTTTAGATCACGCGGACAGAAAGACTTCTGTGATGCCAAACACTCTTTGGGATCTGGGTGGTTTGGGCTTTGTCCTCACAAGGAATCTCTCTCGAAAGCTTCGGCGGTGGGTTGCTCTCAAACGACAAAAAACGTGTACTAACTCTAAGCAGCCACCAATTTATGGTGTAGGGGGTGGGCTATTTATAGCCACTGGGCAACCCGACCTAATTTGTCCGAAATGACCCTGGGTCACTAAGGAACTGACACGTGTCACAACGGTCAGATTTCAAACACACGCGGCAGCTTGACTCGGGTTGCAAGTAAAGCTGACTTATCCGACTCTGGATAAGATTTGCTCTCATTGTCTTCGCTCGAAGACATAGGATTTGGTTGAGCATCACTTCAGTCACTCTGACTTTGTTCACTTGGAGCCCACTTAACAGTGCGGTGGTTCCTATGACTCAACAAAGAAGAAAAGGAAACAACGAAACAACTAAGTCTTCGCGCTCCATAGTCTTCACTCGATGTCTTCTCATGTCATAGTCTTCAACGTGAATAGCTTCACAGACCACCATTGTCTTCAATGTCTTCACACATTTTTAGGGGTCATCTCCGGTAGGTAAACCAAATCAATGAGGGACTACTACCTGTGTTATCCTGCAATTCTCACAAACACATTAGTCCCTCAACCAGGTTTGTCGTCAATACTCCAAAACCAACTAGGGGTGGCACTAGATGCACTTACAATCTCCCCCTTTTTGGAGATTGATGACAAACTAGTTGAAGTTTTCAACGGGGATAAAAGTATGTGAAATTGCAAAGGATTAAGATATTGTCTTCATAGGTGGCAAAAAGGCTCCCCCTGAAGATGTGCATATAAATATTTTGCATTGGAATGCAAATGCACATGGCAGGTTGTACTTGTGGAGATAGTCTTCACCATATGAAGACAATACATCATGCATGAACAGATATACAGGAATAATGACATGCATAATGAAAAATGGACGTCTAGGAAATGACTTCATGCGGGATTTATCATCACATGCGGAATTTATCGTCGCATCATAGAATAGCAGAAAAAGTAGCAGACAACCATCAAGTTTAAGTGTTACAACTCAAAGAACCAAATGTATCAAAAGCGAGAGTTGTAAACACTAGGCAAAAGTATAGAAACCACCCATATGGACCCGCTTGAAGACTATCAACATATGCTTCTCCCCCTTCTGTCAGTAAGGACCAAAAAAGTTTGAAGACATAGTTTCTACTCGTTCCCATGAGGAGTAGGTGAAGCAGCATGGTCATTGTTAAGGTTTGGTGGTGCGGACGAACTTGGTGCAGTGTCGATACGCGCTGAGGTTGGAGGTGGTGAAGTAGCATCATCGGCTTCATCAAGGACTCTGGCATTTACAATCACTGCGGAGGAGGTGTACTCTGAATCTTCAAGAGACGGGGTTTGACGCAAGACAGCATTCCTAGGAGGAGTGGAGTCGAACTTGAATCTCTCGTTGAAGCCATCGTCTTGAAGATCAGCTTCAGCACTGAGCAATGTCAGACTCTTCAAGACCTCCGACAGGTTTCATGAGTGACAAAGGCATTCTTGGTGGCAAGGATGTGAATGCGATTGACATCCACCAAGAGGCTTTGCATTTGACGTTTGAGCCAGTAGTGATGCTTGTCGCGTTTCTAATGCAAGGCCACGAGAAGCCCTCGATCATTGAGCACACGAGATCGCTTCCGAGTCCTTGGAGCAATAGTGCTTTCTGTGCTTTAGTGCGTGCACGTCGAGTGTTGCCGGCTAGAGGATAAACATGAGAAGCAACCTGAACACCTTCAACATGCTGAGAGAAACTCTGACAATCTGCATTGTGAAGATATAGTGCTTCCTTGGCAGGCTCTGTGTAGATGGCTTCGACGGACATATCAACCTCTGGCAGAAATATGAGATGATTGTGTGCAGAGGGCTGATAGTCAATAGTAGAGTGAAGCTTGATCAGTCGCATAATCCAAGGAGCATAGAATTTTAGACCAAATATGTTTGAGCCAGATGCAGCAAATTGGCGAATGAAGAAATCCTGAGCATTGAAGCTGATGCCATTGAGAATGTAGAAGACCAATGTCTTCATTGTGCCTTCGAGCTTTGCTGAGGAAGAATGTCCTTTGATGGGCCATAGAGTTCACCTAATAATGTGATAGATGGTGCGGGGCAGATGCTCTAGGTCTTCAACAAAGAATTCCTTGGGATATTCGGCATCCTGTGGCAGTGCTTCATCATGCTCAACATTTGGCTCATGTTGGGCTCTGGCTTCTGAAAGATACTTTCCAACACATTGCGGTGAAGCTGACAACCAGGTTCCCCTGGAGTGGACAAGCCAGTAAGCTCAATGAGGTCAAGAGCTTTGGCTTCATGATGGACATTGCCTGTCATCCACTCAAGGACCCATGTCTTCGGATCCCTGTTGTAGCCGCGAATGTGGAGAGTGGCATAGAATTGCAGCAGACGCGCTTCATTCCAATTCTCCTTATCTGTCACAAACTGGAGAAGGCATGCATCTCGAAAATAGTCAAGGGCTTCTTCTAAGCAGGGCAGGCTAGCAATGGCTTCGGAATCCAGACGCATATGAGGAAATATGCGCCCTTGATTGTATAGAATACAAGAGTAGTAGCTGCGCTGCTGATAACTCCAGAACCGATCAGATGACATTCTTGGCTTGGAACATGGGTTCTTGGCTTTATCGAAGAAGGTGTTGTGTGCAATGAAGCCATTGACATTGAACGATCCTGGTGCAGATGCAGTACCTGGAAACCTTGGCAGCCTTGGTTTTGGCTTCTGAAACTGACGCCTGTGCTCCACATGATAGTCAAACTAAGCCCCGGGAGCAGGCAGAGGAACCAGAATTGGCCATCTGATAGTGACCAGCTCGCCTGATAGAATGCTTGCTCAATAGTGTGTGGCCTTGGTGGCGGAACAGGAGCAGTGGCATTAGCAAGGGCGTTAGACTGCACATTTGTTGCAGGTGCATCATTGGCTTCATGCACAGTGTTTATTGTAGGCGCCACATTATCTTCAGCCATGACAACGTCATTGGCTTCAGTAGTGTTGTTGGTGGCCGCCTCAGGATTTTCAACCTCCACTTGAGTAGCTGGAGGGTCGGGCACAGACACGTTCTCCTCGAGAACAACTTCTTGGTAGATGGGGGGAGTCGCAACACACTCTTCTTCTTGTCTTTCATCGGCTAATGCAGCCGGATTGTCTTCAGCAACATTGGCTTCGGACGTGGGAACCGTCACAGAGGGATTTTCTTCAGGGAACACTTGACGTGCCATTGAGCTTGATTGGTTTGAAGCTTCTTCTGTGATGGTTGTCATGGAGACTGATGGCTTCAGGCCTTTGCGAAGCCGTTTGAACACGGGCGACGCTTTTGGTGATGGTGTAGTCTCCATGAAATTGTTGTCATTCACCATTGGGCTGGTGACTTGCGCTGGTGGAGGATGGGGTGTACTTGGTGAGTCTTGACTTTGCGTTGGTGGTTGGAGGCGATCAGCCCATGAGGCATCCTAAGAGATTGGCGCCAAAGGATGACCAATACTGATGAGTTCGCTGTTCGTGAGAACAGGCGATGATACCATTGGGCGCTCGATCTGAGGAAGGACTTCATCATCTAGTACATTGTCTTGGGGACCAATGTCTTCAGCCGTGGTGGGGTCAACGGCTGGTATTTCTTCAGTTTCAGGAGCCTCTGTGGAAGCAGGCTCATGAACAATCAACTGACGCTCTTGATTTTCAGATGCAGGACGAGCAAAAGCAATGGGCTCGACAACAAGGGGCTCTTTGGGAGCAGCCCGATCTCTCTTCTTGGTCTTTCTCTTCTTGGTGGGTGGTGCATCATCAGTGGTGTTCTTGAGTTTGTGCTTTCTGGCTTCGACTTCAGCTGCCCTAGTTTTCTTTTGTTCTGAAGCCACTGTGGGGACCTTGGGATTCGAGCCAGTCATGCTGGCAGGGAAGACAATGTGAGGTTCTTCCCGCCTTGGTGCTTTAGTTTGGGCCACAGTAGGCTTCTTCTTCTTCTTGGCAGCCACCTTGGGGTTGATGCCAGGACGCCTAAGTGCCTTGCGCTTCTCAGCTTCATTATAAGCTTGAACACACTTGGTAGCTAGATTCTTCATGCGCTCTCTTGAACCTTTGGATTCTTCGCGCTTCTTGCGAAACGCCTCCTTGAGGTCATGCAACATCACCTTGAAGTTTTGAACATCAGCCACGCTAAGCTTGGCCACATGCTTGTTGAACTGCTCTTTCTCATAGTCAATCTTGTTCTTCAGTTCAACAATCTGCTGAGCCAGAGTCAGCTCAGGAGCAATTGCGCCTTGGAAGGCAACGCCGATGCCAATCGGGAGCTGAAGATCATCAAAGTTGAGATTCGGGTTGTCAAACCACTCATCAATGAAGTTGTCTAGAATGTTCACATCGAAGAGGGGCTGATCATTGAAGATCTCCGCCTCTTGCTTGCTCTTAATCAGCTGCTCAAGAGCATCATCAACGCACTCATCGTCTGTTGACACATCAATGGCTTCAGTCTCGTTCCTCAGAACGGCAGCAGGTGTCAGGACTTGACCAGATCTTTGAACATTTTTCTTCTGAGTCTTCTCTTTCTTCTTGGAGATGCGAAAGAGATCTTCAGATGTGTTACTGGGTGCAGGAGGGGCAGTTGCCAATGGCTTCACTCGAGAAGCTTTTGGTGCAGCAGTCGGTTTTGAAGCCTTAGCTTTCTTTTGCTTCTGCAGCTTAGGAGGAGGAGCTGGTGCATCATCAGTGTCAGCATCATCACCAGAATGATCCACATTAGCTCCTTGAACGGCAATGTGAGTGATGAGGCCGACGAGGTTGTAGAAGGGGCCAATCCTATTTTCATTGGCTTCACGGGTGCCATCTTCCCGAGGAGCAGATGGACCTGGGTTGAAGTCAAGTCTGAATGCCTTCTTGTTCTTCGCCGCAGTGTCTTTCACGAACTGCAATTTGTGCTTGAATAGATTGTCTTCACGGCACCACAACAGAGAAGAAGGGTCTGCGTTCTCTGCCTGCAGTCTGTGAACCATGCACGGATAGAAGCATTGCTCAATAGCTTCAGTCTGGGACCTGGGAGGAATATTTTTGTACAGTATATCTCCCCAGGGTCGCTTGATGGCATTCTTCTCTGCATACTCTTCTATGACGAATCGGTACTTGAACCATTCCTCAGCCCAATATCTTTGAATCCATTGGACTCGATTCTTGCGCTCACCATAAGTCTCCTCAGGGTCTGTCTTGTACAGTTCGTGCAAATCTGGTGGAAAAATCCTTGGACGTATTCCCACGGCGCTGTCTGGCACCCTTCCTTGCTGATTTTTCAGTGGCCATGAAGCTTAATCTAAAAGGCTTCAGTACTTGCAAAGGCTTCCGTCGGCTGGTCAGACAAGAACTGGCTTCAGGAGAATTTATGTGACTCTGTAAGAATCCTGCAAACGAATGCAGACTATGAGAACCAAGGGATTCTCCCACGGACATGTCCCCGTGACAACATTAGAGGTGCGAGGGAAGGGGAAGAGGTCATATGCATTCTCAGAAGATTTTGAAGATAAATCAGTTTGAAGACATTGACCTCATAACGCGAAGACATTCACTTATTTGATGAGAGTTGGTTCCAGATTTGTACGAATCCAAGAATAAGTACAATTGAGGAATCTAACTTGTAGAGAAGCATAAGTGAATAGAGTAGGCATAGTATGAGATGCGGAAAGAGATAGATTCAACTTTGGGGATCTAGAAACCACTTTTAGTAAAGAAAGATGAATCTATCAGATCGAAAAGACGGTAAAAAGTGAATTTTAATTACCACACGAAGAACTACTAGACGGAGCGAAGTTGGAGGCCGAGCAGTTCGATCTTTCGTGCCCTAACTTGGCAACGGAGGACACCTACGGCGACGTTGAAGAGGATGAGGTCTGTGGCCGGCGTGAGGACAAGTCGGAGAAGTCGCGACAGCTAAGCGCTTCGTCGCCGGCGTCATCGAGATCTAGCGGTGGTGCTAGGGTTTGCGAGAGGTGGCGAGGTGGACGAAGAATTTTTGACCGAGATGTGATGGGTATTTATAAGGAAAGAGACGACACAACGTAATTACGCAGGTGCCCCTGGCGGTTCACATCTGAAGGGCACGTGGCAAGCATGCAACACCTTGGAAGTTGTTCCATGTTCCCACGCACGCCTGGATTGTCGGGGTGGTTGATGACCCACAAGTGTAGGGGATCTATCATAGTCCTTTCGATAAGTGAGAGTGCCGAACCCAACGAGGAACAGAAGGAAATGATAAGCGGTTTTCAGTAAGGTTTTCTCTGCAAGCACTGAAATAGTAGGTGATAGATAGTTTTGTGATAGGATAAATAGTAACAAGCAAAAAGTAAATAAAGTAAATAAAGTGCAACAAGGTGGCCCAATCCTTTATGTAGCAAAGGATACTCCTGGACAAATTCTAGTAATGAGGAAAAAGCTCCCGAGGACACATTGGGAATTATCGTCAAGCTAGTTTTCATCATGCTCATATGATTCGCGTTCGGTACTTTGTTAATTTGATATGTGGGTGGACCGGCACTTGGGTACTGCCCTAACTTGGACAAGCATCCCACTTATGACTAACCCCTATTGCAAGCATCCGCAACTACAAAAAGGAGTATTAAGGTAAACCTAACCACAACATTAAACATATGGGCCCATATGAACCCCTAACGAAGCAACGCATAAACTAGGGTTTAAGCTTCTGTCACTCTAGCAACCCATCATCTACTTATTACTTCCCTATGCCGTCCTCTAGGCCCAAATAATGGTGAAGTGTCATGTAGTCGACGTTCACATAACACCACTAGAGGAAAGACAACATACATCTCATCAAAATACCGAACGAATACCAAATTCACATGACTACTAATAGCAAGACTTCACCCATGTCCTCAGGAACTAAAGTAACTACTCACAAAGCATAATCATGTTCATAATCAGAGGTGTAATAATATGCATTAAGGATCTGAACATATGATCTTCCACCAAGTAAACCAATAAGTATCAACTACAAGGAGTAATCAACACTACTAGCAACCCACAGGTACCAATTTGTGGTTTTGGATACAAGATTGGATACAAGAGATGAACTAGGGTTTGAGAGGAGATGGTGCTGGTGAAGATGTTGATGGAGATTGACCCCCTCTCGACGAGAGGATCGTTGGTGATGACGTTGGTGATGATTTCCCCCTCCCGGAGGGAAGTGTCCCCGGCAGAACAGCTCCGCCAGAGCCCTAGATTGATTCCGCCAAGGTTCCGCCTCGTGGCGGCGGCGTTTCGTCCCGTAAGCTTGCCCATGATTTTTGCCAGGGGAAAACCCTTCATATAGCATAAGATGGACGCCGGAGGCCCACCAGGGGGCCCAGGAGATAGGGGGCCACGCCCCTGTCTCCTGGACAGGGTGTGGCCCCCCTGGGCTATTTCTTTCACTCATAAATTCTTAATAAATCCAAAAAGTTGTTTCGTGGAGTTTCAGGACTTTTGGAGTTGTGCAGAATAGGTTTCCAATGTTTGCTCCTTTTCCAGCCAGAATTCCGGCTGCTGACATTCCCCTTCTTCATGGTAAACCTTGTAAAATAAGAGAGAATAGACATAAGTATTGAGATATAATGTGTAATAACAGCCCATAATGCAATAAATATTTATATAAAAGCATGATGCAAAATGGACGTATCAACTCCCCCAAGCTTAGACCTCGCTTGTCCTCAAGGGGAAGCAGAAATCGAAAAATATGTCCACATGTTTAGAGATAGAGGTGTCGATAAAAATAAAATACGGACACGAGGGCATCATGATCATTCTAATAACAACAACATAAATGGATTTTGTCATATGATTTCCTATGTTCAAGTAATAAGCAATTCACAATGTCAAGTATGGTTCAAAAACTTCATTGGGAACTAACAAACTATAATCTCAGTCATTGAAGCAATTGCAATTTACCGTAACATCAGAAAGAGTCTATAATAGAGCTTTTCAGCAAGCTCACATACTCAACCATCTCGTAGTCCCCTATAATTGTTAACACTCACACAATACTTGTGGTTATAAAGTTTCAGCCGGACACTGAGAAATATAGGGGCTTATTGTGTTGCCTCCCAACATATTCACCTTTAGGTGATGTCAACAATAATAGCCTATGCCAACTTACATCCAATTGGATATATGTATCATGATCTTTCAAACACGAGGAGCTTGCCAAAGGATAAAATGAAAAAGGGAAAGGTGAAGATCACCTTGACTCCAGCATAAAGTAAAAACATAAAGTAAAAGAAAGGCCCTTCGTAGAGGGAAGCAGAGGTTGTCATGCGCTTTTAGGGTTGATGCATGAAATCTTAATGCAAAAGAACGTCACTTTATATTGCCCCTTGTATGTGGACCTTTATTATGCAGTCCGTCGCTTTTATTACTTCCACAACAAGTTCGTACAAAGTTTATTTTCTCTGCACTAATAAGTCATACATATTTAGAGAGCAATTTTTATTGCTTGCACCGATGACAACTTACTTGAAGGATCTTACTCAATCCATAGGTAGGTATGGTGGACTCTCATGGCAAAACTGGGTTTGAGGATATTTGGAAGCACAAGTAGTATCTCTACTTGGTGCTAGGAATTTGGATAGCATGAGGGGGAAAGGCAAGCTCAACATGTTTGGAAGGTCAATGACAATATACTTTAACTGAGATGTCGGAAAACATAAACCATTACGTTGTATTCCTTGTCCAACATCAACTCTTTTAGCATGTCATACTTAATGAGTGCTTCACAATCATAAAAGATGTCCAAGATAATATATCTATATGTGAACCCCTCTTTCCTTATCACTTCCTATTAATTGCAACGATGACCAAGGCTACATTCATCAACTCTCAACAATTTTTATGCCTCATACTTTCTATGTGTGAAGTTATCACTATCCATAAGATCAATATGAACTCTTTTGTTCTTTCTACTTTCTCAAGATCATAGCAACAAAGCAAAGCCCTTGACTCAACACTAATCTTTATTATAGATAGCACACGGACTCGCTTACATAAAGAGATCACAAAGCAAAACTCAAAACTACTTGATATCAAAACTTTGAACTAATAGATCAAGATACTACTAAAAGGATCAAACTAAATAAAGCGGTAAAGATAGGAGTGTGATGGTGATACGATACCGGGGCACCTCCCCAAAGCTTGGCGGTTGCCAAGGGGAGTGCCCATACCCATGTGATTATTTCTCCTTCTTCACGGTTGGTGTTGTGATCTTTTTGGTGATGATGCCCTTCAGGATACGATTCTCCTCCTCGAGCTTATTGATTTGTCGTTTGAGGTCCAAAATTTCTTTACGGAGCTTGCTCGTAACGGCCAAGGCTCCTTTTACCCAAGGATGCTGCATAGCTTCTGGAGAACACAAGAAACTCTTCTTCATATTTTCATAGGAAAGAAATCTAGATTTGGAAGGGATGACCGAGGCAGGGACAACCAGGCTAGGTAGTTCCCCCATAGTGAAACCTGCTCGGAGACGAGAGGTAACTTCTTGATCTTCCTCCATGGCATCTATCCTTTTCAAATCAGCCTCCATCTCATCGTCCGTTGATGGTCCAAAGTGATAGGCATCTCTGTTTGCTCCTGGACCTGGCGTTGGGTGAGACACCCTGCTCTCCCCAACTGATTCCTGAGAAGATACCTTGCTTTATTCTGCAACAGGAACAACTCAAAACAAAAACAGAGGATATTCGCGTGATACGGTGGTCAAAACCTTCGGGAGTATATATAATGATTTTTTACCGACCAAAATACGTAACACACACGAAAACAGAGTCTGGGAGGCACACGAGGTGCCCACGAGATAGGGGGCGCGCCCTACAGGGGGGGGCACCCTCCTCTCTCGTGGGAGCCTCGTGTCCCTTTCGGACTACTTCTTTCTTCCTAAAATTCTGAAATAATCCAAAACGGATAGAAATTGCCATTAGAGTTGTTTTGGAGTCGGTATACTTACCGTACCACATACCTATGCCTTTTCGGAGTCTGGAACGTTCTAGAAAGTGTCTCTTATGTACTCCTCTGGGGTTATGGTTTCAATAATATTAGTTTCAACATTGATAGGATTACCTAAAATATAATGCTTAATTCTTTGACCATTAACCACCCTCGGATTTGTGCCTTCGAAGTTGTTAATTTTTATAGCACCGGAACGATAGACTTCCTCGATAACGTAGGGACCTTCCCATTTTGAGAGAGGTTTTCCTACAAAAAATCTGAAATGAGAGTTGAATAATAACACATAATCTCCTACGTTAGACTCACGCTTTTGTATCCTCTTATCATGCCAGCGTTTGACTTTTTCTTTGAAGAGCTTGGCATTCTCATATGCTTGGGTTCTCCATTCATCAAGTGAGCTAATATCAAACAACCTCTTCTCACCGGCAAGTTTGAAGTCATAATTGAGCTCTTTAATAGCCCAATATGCTTTATGTTCAAGTTCAAGAGGTAAATGACACGCTTTTCCATAAACCATCTTATATGGAGACATACCCATAGGATTTTTGTATGCAGTCCTATAGGCCCATAATGCATCATCAAGTTTTTTGGACCAATTCTTTCAAGATCTATTCACAATCTTTTGCAAAATTAATTTGAGCTCTCTATTGCTCAACTTTACTTGACCACTAGACTGCGGGTGATAAGGAGATGCAATTCTATGATTGACATCATACTTAGCAAGCATCTTACGGAAAGCACCATGAATAAACTGTGAACCACCATCAGTCATAAGATATCTAGGGACTCCAAACCTCGGAAAAATAACTTCTTTGAGCATTTTAATAGAAGTGTTATGATTGATCAGCACTACTAGTTGGAATAGCTTCTACCCACTTAGTAACATAATCAACAGCAACTAAAATATGTGTATAACCATTGGAGGCAGGAAAAGGTCCCATATAATCAAAGCCCCAAACATCAAACGGTTCAATAACAAGAGAATAATTCATAGGCATTTCTTGACGTCTACTGATATTACCTATTCTTTGACATTGATCACAAGATACGACAAACTTACGAGCATCTTTGAAAATAGTAGGCCAATAAAAACCAGATTGTAGTACCTTCTGTGCAGTTCTATCTCCAGCGTGGTGTCCTCCATAAGATTCAGAGTGACACTTGCGTAGGATTTGTTCCTGTTCATGCTCAGGCAGACAACGTCTAATAATACCATCTACTCCTTCTTTATAAAGGTGTGGATCATCCCAAAAGTAATGTCTTAAATCATAAAAGAACTTTTTCTTTTGCTGGTATGTGAAACTAGGCGGTATATATTTAGCAACAATGTAATTAGCATAATCAGCATACCAAGGAGCAGTACGAGAAGCATTGACGGCCGCTAATTGTTCATCAGGAAAGCTATCATTAATAGGCAGTGGGTCATCAAGAACATTTTCTAGCCTAGACAAGTTGTCTGCAACGGGGTTCTCAGCTCCTTTTCTATCAATAATATGTAAGTCAAATTCTTGGAGCAAGAGAACCCATCTAATGAGTCTAGGCTTAGCATCTTTCTTTTCCATAAGATATTTAATAGCAGCATGATCAGTGTGAATAGTAACTTTGGAATCAACAATATAAGGTCTAAACTTATCACATGCAAACACAACTGCTAAGAATTCTTTTTCAGTAGTAGCATAATTTCTCTGGGCAGAATCAAGAGTCTTGCTAGCATAATGGATAACATTCAATTTCTTATCGACTCTTTGCCCTAAAACAGCCCCTACAGCATAATCACTAGCATCACACATAATTTCAAAAGGTAAATTCCAATCAGGTGGCTGAACAATAGGTGTAGTGATCAAAGCTTTCTTAAGTGTTTCAAATGCTTCTACACAATCATCATCAAAGACAAAAGGAATATCTTTTTGCAATAAGTTAGTCAGAGGCCTAGAGATTTTAGAAAAGTCCTTAATGAACCTCCTATAAAAACCGGCATGACCAAGGAAACTTCTTATACCTTTTATGTCCTTGGGACATGGCATCTTTTCAATAGCATCAACTTTGGCTTTATCAACTTCAATACCTCTCTCGAAGATCTTGTGCCCCAAGACAATGCCTTCATTAACCATAAAGTGACACCTTTCCAAATTCAGGACGAGACTAGTGTCTTCGCATCTCTGCAAAACTCGATCAAGGTTGCTCAAACAATCATCAAAAGAGGATCCATAGACGGAGAAGTCATCCATGAATACCTCACAAATATTTTCAAAAAAATCAGAAAATATAGCCATCATGCATCTTTGAAAGGTAGCAGGTGCATTGCATAAACCAAAAGGCATACGTCTATAAGCAAAAGTACCAAAAGGGCAAGTAAAAGTAGTTTTAGATTGATCCCCCGCTGATACAGGTATCTAAGAGAAACCAGAATAACCATCTAGAAAGAAAAAATGTGTGTGTTTGGATAGCCTTTCTAGCATCTGATCAATAAAAGGTAAAGGGTAATGATCTTTCTTAGTAGCTTTATTTAACTTACGGAAATCAATTACCATCCTATAGCCTGTAATAATTCTTTGTGGGATCAATTCATCTTTATCATTAGGAACAACGGTAATACCCCCCTTTTTAGGGACACAATGGACAAGACTTACCCATTCACTATCAGCAACGGGATAAATAATACCTGCCTCAAGGAGTTTTAGTATCTCCTTTCTTACCACTTCCTTCATTTTGGGATTTAATCGTCGTGGAGGATCTCTAACTGGTTTGGCATCTTTCTCCACTGAAACTTTGTGTTGACATAATGTGGGACTAATGCCCTTAAGATCATCCAGGGTATATCCAATAGCAGCTCGGTGCTTCTTCAGAGTTTTCAATAATCTTTCTTCTTCTTTCTCTGAAAGGTTAGCACTAATAATAACAAGATATATTTCTTTTTCATCAAGATAAGCATACTTAAGATTATCAGGTAACGGTTTGAGTTCAAACACAGGATCACCCTTGGGTGGAGGGGGATCCCCAAGAATTTCAACCGGAAGGTTATGTTTTAGCATAGGTTCTTATTTAAGGAACACTTCATCTATTTCTTCCCTTTCCTTCATAAACATATCGTTTTCATGGTCTAGCAAATATTGTTCTAACGGATCAGTTGGAGGAATAGCAATGGAAGCAAGACCAATAATTTCATCCTTACTAGATGGTTCCTTTTCACGATGTTGTCTGCTAAACTTGGCAAAATTAAACTCATGAGACATACCATCTATGCCAGCAGCGACAATATTCTTTTCACAATCAATCTTAGCACTAGCAGTATTCAAGAAGGGTCTACCAAAAATAATGGGACAAAAATTATCTTGTGGGGAAGCAAGAACAAGGAAATCAACAGGGTATTTAATCTTTCCACACAAGACTTCAACATCTCTAACAATCCCAATAGGTTTAATGGTGTCCCTATTAGCAAGCTTAATAGTAACATCAATGTCTTCTAATTCAACAGGTGCAATATCGTGCA
The DNA here is from genome assembly GCF_002162155.2 of Triticum dicoccoides. Lineage (NCBI taxonomy): Eukaryota > Viridiplantae > Streptophyta > Magnoliopsida > Poales > Poaceae > Triticum > Triticum dicoccoides. Next base: position 622,888,002 of record NC_041389.1, read on the forward strand.
TAATTTCTTTATAAAGATCATAAGGTATCGCATTAGCACTAGCACCCATATCACATAAGCCATGATAACAATGATCTCCTATTTTAACAGAAATAACAGGCGTGCCTACAATAGGTCTACGGGTCTTAGTATCGGGTCTAGCAATATTAGCAGTTTCACCCACGAAAGAGATAACATGCCCATCTAAGTCTTCATCCAAGAGATCTTTAATCATAGAAATACTAGGTTCAACATTAATTTGCTCAGGTGGTGTATAAGTCCTAGTATTACTCTTACGAACAACAGTCGAAGCTTTAACATAATCTTTTATCCTAACAGGAAAAGGAAGTTTTTCGACATAAGCAGCAGGAATAATGGGATCACTATATGCAATAGTCTTTTCTTCGACTGTAATAGGTGCAACTACTTTCACTTCAATAGGAGGATCATATTTAAACCACTTCTCTTTAGGGAGATCAACGTGAGTAGCAAAAGTTTCACAAAAAGTAGCTACTATCTCAGAGTCAAGCCCATACTTAGAGCTAAATCCACGGAAAGCATCAGTATCGATAAAAGATTTAACACAATGGAACTTAGGTGTCATACCTGACTCCTTACCATCGTCGGAACCCAAATCTTCAGAGTTGCATTTAATTCTTTCCAACAAGTCCCATTTGAAATCAATAGTCTTCAGCATATAGGAACCAACACAGTAAGTATCGAGCAGGTTGCGATTATCAAGAGAAAGCCGAGCATAAAAATTCTGAATAATCATTTCTCGAGAGAGCTCATGATTGGGGCATGAATATAACATGAATTTAATCCCCCCAAGCTTGACCGATGCTTTCTCCTTCGCGAGGCCAGAAATTATATATGTAATTACGATCACGATGAACAAGATGCATAGGATAGAACTTCTGGTGAAATTCCAACTTCAATCGCTTATAAGTCCAAGATCTCGTATCATCACATAGCCTATACCATGTCATTGCATCTCCCTTCAAAGATAAAGGGAAGACCTTCCTTTTGACAACATCATCGGGGATCCCTGCAAGCTTAAATAATCCACAAACTTCATCCACAAAGATAAGGTGCAAATCGGGATGCAATGTTCTGTCTCCTGCAAAAGGATTAGCTAGAAGTTTTTCTATCATACCCGAAGGAATCTCAAAGTGAATATTTTCATAAGGTTCAGTAGGTTGAGGAGCATCTCTTTGCTCTTCTGGTTGGGGTGAAGATACCCCAAACAAGCCCTTCAAAGGGTTAGTTTCCATAGTGACAAGTAACAGAAAATCAGCACACTAAATAAATGTTTCCTTACCAAGTTCCACTCACCAAAAGCGCTACACTCCCCAGAAATGGTGCCAGAAAAGAGTCTTGATGACCCACAAGTGTAGGGGATCTATCGTAGTCCTTTCGATAAGTAAGAGTGTCGAACCCAACGAGGAGCGGAAGGAAATGATAAGCGGTTTTCAGTAAGGTTTTCTCTGCAAGCACTGAAATAGTAGGTGATAGATAGTTCTGTGATAGGATAAATAGTAACGAGCAAAAAGTAATTAAAGTAAATAAAGTGCAGCAAGGTGGACCAATCCTTTATATAGCAAAGGATAAGCCTGGACAAATTCTAGTAATGAGGAAAAATCTCCCGAGGACACATTGGGAATTATCGTCAAGCTAGTTTTCATCACGCTCATATGATTCGCGTTTGGTACTTTGATAATTTGATATGTGGGTGGACCAGCACTTGGGTACTGCCCTAACTTGGACAAGCATCCCACTTATGATTAACCCCTTTGCAAGCATTCACAACTACAAAAAGGATTATTAAGGTAAACCTAACCACATCATTAAACATATGGGCCCATATGAACCCCTAATGAAGCAACACATAAACTAGGGTTTAAGCTTCTGTCGCTCTAGCAACCCATCATCTACTTATTACTTCCCTATGCCTTCCTCTAGGCCCAAATAATGGTGAAGTGTCATGTAGTCGACGTTCACATAACACCACTAGAGGAAAGACAACATACATCTCATCAAAATATCGAACGAATACCAAATTCACATGACTACTAATAGCAAGACTTCACCCATGTCCTCAGGAACTAAAGTAACTACTCACAAAGCATAATCATGTTCATAATCAGAGGTGTAATAATATGCATTAAGGATCTGAACATATGATCTTCCACCAAGTAAACCAACAAGTATCAACTACAAGGAGTAATCAACACTACTAGCAACCCACATGTACCAATTTGTGGTTTTGGATACAAGATTGGATACAAGAGATGAACTAGGGTTTGAGAGGAGATGGTGCTGGTGAAGATGTTGATGGAGATTGACCCCCCTCCCGACGAGAGGATCGTTGGTGATGATTTCCCCCTCTCGGAGGGAAGTGTCCCCGGCAGAACAGCTCCGCCAGAGCCCTAGATTGATTCCGCCAAGGTTCCGCCTCGTGGCGGCGGCTTTTCGTCCCGTAAGCTTGCCCATGATTTTTTCCAGGGGAAACCCTTCATATAGCAGAAGATGGATGCCGGAGGCCCACCAGGGGGCCCAGGAGATAGGGGCCGCGCCCTATGGGGGGGGGGGGCGCCCCCTGTCTCCTGGACAGGGTGTGGGCCCCCTGGCCTATTTCTTTCGCTCATAAATTCTTAATAAATCCAAAAAGTTGTTTCGTGGAGTTTCAGGACTTTTGTAGTTGTGCAGAATAGGTTTCCAACGTTTGCTCCTTTTCCAGCCAGAATTCCAGCTGCCGGCATTCCCCCTCTTCATGGTAAACCTTGTAAAATAAGAGAGAATAGCCATAAGTATTGAGATATAATGTGTAATAATAGCCCATAATGCAATAAATATTGATATAAAAGCCTGATGCAAAATGGACGTATCAGTGGTCGTTTCGAATTCTCCGGCTTTCAGGCAATAAGGATATAGCATTAAAAACAGATATAAATGTTTGTCAGATTGACTTCAGCTGACAAGGTCTTAGTGAAGACAATCGTCAGTTTTCAATAGAATGCATATGATTTGGACAGATAGAGTTGAGGTAGAAGCATAAATAGGTTGGGGTACGATCACATTCACTTAGATCAAAAGATTCAACATGAAGTCATAGCTATAAGTGAATGCTGTAGAGGACAGAACACAAATATGTATATAACTAGTATTAGACCAAATCAACGAGATGAAGATAAATCAAAGATGAAGGCTTCGCAAATATAATGCCAAGGTAAACACTTCAAACAAAAGTTTGATGGTGGCGTTACCCACCGTATAGGAAGTATTAGACCCAGACACGGCGTACAATTATCGTGGCGCTCCGAAGTCAAATTCCGCATTAGTGTATTCACACTTAGAGTGTATGTCTTCATTGATTGAAGATATACATTACTTCGTGTGTTGCACATCTAAGTCATCAAAATGCATAAGTGTTAGGATGTGTGCCTAATCACGTGACATTTGAGGATTCCAAGATATTTAGCTCACACCGCAACTTGCAAAACTTTTTCTCATCCAAGGGCTTTGTGAAGATATCAGCCAATTGCTCTTATGTCTTGATGTGAATGATATCAATATCTTCCTTCATAACATGATCTCTGAGAAAGTTATGACGAATTTGAATGTGCTTTGTCTTCGAGTGCTGAACTGGGTTGTTGGCAATCTTGATGGCACTCTCATTGTCGCAGTAGAGAGGCACATTCTTCAGGTGGATACCATAGTCCTTGAGAGTTTGCTTCATCCAGAGAAGCTGAGCACAACAAGATCCAGCAGCAATGTATTCGGGTTCAGCAGTGGAGAGAGATACACAGTTCTGCTTCTTTGAAGACCAACAGATAAGAGATCATCCCAGAAAGTGACATGTGCCTGATGTGGACTTGCAATCAACCTTGTCACCAGCATAATCAACATCTGAGAATCCAACTAGATCAAACTCTGATCCCTTTCGATACCATAATCCTAATGTTGGGGTGTAAGCCAAATATCGAAGAATTCGCTTCACAGCTAAGTGCTGCGATTCCTTTGGTGCCGCTTGGAATCGGGAACACATGCAAACACTAAGCATTATATCTGGCCTAGATGCACATAAATAAAGCAAAGAACCAATCATGGAGCGGTATACCTTTTGATCGAACTCTTTGCCATTGGCGTCGGGACCCAGATGACTTTTGGTTGGCATTGGCGTCGTGTATCCTTTGCAGTCTTGCATTCCAAACTTCTTCAGGCAATCTTTGAGGTATTTTTCTTGAGATATGAAGATGTCGTTGCGTTGCTGACAGATTTGGAGACCCATAATCAATTTGAGCTCGCCCATCATGGACATCTGATATTGTTCTTGCATTATGTGACCAAACTCATCACTGTATTTCTTGTTGGTGTAGCCAAAGATAATGTCATCCACATAGATTTGGCACACAAACAGTTCACCATCATATGTCTTCATGAAGAGTGTAGGATCTAGTGAACTAGGTTTGAAGCCTTTGCTCTTTAGGAAGTCTTTAAGCGTATCATACCAACCACGAGGGGCTTGTTTGAGGCCATATAGTGCCTTGTTGAGCTTGTATACCATATCAGGATGTTTTGGATCTTCAAACCAAGGAGGTTGTGCGACATATACTTCTTCTATCTTTCCATTGAGAAAAGCACTCTTCACATCCATTTGATATAGAAGGATGCTGTTCATCAAAGTCAATTCCTTCCACTTGAGTGTAACCTTGTGCAACGAGATGAGCCTTGTTTCTGATGACTTGTCCATGCTCATCTTGCTTGGTGCGATATATCCATTTGGTGCCAATGATATTGTGCTTCCGAGGATCAGGACGCTTGACCAGTTCCCACACATTATTCAGCTCGAACTGTTGACGTTCTTCTTGCATAGCTTGAATCCATTCAGGTTCCATGAAGGCTTCATCAACTTTCTTGGGTTCTGAGATTGAGACAAATTCGAAATGCCCATAGAAATTGGTTAGCTGTGTTGCTCTTTGAGTATCTCTTGAACGAGTGAGTGGACCAGGTGCATTTAAGCTGTCAATTATCTTCTCGATCTGAACTTCATTTGCAACACGAGGATGAACATGACGAAGATTTTGCTCTTGCTGATCAATGTCATCATCTGGGAGATTGTCTTCAGGCTAAGCATTGTCTTCAGGTTGATTAGGTGTAGCAATGATAAGCTCTTCTTTAGTCTGATTCTCAGAAGGTATTATTTCTCCAATTCCCATCTGCTTGATTGATTCACTTGGAGATACTTCATCTAGCACATTTGGCAGGTGCTCTCTTTGTGAGCCGCTAGTCTCATCGAACTGCACATCCACAGATTCAACCACTTTATAGTGAAAGAGGTTGAAGACTCTGTAGGAGTGCGAATCCTTTCTGTAACCAAGCATAAAACCTTCATGTGCGTGCAAATTTTGAAGTGTGATGTGGATCCTTGATCCAGCACTTAGCACCAAATACTCTGAAGTAGCTTACATTTGGCTTCTTACCAGTTAGGAGCTCATAGAATGTTTTCTTCAGAAGCTTGCAAAGATAAACACGGTTGATGACGTGGCATGCAGTGTCAATAGCTTCAGGCCAGAACTTCTGTGGAGTCTTGTACTCATCAAGCATCGTTCGGGCCATCTCAATAAGAGTTCTATTCTTACGCTTTGCGATGCCATTCTACTGAGGTGTGTAAGGAGCAGAGAACTCATGAGTGATACCCAAAGTATCCAGATAGAGGTCGAGGCCGGTGTTCTTGAACTCAGTGCCGTTGTCGCTTCTGATGTGCTTGATCTTGATGCCATAGTTCGTCATGGCACGATTGGCAAAGCGTCTGAAGACATCTTGCACTTCAGTCTTGTAAAGGATTATATGCACCCAAGTATATCTAGAGTAATCATCAACAATGACAAAACCATAGAGGCAAGCAGTAGCATTGAGAGTAGAGTAGTGAGTGGGGCCAAATAAGTCCATGTGTAGCAGCTCGAAGGGTTGAGATGTAGTCATGATTGTCTTCGAGGGATGCTTGGCCGTGGTCATCTTTCCAACTTCGCAGGCACCACACAGATGATCCTTCTAGAACTTGACGCCTTCGATGCCCACGACATGCTTCTTCTTTGCGAGAGTGTGCAAGTTTCTCATGCCAGCATGCCCTAGCCTTCGATGCCAAAGCCAGCACTCTGAAGCTTTTGCTAGAAGACATACGGCCATTTGTGGTCCTGCTGAGAAATCTACCATATATAGATCATCTTTTCGATACCCTTCAAAGACTAGAGACTTGTCAGATTCCATTAGCACAAGGCATCGATATTTTCCAAATAGCACAATCAGGTTTAAGTCACAAAGCATTGAGACATACATTAAGTTGAAACCAAGGGATTCAACAAGCATCACTTTATCCATGTGCTGATCCCTTGATATTACAACTCTACCTAGACCCAATACCTTTCTTTTACCAGTGTCAGCAAATGTGATGTGACTCTTGTCTGATGGACGTAGCATTGAATCCATCAGAAGACTTCGATCGCCAGTCATGTGGTTAGTGCATCCGCTGTCCATAATCCATTCTGAAGCACGAGGTGTCATAGCCTATAGTGCATTTTGGGGGATAGGCTTCACCAAGCGAGTTGTGAAGCATAAACATTTGACGAACAAGTGGAACATGGAAATTTAGATCTTGGTTAGGATAGATAGGATGAGTGTCAAGGAATCCCGGAACGAAATACATAGTAAGACCATTTGGGCATTTTATCTTGCGCCCCACAAGATGTTTAAGGTCCCCAGCATTAGTTTTGGACGCCTTAGTTTTCCGGCTGGAGACCTTTCCCTGCAAAAGAGAGTTAAGTTTTCTTAACCACCCACATTTTCAGGGGTGGCTTAGAAGCAATGAGTCTAAGTGCAACATCTGAGAATTTTGGCTTTGGAGCCCTAGTAAATAGCCTTGCAGGAGGTGAATACTACTCATAGGAATAAGCAGAAAAGTTGTTAGTTCTATGAACATAGCGGTTTGAGGAAACACGCTCATATTCATGGGTCTGAGTATGATTTCCCTGAAAAACATTGACGTTAGGGTGACTCAGATGAGTCCTCGGTCTGTATGAAGCTTTTGGATCATATGAAGCTTTTGGTATGGGGTTTGTCTTCTTCACAGGTGGTGTCATGATGACATTCACTAGAAGATTCTCAAGACAACTTTTGGGTATCCATATCTTCTTCATAGGTGGCCCATTCCTGCAGTTAGTACCAATATACCTGGCAAACACTTCATCATTCTGATTCTTAAATAGTTTATAGTTTGCATCAAAAGATTCATCAATGACAATGGGGTTAGCACAAGTGAAACCAGACAAGGTGGATGGATCTACTGAAGGTTCCTTTGCAGCAACCCATGTGGTTTTGGGGTACTGCTCTGGCTTCTAGTACGACCCATCAACATTCATTTTCCTCTCAAACCCAACACCCTCTTTCCTAGGGTTTCGGTTCAGAATATGCTTTTTGAGGACATCACATAATGTCTGATGCCCTTTGAGACTTTTGTACATCCCTGTCTCAAGAAGTGTCTTCAACCTGGCATTCTCATCAGTAATAGTAGTGGTATCCTCAGCAGAGGGGTTAGTTACCACATCAGCAGTTGAAGATATTGCAACAGCAGTAGTAGTGGAACATTCAGCAACAGAGGCAGGGTTATCGCGCTAAATGCATTTTAGACATGGTGGTTCAAATCCTTCCTGAGCGGGACTGATCTGTTGAGCACAAAGTGACTCGTTCTCCTTTTGAAGATCTTCATGAGACGATCTCAATTTCTCAAGTTCCTGCTTCCTTTGAAGATAATCATAGGAAAGCTTTTCATGAGAAGTTGAGAGCGATTGATGTCGACCTTCAAGTTCCTGCTACTTAACATGAAGATTTTTGATGTCTCCAATTAAGGACCGAGACTTGGTCATTTCCCCGTCCAACAGGTCATTGCTTTTGTGTAACAGTTTTTGAGTATATTCCATAGCTTTCTGTTATTCAGTTGCAATTTTAGCAAGTGTTTTGTAACTAGGTTTGGATTCACCATCAGAGTCATCTTCACTTGATGTTTGAAAGTAAGCATCATGTGATTTTATCTTGGCACCACGTGCCATTAAGCAGTAGGTGGGAGGCGAGTCATCCTTGTCATTATCATCAGCATTGGTGACGGAGCCATTGTCTTCAGTGTTGAAGATTGACTTGGCGACGTAGGTTGTAGCTAGAGCCAGACTCGCAACACCAGAGTCAGACTCTTCCTTAGACTCCACCTCCGCCTCCTTAGAAGCAGACTCCTCCTCTGAATCCTTTTCCTTGCCAACAAAAGCACGGGCCTTGCCAGATGAGCTCTTCTTGTGTGATGAAGACTTGGAAGAAGACATGGAAGAAGACATTGAGGATTTCTTCTTCTTCTTGTCATCAGAATCATATTCTTTGCTCTTCTTCTTATTCTTCTTCTTCTCATTGTCCCACTGTGGACACTCAGAGATGCAGTGACCAGGTTTTTTGCACTTGTGGCAGGTTCTCTTCTTGTGGTCATAGGCAGAAGCTTCATCATTCCTTGAGCTGGATCGTGAAGACTTTCTGAAACCTTTCTTCTTGGTGAATTTTTGGAACTTCTTCACAAGCAAAGCAAGCTCCTTTCCAATGTCTTCAGGATCACCAGAACTGCAGTTAGATTCTTCTTCAGATGAGGAAGCAGCAGCCTTTGCCTTCAAAGTGCGAGTTCGGCCATAGTTGGGGCCATAGATATCTCGTTTCTCAGATAGCTGGTACTCATGTGTGTTGAGCCTCTCAAGTATGTCAGACGGATCGAGAGACTTGAAGTCAGGGCGTTTGTGTATCATCAGGGCTAACGTGTCAAATGAGCTGTCAAGAGATATCAGTAGTGTCTTCACTATTTCATGCTTTGTAATCTCAGTGGCGCCGAGTGCTTGGAGCTCATTTGTGATATCAGTGAGGTGACCAATGTGAGCTGGACATTCTCATTGTCGTGTCTCTTGAAGCGGTTGAAGAGGTTGCGAAGAGTACTGATCCGTTGATCCGCTGAGTTGAGACGCCTTCATTGACCTTGGAGAGCCAGTCCCAGACTAGCTTCGACGTTTCCAGAGCACTCACACGGCCATACTGTCCTTTGGTCAGATGACCATAGATGATGTTCTTGGCGGTAGAGTCTAGTTGAATGAACTTCTTGACATCAGTAGGGGTGACACCTTCACCAGTCTTGGGAACGCCGTTCTTGATGACATACCATAGATCAACATCAATGGCTTCAAGATGCATGTGCATCCTATTCTTCCAGTAGGGATATTCAGTGCCATCAAATATGGGGCACGCAGCGGAGACTTTGATTATCCCTGCAGTCGACATAGCTAAAACTCTAGGTGGTTAAACCGTATCACATAGAACAAGGGAGTACCTTGCTCTGATACCAATTGAAAGGGCTAGTTATCGACAAGAGGGGGGGGGGTGAATAGGCGATTTTTATGAAAGTCTTCAAAACATGGGAGTTTCAAAGACAAACAATATAAATGACACTATTCATATGCAGCGGAAGGTAGACTACACTAGACAAGCCATAGTTAAGTATTCAATGAAGTGAAAGCACGAAGACTATTAGCAGCTAAGTAGTATGGATCAAGATGGAAGATAGTATGAAGCCGATTAGAACAAATAGTCACACAGTGAAGTCAAACAGATAATGCTAGCAGGAAATGACTTCACGAAGACAAACTGTAAGTAGAGAGAAGTGAGAGATAGAACTAGTAGCTTCAGGAGGACAGGGATTTGTTCGACCAGTTCTAGTTGCTATGACAACTGTACGTCTGGTTAGGGAGGCTGAGATTCAACTCAGAAGACCGCGTCTTCACCTTATTCCCCTTGAGCTAAGGACACCTAGTCCCCGCCCAATCACTCTAGTAAGTCTTCAAGGTAGACTTCCAAACCTTCACAGACTTCGTTCACCGGCAATCCACAATGACTCTTGGATGCTCAGAACGCGAGCCTAAACGGCTGGAGGATTCACAGTCCTCAAGTGTAACAAGTCTTCAGATCACACGGACAGAAAGACTTCAGTGATGCCAAACACTCTTTGGGCTCTGGGTGGTTTGGGCTTTGTCCTCGCAAGGAATCTCTCTCGAAAGCTTCGGCGGTGGGTTGCTCTCAAACGACAAAAGCCGTGTACTAACTCTGAGCAGCCACCAATTTATGGTGTAGGGGGTGGGCTATTTATAGCCACTGGGCAACCCGACCTAATTTGTCCGAAATGACCCTGGGTCACTAAGGAACTCGCATGTGTCACAATGGTCAGATTTCAAACACACACGACAGCTTGACTTGGGCTACAAGTAAAGCTGACTTATCTGACTCTGGATAAGATTATCTCTCATTGTCTTCGCTCGAAGACATAGGATTTGGTTGAGCATCACTTCAGTCACTCTGACTTTGTTCACTTGGAGCCCACTTAACAGTGCGGTGGTTCCTATGACTCAACAAAGAAGAAAAGGAAACAACGAAACAACTAAGTCTTCGCACTCCATAGTCTTCACTCGATGTCTTCTCATGTCATAGTCTTCAACGTGAATAGCTTCACAGACCACCATTGTCTTCAATGTCTTCACACATTTTGAGGGGTCATCTCCGGTAGGTAAACCAAATCAATGAGGGACTACTACCTGTGTTATCCTGCAATTCTCACAAACACATTAGTCCCTCAACCAGGTTTGTCATCAATACTCCAAAACCAACTAGGGGTGGCACTAGATGCACTTACAGCTGCATTCGGCCTCCTTGACGCGCAGGGCAGTCTGGGCCTAACCCAGTTGCTGCCGTAGGTCGGCATAGGCCTCTGCAGAGACAGCAATGAAGTAAAAACAATGAGGAAGAAGTCGTCAGAAAAGATCCGGCCCGACTACTCAGCTGTCGGCCGAATCTCGGGTACTAGACCTAGTGGGTGCGCTAACACGCCCCCACAAGAGATAGAAGATGGAACACTTACTCCGGCTCTCAGACAGGTCGGCAGTCTTCTGAGTCAGCTCCCGGGTATGGGAGTTGAAGGCGGCCGCACGGAGGATATGATAGTCCTGCAAAAAGGGACAGACAAACAAACAAACACAAGGTAGCACCCGAAGTCTACTAAGAAGTTCCAAGCCGCCTGCTCGGCAGCCGACTCGGAACTCGGGGACTACACCCAGTGGGTGCACTGATGCGCCCCCACGGAAGAATTCATGAACAAGAAGAAAAAAGGCGAGGAGCTTACCCGGATGGCTGTCCGTGTCACTAGGAACTCTTGGTTATACTGCTTCAGCACGGCGGCCTGAGACTGAAGCCGGGTCCGGATGTCTTGTGCCGCCACGTTCAGCACAGCCGTCCCGCCACCCGACGTCCACCCCGGCGAGCTGACGCTTGCCGTATCCAGATCCTGGGCCCACGAGCTTCAGCCCGTGGCCTCCTACGGGTTCGGCGCCGAGGTTGCCTTCCCCGCGCACTGGCGTGCCGGAGACCGGACCACAAGGTCCGCCCTTGCAGCTGGCTCACCTCCAGTCGGTGGCACGGGCGACGCGCTAGGTTGGCCGCCTTGGTCCACCCCAGTCGGCACTGACAGAGCCGCCTCCTTCTCCTGGGCGATGATGTCGCACTCCTCCCTCTCCATCACTGGCTGGTCGCCACCGGCTCCCTCCGGGGCACCACCAGGATCTCAGGTGCCACGAAGCGGAGGGGGATGACGAGCTGCGGAGGTTGGTTGCGCAGGGCTTCCTCCGCCTGCGGCGCGGCTGCAGCATCCGCCTGGGCCTTGGCCGCCGCGTCGGCCTGCGTCCTCGTCATCTCCTCCGCCGCCTCCTGTGCTACTGATAACCCACAAGTGTAGGGGATAATTGTAGCTTCTTTCGATAAGTAAGAGTGTTGAACCCAACGAGGAGCTAAAGGTAGAACAAATATTCTCTCAAGTCCTATCTGCCACTGATACGACTCTATGCACACTTAGTGTTCGCTTTACCTAGAACAAGTATGAAACTAGAAGTACTTTGTAGGTGTTGTTGGATATGTTTGCAAGATAATAAAGAGCACGTAAATAAAAAGTAGGGGCTGTTTAGATAAAGAAGCAACTAAGTTAATGTTGGGGAACGTAGCAGAAATTCAAAATTTTCTACGCATCACCAAGATCAATCTATGGAGTAATCTAGGAATGAGGGAAGGGGAGTGCATCTACATACCCTTGTAGATCGCTAAGCGGAAGCGTTGCAAGAACGCGGATGAGGTAGTCATACTCGTGGTGATTCAGATCGCGGTCGATTCCGATCTAAGCGCCGAACAACGGCGCCTCCGCGTTCAACACACGTGCAGCCCGGTGACGTCTCCCATGCCTTGATCCAGCAAGGAGAGAGGGAGAGGTTGGGGAAGACTCCGTCCAGCAGCAGCACGACGGCGTGGTGGTGGTGGAGGAGCGCGGTACTCCAGCAGGGCTTCGCCAAGCACTACGAGAGACGAGGAGGGAGAGAGGTAGGGCTGCGCCTTGGGAGAGAGGGACTCATGTGTTGGGCAGCCCCAAAACCTCCACTATATATAGGGGCAAGGGGGAGGGGAGGCGCCCTAGGGTTTCCCCTAGGGGGCGGCGGCCAGGGCAGATGGGATCTCCCCTTTAGGTGACTTGGCCCCCAAGCCAGGAGGTGGGAACCCTAGATGGGGCGCCCCAAACCCCTTGGTCACGTGGGAATAGGTGAGGGGGGGCGCACAACCCCTTAGTGGGCTGGTTTTCCCCCTTCCCTTGGCCCATGAAGCCCACCAAAACTTGCCGGGGCTCCCGAAATACCTTTCGGTCATGCTGGTCATCACCCGGTACCTCCGGAACACTTCCGGACTCCAAAACCCTTCGTCCAATATATCAATCTTCACCTCCGGACCATTCCGGGACTCCTCTGATGTCCGGGATCTCATCCGGGACTCCTAAGAACATTAGGTAACCGCGTACATACTTTCCCTATAACCCTAGCGTCATCGAACCTTAAGTGTGTAGACCCTACGGGCTCGGGAATCATGCAGACATGACCGAGACATCTCTCTGGTCAATAACCAACAGAGGGATCTGGATACCCATGTTGGCTCCCACATGTTCCACGATGATCTCATAGGATGAACCACGATGTCAAGGATTCAATCAATCTCGTATACAATTCCCTTTGTCTACCGGTATAGTACTTGCCCGAGAATCGATCGTCGGTATACCGATGCCTTGTTCAATCTCGTTACCGGCAAGTCTCTTGACTCGTTCCGTAACACATCATCCCGCGATCAACTCCTTGATCACATTGTGCACATTATGATGATGTCCTACCGAGTGGGCCCGGAGATACCTCTCCGTCACACGGAGTGACAAATCCCAGTCTCGATTCGTGCCAACCCAACAGACACTTTCGAAGATACCGTAGTGCACCTTTATAGCCACCTAGTTACGTTGTGACGTTTGGTACACCCAAAGCATTCCTACGGTATCCGAGAGTTGCACAATCTCATGGTCTAAGGAAAAGACACTTGACATTTAGAAAAGCTTTAGCATACGAACTACACGATCTTGTGCTAGGCTTAGGATTGGGTCTTGTCCATCACATCATTCTCCTAATGATGTGATCACGTTATCAATGACATCCAATGTCCATGGTCAGGAAACCGTAACCATCTACTGATCAACGAGCTAGTCAACTAGAGGCTTACTAGGGACATGGTGTTGTCTATGTATCCACACATGTATCTGAGTTTCCTATCAATACAATTCTAGCATGGATAATAAACGATTATCATGAAAAGGAGAATATAATAATAAGTAATTTATTATTGCCTCTAGGGCACATTTCCAACAGTCTCCCACTTGCACTACAGTTAATAATCTAGTTCACATCACCATGTGATTAACACTCACATGTCACATCACCATGTGACTAACATCAAAAGAGTTTACTAAAGTCAACAATCTAGTTCACATCACTATGTGATTAACACTCAATGAGTTCTGGGTTTGATCATGTTATGCTTGTGAGAGAGGTTGTAGTCAACGGGTCTGCAACATTGAGATCCCTATGTATTTCGCAAAACTTTATGTCATATCGTAGATGCTGCTACCACGTTCCACTTGGAGCTATTCGAAATTGTTGCTCCATTATATGTATCCGGTATCTCTACTCAGAGCTATCCGGATAGGTGTTAAGCTTGCATCGACGTAACTCTTTACGTCGAACTCTTTATCACCTCCATAACTGAGAAACATTTCCTTATTCCTCTAAGGATAATTTTGACCGCTATCTAGTGATCCACTCCTGGATCACCTTTGTACCCTCTTGCCAGACATGTGGCAAGGCACACATCAGGTGCGGTACTTAGCATGGCATACCGTATAGAGCCTATGACAAAAGAATAGGGGAGGACCTTCGTCCTTCCTCTTTCTTCTGCCGTGGTCAAGCTTTGAGTCTTACTCAACTTCACACCTTACAACTCAGGTAAGAATCCCTTCTTTGACTGATCTATTTTGAACTCCTTCAAAATCATGTCAAGGTGTGCGTTCTTTGAAAGTATCATCAGGCGTCTTGATCTATCTCTATAGATCTTGATGCCCAATATGTAAGCAGCTTTATCCAGGTCTTCCTTTGAAAATAATTCTTCAAACAACCGTTTATGCTTTTCAGAAATTCTACATTATTTCAGATCAACAATATGTCATCCACATATACTTATCAGAAATGTTGTAGCGCTCCCACTCAATTTCTTGTAAATACAAGTTTCTAGCAAACATTGTATAAACCTAAAAGCTTTGATCACTCCATCAAAGCATATATTCCGACTCCGAGATGCTTGCTCTAGTCCATAGAAGGATCGCTGGAGCTAGCACACCTTTTAGCATCCTTAGGATCGACAAAACCTTTCTTATTTTATCACATACAACCGTTCCTTACGAAAACTGGTAAGGAAACTCGTTTTGACATCCATCTGCCAGATTTCATAAATGCAGCTAATGCTAACATGATTCCGACGGGCTTAAGCATCGCTACGGATGAGAAAATATCATCGTAGTCAACTCCTTGAACTTGTGAAAAACTCTTCGCCACAAGTCAAGCTTCATAGACGGTGACATTACCGTCCATGTCCGTCTTCTTCTTAAAGATCCATTTATCTCAATGGCTTGCCGATCATCGGGCAAGTCCACCAAAGTCCATACTTTGTTTTGATACATGGATCCTATCTCGCATTTCTCGGCTTCTAACCATTTGTCGGAATACGGGCCCACCATCGCTTCTCCATAGTTCGTAGGTTCATTGTTGTCCAATCAACATGACCTCTAAGACAGGATTACCGTACCACTGAGGTAGTACATATCCTTGCCGACCTACCAGGTTCGATAGAAACTTGATCCGAAGCTTCATGATCACTATCATTAGTTTCCTCTTCAACAGTCGTAGGTTCCACAGAAACATCTTTCTGTGTTGCACTACTCTCCGGTTGAAGTGAGGGTTCGACAACCTCATCAAGTTCTATCTTCCTCCCACTCAATTCTTTCAAGAGAAACTCCTTCTCGAGAAAGGACCCATTCTTAGCGACAAACACTTTTCCCTCGGATCTGAGATAGAAGGTATACCCAACTATTACCTTTGGGTATCCTATGAAGATGTATTTGTCCGCTTTGGGTTCGAGCTTTTTCGGCTGAAGCCTTAAGCATCGCGGCACCAAATATTAAGAAATGACAACTTTGGTTTCTTGCCAAACCAATGTTCAAACAATGTCGTCTGAACGGACTTAGATGGTGCCCTATCTAAAGTAAATGCAGCTGTCTCTAATGCACAACCTCAAAATAATAGCGGTAGATCGGTAAGAGACATCATAGATCACACCATATCTCATAAGGTTCGATTACGACGTCCGGACACACCATTACACTATGGTGTTCTAGGTAGCTTCAACTGTGAAACAATTCCACAATGTCTTAAGTGATTGCCAAACTCATAATTCAGAAAATCTCCCCTTGATCAGATCGTAGGAACATGATCTTCTTGTTATGATGATTCTTAACTTCACTCTGAAATTGCTTGAACCTTTTCAAACGTTCCAGACTTTTGCTTCATTAAGTAAATATACCCATATCTACTCAAATCTTCAGTGAAGATGAGAAAATAACGATATCCACCACACGCCTTAATTCTCATTGGATCACACACATCAACATGTATGATTTCCAACAAGTCACTTGCCCGTTTCATTGTACCTGAAAACGGGATCTTAGTCATCCTGCCCATGAGGCATGGATCGCATGTGTCAAGCAATTCAAAATCAAGTGACTCCAAACATCCATCAGCATGGAGTTTCTTCACGCATTTTATGCCAAAATGACCTAAGCGGCGGTGCCACAAGAAACTGGTACTATCATTATTAACTCTACATCTTTTGGCGTTAATACTATTATCATGTGTATTACTTTGATCGAGATTCAATAAACCATTGGGTGCATGACCATAGAGGTATTATTCATGTAAACAGAATAACCATTATTCTCTAACTTAAATGAATAACTGTATTGCAATGAACATGATCTAATCATATTCATGCTCAACATAGACACCTGATAATATTTATCTAGGCTCAACACTAATCCCAAAGGTAGAGGGAGCGTGTGATGGTGATCTTATCAACCTTGGAAACACTTCCAACACACATCGTCACCTCGCCCTTAGCTAGTCTCCGTTCAGTCCGTAGCTTTTGCTTCAAGTCACTAATAATAGCAACTAAACCGGTATCCAATACCCAGGTACTATTAGGAGTACTAGTAAGGTACACATCAATAACACATATATCAAATATACTTTGTTGAAGTTGCCAGCTTTATTTTCTACCATGTATTTCGGGTAGTTCCGCTACCATGTGACCGTTCCCCTTACAATAGAAGCACTTAGGCTCGAGGTTTGGGTTCAACCTTGAGTTCCTTCATTAGAGCGACAACTGGTTTGCCATTCATGAAGTTTCCCTTCTAGCCCTTGCCCCTTTTGAAAACAGTGGTCTTGATAAACCATCAACACTTGATGCTCCTTCTTGATTTCTACTTTTGCAGTTTCAAGCACCGCTAATAGCTCCAGGATCATCTCCATCCTTTGCATGTCATAGTTCATCACGAAGTTCTAGTAGCTTGGTGATAGTGTCTAGAGAATTCCATCAACCACTATCTCATCTGGAAGATTAACTCCCACTTGGTTCAAGTGATCTTAGCACCCAGACATTCTGAGCACATGCTCACTAGTTGAGCTATTCTCCTCCATCTTGTACGCAAAGAACTTGTCAGAGGTCTCATACCTCTTAACACGGGCATGAGCCTGGAATCCCAATTTCAGCTCTTGGAACATCTCATATGTTCTATGGCGTTCAAAACATCATTGGAATCCCGATTCTAAGCTGTAAAGTATGGTGCATTTAACTATCAAGTAGTCATCAGGACGTATCTGTCAGATGTTCATAACATCCACAGACCACGCTGGAGGGGTTGGCACACTGAGCGGTGCATCAAAGACATAAGCCTTCTGTGTAGCAGTGAGGACACTCCTCAGGCAACGGACCTAGTACGCATCATTGCTTACAATATCTTTCAACTTAATCTTTCTCTAGGAACGTATTGAAACAGGGAGCTACAACGCGAGCTATTGATCTACAACCTTTTTTGCAAAGACAACTTAGACTATTGTTCATGATAAATAAGTTCATCTAATCAAATTATATAATGAACTCCCACTCAGATAGACATCCCTCTAGTCATCTAAGTGATACATGATCCGAGTCAACTAGGCCATGTCCGATCATCACGTGAGACGGACTAGTCATCATCGGTGAACATCTTCATGTTGATCGTATCTTCTATACGACTCATGTTCGACCTTTCGGTCTTCCGTGTTCCGAGGCCATGTCTGTACATGCTAGGCTCGTCAAGTCAACCTAAGTGTATCGTGTGTGTAAATCTGGCTTACACCCGTTGTATGTGAACGTTAGAATCAATCACACCCGATCATCACGTGGTGCCTCAAAGCAACGATCTTTCGCAACGGTGCACAGTTAGGGGGAACACTTTCTTGAAATTATTATGAGGGATCATCTTATTTACTACCATCGTTCTAAGAAAATAAGATGCATAAACATGATAAACATCACATGCAATCAAATAGTGACATGATATGGCTAATATCATTTTGCTCCTTTTGATCTCCATCTTCGGGGCTCCATGATCATCATCGTCACCGGCATGACACCATGATCTCCATCATCATGATCTCCATCATCATGATCTCCATCATCGTGTCTCCATGAATTTGTCTCGCCAACTTATTACTTCTACTACTATGGCTAACGGTTTAGCAATGAAGTAAAGTAATTACATGGCGTTATTCAGTGACACGCAGGTCATACAATAAATAAAGACAACTCTTATGGCTCCTGCCAGTTGTCATACTCATCGACATGCAAGTCGTGATTCCTATTACAAGAACATGATCAATCTCATACATCATATATATTTCATTCATCACATCCTTTTTGGCCATATCACATCACACGGCATATGCTGCAAAAACAAGTTAGACGTCCTCTAATTGTTGTTGCAAGTTTTTTACATGGCTGCTATAGGTTTCTAGCAAGAACGTTTTCTTACCTACGCCAAAACCACAACGTGATATGCCAATTGCTATTTACCCTTCATAAGGACCCTTTTCATCGAATCCGATCCGACTAAAGTGGGAGAGACAGACACCCACTAGCCACCTTATGCAACTAGTGCATGTCAGTCGATGGAACCTGTCTCATGTAAGAGTACGTGTAAGGTCGGTCCGGGCCGCTTCATCCCACGATGCCGCCGAATCAAGATAAGACTAGTAACGGCAACTAAATTGACAAAATCGATGCCCACAACAACTTGTGTTCTACTCGTGCATAGAAACTACGCATAGACCTAGCTCATGATGCCACTGTTGGGGAACGTAGCAGAAATTCAAAATTTTCTACGCATCACCAAGATCAATCTATGGAGTAATCTAGCAACGAGGGAAGGGGAGTGCATTTACATACCCTTGTAGATCGCTAAGCGGAAGAGTTGCAAGAACGCGGATAAGGTAGTCGTACTTGTGGCGATTCAGATCGCGGTCGATTCCGATCTAAGCGCCGAACAACAACGCCTCCGCGTTCAACACACGTGCAGCCCGGTGACGTCTCCCATGCCTTGATCTAGCAAGGAGAGAGGGAGATGATGGGGAAGACTCCGTCCAGCAGCAGCACGACGGCGTGGTGGTGGTGGGGTAGTGCGGTACTCCAGCAGGGCTTTGCCAAGCACTACGAGAGACGAGGAGGGAGAAAGGTAGGGCTGTGCCTTGGGAGAGAGAGACTCATGTGTTGGGCAGCCCCAAAATCTCCACTATATATAGGGGCAAGGGGGAGAGGAGGCGCCCTAGGGTTTCCCCTGGGGGGGCGACGGCCAGGGCAGATGGGATCTCCCCTTTGGGTGACTTGGCCCCCAAGCCAGGAGGTGGGAACCCTAGATGGGGCGCCCCAAACCCCCTGGTCACGTGGGAATAGGTGAGGGGGGCTCACAACCCCTTAGTGGGCTGGTTTGCCCCTTCCCTTGGCCCATGAAGCCCCCCAACACTTGTCGGGGCTCCCGAAATACCTTTCGGTCATGCTGGTCATCACCCGGTACCTCCGGAACACTTCCGGACTCCAAAACCCTTCGTCCAATATATCAATCTTCACCTCCGGACCATTCCGGGACTCCTCGTGATGTCCGGGATCTCATCCGGGACTCCGAACAACATTCAGTAACCGCGTACATACTTTCCCTATAACCCTAGCGTCATCGAACCTTAAGTGTGTAGACCCTACGGGCTCGGGAATCATGCAGACATGACCGAGACATCTCTCTAGTCAATAACCAATAGCGGGATCTGGATACCCTTGTTGGCCCCCACATGTTCCACGATGATCTCATCGGATGAACCACGATGTCAAGGATTCAATCAACCCCGTATACAATTCCCTTTGTCTACTGGTATAGTACTTGCCCGAGATTCGATTGTCGGTATGCCGATACCTTGTTCAATCTCGTTACCGGAAAGTCTCTTTACTTGTTCCGTAACACATCATCCCACGATCAACTCCTTGATCACATTGTGCAAATTATGATGATGTCCTACCGAGTGGGCCCAGAGATACCTCTCCGTCACACGGATTGACAAATCCCAGTCTCGATTCGTGCCAACCCAATAGACACTTTCGGAGATACCCGTAGTGCACCTTTATAGCCACCCAGTTACATTGTGACGTTTGGTACACCCAAAGCATTCCTACGGTAGCCGGGAGTTGCACAATCTCATGGTCTAAGGAAAAGATACTTGACATTTAGAAAAGCTTTAGCATACGAACTACACGATCTTGTGCTAGGCTTAGGATTGGGTCTTGTCCATCACATCATTCTCCTAATGATGTGATCACGTTATCAACGACATCCAATGTCCATGGTCAGGAAACCGTAACCATCTATTGATCAACGACCTAGTCAACTAGAGGCTTACTAGGTACATGGTGTTGTCTATGTATCCACACATGTATCTGAGTTTCCTATCAATACAATTCTAGCATGGATAATAAACGATTATCATGAACAAGGAAATATAATAATAACTAATTTATTATTGCCTCTAGGGCACATTTCCAACAGTTAAATATAGCGAGTGTGGAAAAGTGGTGGTAGGAGTTGTGAAATTGTCCCTAAGCAATTGACTACTTTACTAGACCGATAGCAAGTTTTATGTGGGAGAGGCATAAGCTAACATACTTTCTCTTCTTGGATCATATGCACTTATGATTGGAACTCTAGCAAGCATCCGCTACTACTAAAGATCATTAAGGTAAAACCCAACCATAGCATTAAAGCATCAAGTCCCCTTTATCCTATACGCAACAATCCCCTTACTCGGGTTTAAGCTTCTCTCACTCTAGCAACCCACTATAAGCGAATCATGAACGTATTGCAACACCCTACAGAGGGAACCCCTCACGCTTGCGCGACACGGAGGGCACAATAGGACAGCAACATAACCACAAGCAAATTAAACCAATCATAACAATCCATCAATCACCGATAGGACAATGAAAATCTACTCAAACATCATAGGATGGCAATACATCATGGGATAATAATATGAAGCATAAAGCACCATGTTCAAGTAGAGGGTACAGCGGGTTGCGGGAGAGTGGACCGCTGAATATAGATGGGGGAAGGTGATGGAGATGTTGGTGAAGATGGCGTAGGTGTTGGTGAAGATCGCGGTGATGATGATGGCCCCCGGCAGCGCTCCGGCGCCACCGGAAGCAAGGGGGAGAGAGCCCCCCTTCTTCTTCTTCTTCTTCCTTGACCTCCTCCCAAGATGGGAGAAGGGTTTCCCCTCTGGTCCTTGGCTCCCCTGGCTTGGGAGGGGCGAGAGCCCTTCCGAGATTGTATCTATCTCTCTATCTCTCTCTGTTTCTGCATTCTCAGATCCTTCCCTTTCACCGTTTCTTTTATATCCGGATATCCATAACTCCAATTGGGGTGAATCTTTCACCCAAATTTTTCTCATAAAATTAGCTTTATTGCGGCAAAAGAAGAGCGTCAACCGCCTTACGGGGTGCCCACGAGGGTCCAGGGCGCGCCCCCTTCCTCGTGGCCCCCTCGGGCACCGTCTCGCGTTGATTCTTCCTCCCAAAAATCACAAATATTCCAAAATAATTCTACGTCCGTTTTTATCCAGTTTGGACTCCGTTTGATATTGGGTTTCTGCGAAACATAAAACATGCAACAAACAGGAACTGGCACTGGGCACTGGATCAATATGTTAGTCCCAAAAATAGTATAAAAAGTCGCCAAAAGTATATGAAAGTTGAATAATATTGGCATGGAACAATAAAAATTTATAGATACGACGGAGACGTATCAGCATCCCCAAGCTTAATTCCTACTCGTCCTTGAGTAGGTAAAGGATAAAAAAGATAATTTTTGATGTGGAATGCTACCTAGCATAATCTTGATCATATGTCTAATCATGGCCTGAATATTAAGACACGAGTGATTCAAAGCAATAGTCTATCATTTGACGTAAAAACAATAATACTTAGGGCATCCCAACAAACAATCATGTCTTTCAAAATATCAATGCTAAAGAACGCCATCCCTACAAAATCATATAGTTAGGCCATGCTTCATTTTCATCACACAAAATACTCCCATCATGCACAACCCCGGTTTCAGCCAAGCAATTGGTTCATACTTTTTAACGCGCTTCAACTTTTTCAACTCTTACGCAATACATGAGTGCAAGCCATGGACATAGCACTATGGGTGGAGTAGAGTATGATGATGGAGGTTGTGTGGAGAAGACAAAAAGGGAGAAAGTCTCACATCGACGCGACTAATCAATGGGCTATGGAGATGCCCATCAATTGATGTCAATGCGAGGAGTAGGGATTGCCATGCAACGGATGCACTAAGAGCTAAAAGTGTATGAAAGCTCAAACTGGAAACTAAGTGGGTGTGCATCCAACTTGCTTGCTCATGAAGACCTCAGGCGTTTGAGGAAGCCCATCATCGGAATATACAAGCCAAGTTCTATAATGAAAATTCCCACTAGTATATGACAGTGATAACTCAAGAGACTCTGTATGAAGAAAATGGTGCTACTCTGGAGCACAAGTGTGGTAAAAGGATAGTAACATTGCCCCTTCTCTCTTTTTCTCTCATTTTTTTTATTTTTTTGGTGGGCTTCTTTGGCCTCATTTATTTTTCATAAAGTCCGGAGTCTCATCCCGACTTGTGGGGGAATCATAGTCTCCATCATCCTTTCCTCACTGGGGCAATGCTCTAATAATGATGATCATCACTTTTATTTACTTACAACTTAATATTACAACTCGATACTAGAACAAAGATATGACTCTATATGAATGCCTCCGGTGGTGTACCGGGATGTGCAATGATCTAGCGTAGCAATGACATCAAAAAAACGTACAAGCCATGAAAACATCACGCTAGCTATCTTACGATCATGCAAAGCAATATGACAATGAATACTCAAGTCATGTATATGATGATGATGGAAGTTGCATGGCAATATATCTCGGAATGGCTATGGAAATGCCATAATAGGTAGGTATGGTGGCTATTTTGAGGAAGATATAAGGAGGCTTATGTGTGATAGAGCGTATCGTATTACAGGGTTTGGATGCACCAGCGAAGTTTGCACCAACTCTCGAGGTGAGAAAGGGCAATGCACGGTACCATAGAGGCTAGCAAATTGCGGAAAGGTGGGAGTGCGTATAATCCATGGACTCACATTAGTCATAAAGAACTCATATACTTATTGCAAAAGTCTACTTGCCATCGAAGCAAAGTACTACTACGCATGCTCCTAGGGGAAGGGTTGGTAGGAGTTAACCATCGCGCGATCCCGACCTCCACACATAAGGAAGACAATTAAAAGAGCACCCCATGCAACAAATTTGTCACACAACTTTTACCATACGTGCATGCTACGGGAATCACAAACCTTAACACCAATATCCTTACTAAACACAACCATCTACTAGTACCTCCCACATATTATCATCTCTATATCGCAGAAATATTGCAAGGAATCAAACATATCATATTCAGTGATCTACAAGTTTATGTAGGATTTTATGACTAACCATGTGAATGACCAATTCCTGTCATCTCTCTAAATAGATATAAGTGAATCAAGAGAGTTTAATTCTTTCTACAAAAGATATGTACACGCTCTAACAAATATAAGTGAAGCAAAAGAGCATTCTACAAATGTCGGTTTTCTATGTGAAAAGAAACAGGCAATCCAAACTTCAAATGATATAAGTGAAGCACGTGAAGCATTCTATAAAGCCATACTCAAAAGATTTAAGTGAAGTGAAATGAGCATTCTATAAATCAACCAAGGACTATCTTATACCAGCAAGGTACATAAAATAAAAGTGAAAACTAAATGCAAAAGACGCTCCAAGACTTGCACATATCGCATGAACGAAACGAATCTGAAAACATACCGATACTTGTTGAAGAAAGAGGGGATTCCTTCCAGGGCATCCCCAAGCTTAGATGTTTGAGTCTCCTTGAATATTTACTTGGGGTGCCTTGGGCATGCCCAAGCTTGAGCTCTTGCCTCTCT
Source organism: Triticum dicoccoides (assembly GCF_002162155.2). Classification (NCBI taxonomy): domain Eukaryota; kingdom Viridiplantae; phylum Streptophyta; class Magnoliopsida; order Poales; family Poaceae; genus Triticum; species Triticum dicoccoides. The sequence goes on from NC_041389.1 coordinate 622,912,184, forward strand.
TTCTTTTCCTCATATCGAGACCTCCTCGATCAAACACTTCTTCCACACAAAACTTCAATAGAAAACTCGGTAAGATCCATTAGTACAATAAAGCAAATCACCACTCTAAGTACTGTTTCAAACCAATTCATATTTTGTTTTTGCATTGTGTATACTGTAATATAGCTTTTCCATGGCTTAATCCACTAATATAAATTGATAGATTCATCAAAACAAGCAAACTATGCATCAAAAACAGAATCTGTCAAAAACAGAATAATCTGTAATAATCTGAACATTCACCATACTTCTGGTACCCCAAAAACTCTACAAAAATTAGGAAAAATAAAAAATTTGCACAACAAGACAGTGCAAGAAGATTCAGAACCATTTGACGTTCTACTAAAAAAAATGTAAAAGCGTGCACTACAGCCAAAGTTTCTGTCCTCCACCGTACAAACCAACAAGCATTGTAAACATCCTAAAGGCAAACCTTGGCACATTATTTTTATAATACAATGGAATTGTACAAGGGGATAATTATTTTTGATGAAAAGTTTCTGTAATCAAGATTCACTAAGTTCCCGTGAGCATGAACAAAGTTCAAGGCTAGCTCCCACTTCAACAATGCTTGTCTTTCTCACTTTCGCTTTCCTTTTTGAAAAGTTTTTAGGTTCCCCTCTTTATTTTTTTTTGTTTTTAGACTATATAAAAGCACACAACAGAAATAAATGACTCTCTAAAACTTTCGGGTTGTCTCCCTGGCAGCGCTTTCTTTAAAGCCATTAAGCTAGGCATATAGTGCTCAAGTAATGGATCCACCCGGATCCCAAGGTATACCAAAGCCAATTTTAATTAGCACTGATTTTTAATTTAGTAGTGAGCACAAGGTAACATATATCATGCAACATGCATCGACATGTCATAAAAGAACAATTCGTGCACACAAAGTAAAGGCCAATGCATAGTATAAACAGTTTCTTGCAATTTTATCATATTGGAAACATAAAGAGGCGGAGATATAGTTCCTCTCTCATAATAATTGCAAGTAGGAGCAGCAAGCACATGCATATTATATCTATCAAAATCATCATGTGCAACGGTAAAAGGCAACCCATCAATATAATCCTTAATAAGCACAAACTTCTCTGATATAGTGTATTTGGGGGAATTCAAAAAGATAATAGGACTATCATGCGTGGGTGCAATAGCAACGATTTCATGTTTAGCATAAGGAACTATAGCAAGTTCATCTCCATAAGCATAATTCATATTGGCATCTTGGCCACAAGCATAGCAAGCATCATCAAAAAGGGATATTTCAAGAGAATCAACGGGATCATAACAATCATAATAGGAATCATCCTTCGGTAAGCACGAAGGGAAATTAAACAATGTATGAGTTGAAGAGTTACTCTCATTAGAAGGTGGGCACGGGTAGCTAATCCACTCTTCCTCCTTTTGTTCTTCGCTCTCCTCATCATCTTTTTCATCCAATGAGCTCATAATTTCATCAATTTCTTCTTCCATAGGCTCCTACAAAATATTAGTCTCTTCTTGGACATCGGAGACTTTCTCAATAAATGCATCAATATTGTAATTGTATTCATAATTCTTATGAAAATATTTAAGTATAGCAAAATTTTCAGGTCTATAAACTGAATCATCAAGATCTTCAAATTCTTTAAACATAGATTAAATCTCATAAGCACCCATAAAAGCAATGAATTCTTCTATTTGTTCCACATCATAGTAATCATATATACCATTAGCATAAGAAGCTAAGGTTTTATTATCATTGAATTTGCATGAAAAGGGAAGGTGTGGAGCCTTCATCCTAGAGCAACAAGTATAATCATACCTCAAGCATAGTTGATGAGCATACCAACGTAACATATGAATTTTATCCCATAATAGTTTTCCTTTTTGTGTCAAGCGATAATCCCTAAAGTATTCACGTTGATCCAACGTGTCTCCCATAACATAATTGAATGGGGTTTTCTCAGGATTATCAAAGTAGTACATAATATCTTTCACATAACCAACATCGAGGGTTTTAGGAGCTTCCCCATCTCCATGAGTAGCAAGTACACCTAATTTTTTTGGTATTTCGTGTTCCATATACATAACTAAAGATAGAAAACAACTAAGAACAACAAATAAAAATTACTCAGTGATAAAGCAAACAAGCAAAAACGAGAATATTCACCCCACGCTATGACTCCCCGGCAACGACGCTAGAAAAAGGTCTTGATAACCCACAAGTGTAGGGGATAATTGTAGCCTCTTTCGATAATTAAGAGTGTCGAACCCAACAAGGAGCTAAAGGTAGAACAAATATTCTCCCAAGTCCTATCTGCCACTGATACGACTCTACGCACGCTTAGTGTTCGCTTTACCTAGAACAAGTATGATACTAGAAGTACTTTGTAGGTGTTGTTGGATATGTTTGCAAGATAATAAAGAGCACGTAAATAAAAAGTAGGGGCTGTTTAGATAAAGAAGCAACTAAGTTAAATATAGCAAGTGTGGAAAAGTGGTGGTAGGAGTTGTGAAATTGTCCCTAAGCAATTGACTACTTTACTAGACCGATAGCAAGTTTTATGTGGGAGAGGCATAAGCTAACATACTTTCTCTTCTTGGATCATCTGCACTTATGATTGGAACTCTAGCAAGCATCCGCTACTACTAAAGATCATTAAGGTAAAACCCAACCATAGCATTAAAGCATCAAGTCCCCTTTATCCTATACGCAACAATCCCCTCACTCGGGTTTAAGCTTCTCTCACTCTAGCAACCCACTATAAGCGAATCATGAACGTATTGCAACACCCTACAGAGGGCCGCTTGCGCGACACGGAGGGCACAATAGGACAGCAACATAACCACAAGCAAATTAAACCAATCATAACATTCCATCAATCACCGATAGGACCAGTTGGGCCGCTTTCCAGTCGGCAGGCCGGCTACGTAAGCCGGCAGGTTGACCCAGTCGCCCTGCGGGAAGATGCTCTTCACGTAGAAGTATGACTGTTGGCACATCTTCACCGAATGGATCAGTGCGATGGGTGGAAATGGGTTGTCGTCCGCCGACCTCCACACCACGACGAAGGCGCCGCATTGAGCCGGCACGCTCTTGACGACGGTGCCGAGCTTGGAGTAGAAGTACTCCCCCCAAAGCTCGATGGTGGGGAGGACACCGAGGAAGCCTTCGCACAGAGTGACGAAGGCAGACAGCAGCACCACCGTGTTTGGGGTGAGGTGGTGCGGCTGGAGGTTGTAGAAGTCTAGGAAGGAGCGGAAGAAGCCGCTTGCCGGCAGGCCAAGGCCGCGTAGGCAGTGCGAGCGGAAGATGACCCGCTCGCCCTCCTCCGGCGCCGGCGAGATCTCTCACTCCGACGCGAGGCAGACCCGCATGTAGTCCTCGCCGGGCAGCCGCCGCGTCTTGCGGAGGAAGTCGATGTGATCTTCGTGGACATTGGAGCCGTCCCAGGCTCCGGTGCGCGCCATGACGGTGAAAGGATGACGAAGACGGCATGGCGAGGGCGAGAGTGCGATCCTGCAGTGACGAAGCTGTGGCGTAGCGAGATGGCCAGTGGAGCGGCGCGGCTGCGAATAGCGGCGGCGACAGAAAGAAGACGAAGAAGGAAATGGCGGAGTGGGAGGCAAGCACGTGTGTGTCTGCCGCTCCACCTCCTCCTCCTACTTATAGGCGCGATGCGACGAAGCCGAGAGGGCGGAACATGGGGGACGTGGGATTAACTGCGCCCACTTCCCCACGACCCATGATTATTACGCCTTAAAGACGTGCGGCAACCGCCGCTGGAATGTAAACGGTCCGCCTCGGCCACAGGGGATCCGCACATGGGCCGAGGGACGGTAGTGGCAGGCCCAGGCCTACAGCAACGTCCCATCGCATGCGCGGGCTGGCAGGCTGGTCCATCCGAAGGGCGCCATGTGGCTTGCGGACGGCGGGCAGCCGGCCCGCCGCCCAGCGCGCGCGCCGGCTGGTTCCCGCCTTCGAACTCCAAACCCTTTTCGGATGGCGTGGCTGATCAAGGTCGGCTCATCAAGATAGGAAGTTGCCCATGCTTCTCGTCCCCCTTTCAGCCGCGAAGCCCGGCCAGCTTCGGGGACCACTGTCGCAGTAAATGACACGGGTAGCCTAACCAGCTTCCCCTGGCTCTTCAAAAAATATCGGGTTGACTGAGCCCTAAAACTTACAAGACGCAGGGCTGCCTTCTCCTGGCCGGCTGTCCCATCGACTGGCTGCTAGAAGGCGGCAAGGCTCTAAGAGCTCTCTCAAAAAGGGCCGACTCCTAGCAGCCGACCACCAGATGACCAGCTCATAGCAGGGGGCCTGGCTTGTGCCCTCAAAGTTTGCACCCAATAACAACGATGAGACGGGCGTGGCTACAGTGAAGCCTACCACCCCCGAATCCCGGACCAAGCGTGGCCACAGTGCACCGTACGGGACGACCACTCCTCGTCCGGCGCGGCACTGTTGCCATGTTGACCATGACATCACCCACGACCGGCTGTCAGTACGGCCCGCAGGCGGCGGGCCCTTCCTGCCTGTGAGATATCAGAAGGCGGCCGAGCTCGACAAGTCGGCCAGGGAGGAGGCCGGTGATACGTCTCCAACGTATCTATAATTTATGAAGCATTCATGCTATATTACTATATGTTTTGAATGATTATGGGCTTTATTATACACTTTTATATTACTTTTGGGACTAACCTATTAACCGGAGGCCCAGCCCATATTGTTGTTTTATTGCCTGTTTCAAAGGAATATCAAACGGAGTCCAAATGGAATGAAACCTTCGGCAACGTGATTTTTTGGAAGAATATCACCCAGGAGACTTGGAGTTCACGACAGAAGACCCTCGAGGAGGCCACGAGATAGGAGCCCCCCCCCTACTGGGTGCACCCCCTATCTCGTGGGCCCCTCGAGCACCCCCTGACCGTCCTCTTTCGCCTATATAACCCTACGTACCCTAAAACCATCAGAAATCAAGATAGATCAGGAGTTCCACCGCCGCAAGCCTCTGTTGCCACCAAAAACCTCTCGGGAGCCCTTCCCAGCACCCTGCCATAGGGGGATCCTTCACCGGTGGCCATCTTCATCATCCCGACACTCTCCATGACGAGGAGGGAGTAGTTCACCCTCGGGGCTGAGGGTATGTACTAGTAGCTATGTGTTTGATCTCTCTCTCTCTCTCGTGTTCTCTCTCTCTCTCTCTCTCTCTCTCTCTCTCGTGTTCTCTCTTGTGTTCCCTCTATGGCACGATCTTGATGTATCCCGAGCTTTGCTATTGTAGTTGGATCTTATGATGTTTCTCCCCCTCTACTCTCTTGTGATGAATTGAGTTTCCCCTTTGAAGTTACCTTATCAGATTGAGTCTTTTATGAGAACACTTGATGTTTGTCTTACCGTGTTTATCTGTGGTGACAATGGGATATCATGTGCCTCTTGATGTATGTTTTGGTGACCAACTTGCGGGTTCCGCCCATGAACCTATGCATAGGGGTTGGCACACGTTCTTGACTCTCCGGTAGAAACTTTGGGGCACTCTTTGAAGTACTTTGTGTTGGTTGGATGAATCTGAGATTGTGTGATGCATATCGTATAATCATGCCCATGGATACTTGAGGTGACAATGGAGTATCTAGGTGACATTAGGGTTTTGGTTGATTTGTGTCTTAAGGTGTTATTCTAGTATGAACTCTTTTATAGATCGATCCGAAAGAATAACTTTGAGGTGGTTTCGTACCCTACCATAATCTCTACGTTTGTTCTCCGCTATTAGTGGCTTTGGAGTGACTCTTTGTTGCATGTTGAGGGATTGTTATATGATCTATCTATGTTATTATTGTTGAGAGAACTTGCACTAGTGAAAGTATGAACCCTAGGCCTGGTTTCCTATCATTGCAATACCGTTTACGCTCACTTTTATCGCTCGCTACCTTGCTGTTTTTATTATTTCAGATTACAAAAACCTTTATCTACTATCTATTTTGCACTTGTATCACCATCTCTTCGCCGAACTAGTGCACCTATACAATTTGCCATTGTATTGGGTGTGTTGGGGACACAAGAGACTCTTTGTTATTTGGTTGCAGGGTTGCTTGAGAGAGACCATCTTTATCCTACGCCTCCTACGGATTGATAAACCTTAGGTCATCCACTTTAGGGAAATTTGCTACTGTCCTACAAACCTGTGCCCTTGCAGGCCCAACAACGTCTACAAGAACAAGGTTGTGAAGTAGACATCAAGCTCTCTTCTGGCGCCGTTGCCCGGGAGGTTAGCGCTTGAAGGTATATCTTTAGATCTTGCAATCGAATCTTTTTGTTTCTTGTTTTATCACTACTTTAGTTTATAAAAGAAAACTACAAAAAAATGGAGTTAACTTTGTCTCATACGCTTCGTCTTTTTAATATCTTTCGTGAGAATGATGGAAGGGAAAATTGTGCTCAAGTGCTAGAAGAAGAATGCATTAGAATGTTTGGCACTAAATCTTTGAATGATGCGCATGATTGCAATGTTGTTAGTATGAATTCCTTGAATATCCATGATGCTAATGATATGCAAAGCCACAAGCTTGGGGAAGCTATGTTTGATGAATATGATATATTTTGTCCCCCAAGTTTTGATGAGAATATTTATTATGATGAAAGAATGCCTCCTATTTATGATGATTATATTGATGAAAGTGGATTTGGAAGAGTGTCAACTTTAGGAATTAGTGATCCCACTATTTTGGAGGATGTTGAATCTTATTGTGATGAACATGAAAGTGGATTTGGAAGAGTGTCAACTTTATTTAGTGATGATTCTTCTATTTCGGAAGAGGTTCCAATTGATTTTGAGAACAAAGTTGCTATCTATGATGATTATTGTGATGACTTGTATGCTATTAAGAATAATGATAACCATGAAACTTGTCATCATGATTTTAGTTTTCAATTGGATTATGCCTCACATGATAATTATTTTGTTGAGTTTGCTCCCACTACTATTCATGAGAAGAGATTTGCTCATGTGGAGAATAGTAAATTTTCTATGCTTGTAGATCATGAAAAAAATGCTTTAGGTGCTGGTTATATTTTTCAATTCATTCATGATGCTACTGAAAATGATTATGAGAGATGAACTTACGCTTGTAGGAATTGCAATAATATCAAGTTTCCTCTCTATGTGTTGAAAATCTTGAAGTTATGCTTGTTGTGCCATCCTATGCTAATTGATTATTGTTCCCATAAGTTGTTTGCTCACAAAATCCCTATGCATAGGAAGTGGGTTAGGCTTAAATGTGCTAGTCATATGCTTCATGATGCTCCCGTTATGTTTCAATTCTTATCTTTTATGTGAGCATCATTGCCATCATCATGCCTAGCTAGAAAGGCATTAAAGAAAAGCACTTGTTGGGAGACAACCCAATATTTACCCTTACTGTTTTTGTCTCTCCACATGATTATGCTACTGTATTAATCATGTTTTATAGCTTTTGTTTCAATAAAGTGCCAAGTAGAACCTTTGGGAAGACTTGGGTGAAGTTTGTATGATCTTGCTGTGAAAAACAGAAAGTTTAGCGCTCACGAGAATAGCTGCCATTGTTTACTGGAGAGTGATTTTAGGTTGATTCTTTTTGAAGATGATTAATGGACAAATTTATCAGGTCCATCAAGTTATTTAATAATTTTTTGGGTTCCAGAAGTATAATTTTGAGACAGATTACTACAGACTGTTCTGTTTTTGACAGATTCTGTTTTCATTGTGTTGTTTGCTTATTTTGATGAATCTATGAGTAGTATCGGAGGGTATGAACCATAGATAAGTTGTAATAAATTAGATATTACACCAATATGAATTAATAATGAGTTCATTACAGTACCTAAGTGGTGGTTTTATCCTCTTATACTAACGGAGCTTACGAGTTTTGTGTTGAGTTTTGTGTGGTTGAAGTTTTCAAGTTTTGGGTAAGGATTCGATGGACTATGGAATAAGGAGTGGCAGGAGCCTAAGCTTGGGGATGCCCAAGGCACCCCAAGGTAACATTCAAGGACAACCAAGCAACTAAGCTTGGTGATGCCCCGGAAGGCATCCCCTCTTTTGTCTTCGTTCATCGGTAACTTTACTTGGAGCTATATTTTTATTCGCCACATGATATGTGTTTTGCTTGGAGCGTCATTTTATTTTGTTAGTATTTGCTTTATGTTAGTTAGAATAATGTTTTGCATCTTTAGTTTCAATAAAAAGGTCAAGGATAGCCTTTGCCATGCTTATTTTGCTAGTATACTTGTTGCTGTTTGAAAACAGAAAGTTTACCGCTGTTGAAAAAATTTCCTAGAAAAGTCAGAGAATGGTATAACCTTGAATATTTTTGCATATTAAGCTCTGATAAATTTATTACAGTGGGAATTTTAGTTCATAATTTTTGGAGTCAGGGAAGTATTGTTACTCTTGCATTCTTTACAGACTGTACTGTTTTGGTAGATTGCTGTTATGTTTGGATTGTTTGCATATGTTTGCTTGTTTAATGATTATATTTTAGGATAGGAGTATTAAATATGCAGAGAAATTTAGTATTCAATGTTGAATAATAATTTTAGTGATTTGTTACAGTATAAAATGATAAGGTTTTGCATTGGTTTATACTAACCTATCTCACGAGTTCTTGTTGAGTTTGTTGGGAATGAAGCTTTTGATAAAAAGAGAAACCATGATATGAGAGGAATTAAGGAGACATAAAAGTTCAAGCTTGGGGATGCCCAAGGCACCCCAAGATAATATTTCAAGAAGTCTCAAGTAGCTAAGCTTGGGGATGCCCCGGTAGGCATCCCACCTTTCTTCTTCAACAACTAACGGTTAGTATCGGTTGAGCCTAAGTTTTTGCTTCTTCACATGAGTTGTGATATCCTTGCAATGTCATTTTATTTTGTTTTTCTTGATGCTTGAATACAATACCAAGATCTGAAATTCTTTAATGAGAGAGAGTCTTCACATAGTTACGTAATTATTTAGCTACTCATTGTTCTTCACTTATATCTTTTTGGAGTAGTTTGTCATTTACTTGTGTGCTTCACTTATATCCTATGAGTAAATGGTTGAATGAGTTGAATGTCATAAATCTGAAATTATATATGTCTCTTTTGCTTATCCCATGGGTAGAAATGACTTCACATCTAAGAAGTAGAGGTTGTAAATTTATTGACGGTTAGCAAGCATCGTATTTGTCATTTGAACAATTCATGAAAGAATATTGAAGGAAGGGAGATTTCACATATAAATATATTATCATAAACATCTTTTATAATTGTGAGCACTCATTAAGTATGACATGCTAAAGAGTTGATGTTGGACAAGGAAGACAATGTAATGGGTTATGTTTTCTCATATCTTAGTTAAAGTATATTGTCATGGATCATTCAAACATGTTGAGCTTGCTTTTCCCCCTCATGCTAGCCAAAAATTCCTAGCACCAAGTAGAGATACTACTTGTGCTTCCAAATATCCTTAAAACCAGTTTTGCCATGAGAGTCCACCATACCTACCTATGGATTGAGTAAGATCCTTCAAGTAAGTTGTCATCGGTGCAAGCAATAAAAATTGCTCTTTAAATATGTATGACTTATTAGTGTGGAGAAAATAAGCTTTGTACGAACTTGTTATGGAAGCAATAGAAGCGATGGACTGCATAATAAAGGTCCATATACAAGGGGAAATATAAAGTGACATTCTTTCGCATTAAGATTTTGTGTATCCAACCCTAAAAGCGCATGACAACATGTTCTTCCCTCTGCGAAGGGCCTATCTTTTACTTTATGTCTTTTACTTTATGCAAGAGTCAAGGTGATCTTCACCTTTCCCTTTTTCATTTTATCCTTTGGCAAGCACTTTGTGGTGGGGTGATCCTGATATATATATCCAATTGGATGTACGTTAGCATGAACTATTATTGTTGACATCACCCAAAGGTGAATACGTTTGGAGGCAACATTATAAGCCCCAATATTTCTCTGTGTCTGATTAAAACTTCATAACCACAAGTATTACGTGAGTGTTAGCAATTGTAGAAGACTATATGATAGTTGAGTATGTGAAGTTTTCTAAACCAAAGCTCTGACATAGACTCTTCCTGAAAATAAGATGAATTGCAATTGTTTTGATGACTAAGAATGAAGTTTGCTAGCTTTCAAGAAAGTTTATTGTCTATGCTTTAACATGTGAATTGCTTGTTACTTAATCTTGAGAAGTTTTATGAGATGAACTACTGTTATGACATATTATCATGCTAGAAAAGGTGATTGAAATTATCATTGATCAAACTTGTGCATCTTCTAGCATTCACACTTCATAAATTCTTTCTTTTATCATTTACCTACTCGAGGACGAGTAGGAATTAATCTTGGGGATGCTGATACGTATCCAACGTATCTATAATTTATGAAGCATTCATGCTATATTACTATGTGTTTTGAATGATTATGGGCTTTATTATACACTTTTATATTACTTTTGGGACTAACCTATTAACCGGAGGCACAGCCCATATTGTTGTTTTATTGCCTATTTTAGTATTTCGAAGAAAAGGAATATCAAACGGAGTCCAAACGGAATGAAACCTTAGGCAACGTGATTTTTTGGAAGAATATCACCCAGGAGACTTGGAGTTCACGTCAGAAGACCCTCGAGGAGGCCACAAGATAGGAGGGCGCCCCCCCTACTGGGCACGCCCCCTGTCTCGTGGGCCCCTCAAGCACCCCCCGACCGACTTCTTTGGCCTATATAACCCTACGTACCCTAAAACCATCAGAAATCAAGATAGATCAGGAGTTCCACCGCCGCAAGCCTCTATAGCCACCAAAAACCTCTCGGGAGCCCTTCCCAGCACCCTGCCGTAGGGGGGATCCTTCATTGGTGGCCATCTTCATCATCCCGACGCTCTCCATGACGAGGAGGGAGTAGTTCACCCTCGGGGCTGAGGGTATGTACCAGTAGCAATGTGTTTGATCTCTCTCTCTCTCTCTCTCTCTCTCGTGTTCTGTCTCGTGTTCCCTCTATGGCACGATATTGATGTATCCCGAGCTTTTCTATTGTAGTTGGATCTTATGATGTTTCTCCCCCTCTACTCTCTTGTGATGAATTGAGTTTCCCCTTTGAAGTTATCTTATCGGATTGAGTCTTTTATGAGAACACTTGATGTATGTCTTGCCGTGTTTATCTGTGGTGACAATGTGATATCATGTGCCTCTTGATGTATGTTTTGGTGACCAACTTGCGGGTCCGCCCATGAACCTATGCATAGGGGTTGGCACACGTTCTTGACTCTCCGGTAGAAACTTTGGGGCACTCTTTAAAGTACTTTGTGTTGGTTGGATGAATCTGAGATTGTGTGATGCATATCGTATAATCATGCCCACGGATACTTGAGGTGACAATGGAGTATCTAGGTGACATTAGGGTTTTGGTTGATTTGTGTCTTAAGGTGTTATTCTAGTACAAACTCTTTTATAGGTTGATCCGAAAGAATAACTTTGAGGTGGTTTCGTACCCTACCATAATCTCTACGTTTGTTCTCCACTATTAGTGGCTTTGGAGTGACTCTTTGTTGCATGTTGAGGGATTGTTATATGATCTATCTATGTTATTATTGTTGAGAGAACTTGCACTAGTGAAAGTATGAACCCTAGGCCTTGGTTCCTATCATTGCAATACCGTTTACGCTCACTTTTATCGCTCGCTACCTTGCTGTTTTTATTATTTCAGATTACAAAAACCTTTATCTACTATCTATTTTGCACTTGTATCACCATCTCTTCGCCGAACTAGTGCACCTATACAATTTGCCATTGTATTGGGTGTGTTGGGGACACAAGAGACTCTTTGTTATTTGGTTGCAGGGTTGCTTGAGAGAGACCATCTTCATCCTACGCCTCCTACAGATTGATAAACCTTAGGTCATCCACTTGAGGGAAATTTTCTACTGTCCTACAAACCTCTGCACTTGGAGGCCCAACAACGTCTACAAGAAGAAGGTTGTGTAGTAGACATGAAGTTCTTTTCTGGCGCCGTTGCCGGGGAGGTGAGTGATTGAAGGTATATCTTTAGATCTTGAAATCAAATCTTATAGTTTCTTGTTTTATCACTAGTTTAGTTTATAAAAGAAAACTAGAAAAAATGGAATTGAGTTTGCCTCATACGCTTCATCTTTTTTATATCTTTCGTGAAAATGATGGTTAGGAAAATTGTGCTCAATTGCTAGAAGAAGAATGCATTAAAATGTTTGGTACTAGATCTTTGTATGATGAGCATGATTGCAATTTTGTTAGTATGAATTCCTTGAATATCCATGATGCTAATGATATGCAAAGCCACAAGCTTGGGGAAGCTATGTTTGATGAAGATGATATTTTTTGTCCCCCAAGTTTTGATGAGCAAATTTATTATGATGAAAGCATGCCTCCTATTTATGATGATTATTGTGATGATACGTATGCCATAAAGAATAAAGATAACTGTGAAACTTGCCATCATGATTTTAACTTTCCATTGGATTATGCTTCACATGATAGTTATTTTGTTGAGTTTGCTCCCACTATTATTGATGAGAATAAATTTGCTCATGTGGAGAGTAGTAAAAATGTTATGCAAGCAGATCATGAAAAGAATGCTTTAGGTGATGGTTATATGGTTGAATTCATTCATGATTCTACTGAAAATTATTATGAGAGAGTATCATATGCTTCTACATATTGCAATAATATCAACTTTCCTGTCTATGTGTTGAAAATCTTGAAGCTATGCTTGTTTTACCTTCCTATGCTAGTTGATTCTTGTTCCCATAAGTTGTTTTCTCACAAAATACCTATGCATAGGAAGTGGGTTAGGCTTAAATGTGCTAGTCATATTCTTCATGATGCTCTCTTTATGTTTCAATTCTTATCTTTTACGTCAGCATCATTGAAATCATCATGCCTAGCTAGGGGCGTTAAACGTTAGCGCTTGTTGGGAGGCAACCCAATTTTACTTTTGTCCTTTGCTTTTTGCTCCTGTTTAGTAATAAATAATTCATCTAGCCTCTGTTTAGATGTGTTTTTCTATTTTAGTTAGTGTTTGTGCCAAGTAAAACCTTTGGGAAGACTTGGGTGAAGTCTATGCGATCTTGCTGTAAAAAACAGAAACTTTCACGCTCACGAGATTAGATGCCATTTTTTTACTGGAGAATGATTTTAGGTTGATTATTTTGAAGATGATTAATAGGAAAATTCCTCAGGTCCACCAATTTATTTCAGAATTGCTTGAGTTACAGAAGTATTCGAATGATACAGATTACAATAGACTGTTCTGTTTTTGACAGATTCTGTTTTGTATGTGTTGTTTGCTTATTTTGATGAATCTATGAGTAGTATCAGATGGTATGAACCATAGAGAAGTTGGAATACAGTAGATATTACACCAATATGAATTTAGAATGAGTTCACAATAGTACCAAAAATGGTGATTTATTTTCTTATACTAACGGAGCTTACGAGTTTTCTGTTGAGTTTTGTGTTGTGAAGTTTTCAAGTTTTGAGTAAAGATTTGATGGACTATGGAATAAGGAGTGGCAAGACCCTAAGATTGGGGATGCCCAAGGCACCCCAAGGTAATATTCAAGGACAACCAAGAGCCTAAGCTTGGGGATGCCCAGGAAGGCATCCCCTCTTTCGTCTTCGTTCATCGGTAACTTTACTTGGAGCTATATTTTTATTTACCACATGATATGTGTTTTGCTTGGAGCGTCATGTCATTTTATTTTGTTTTGCTTGCTGTTTGAATAAAGTACTTAAGATCTGAAATTTTATTTATGAGAGAGAGTCCTCATATAGCTAAATAAATATTTGACTACTCATTTATCTTCACTTATATCTTTTTGGAGTAGTTTGTCATTTACTCGTGTGCTTCACTTATATCCTATGAGTAAATGGTTGAATGAGTTGAATATCATAAATCTGAAATTATATATGTTTCATATGTTTATTTCATGGGGAGTAATGACTTCACATCTAAGAAGTAGAGGTGGTAAATTTATTGAAGGTTAGCAAATATTGTATTGGTCACTTGAACAATTTGTCAAAGAATATTGAAGGAGGAGATATTTCACATATAAATATACTATCTTAGACATCTTCTATGATTGTGAGCACCATTAATTATTTTCAAACTTGAGCAAATTAGTTGAAATTGGACAAGGAAGACAACATAATGAGTTATGCTTGGGTATATTTGTATAGAAGTTATATTGTTATAGATCCTCCAACATGTGGTGCTTGCTATTTAGAATCCTTTGCTAGCCAAAATATCTATACTAAGCGGGAATACTGCTTGTGCATCCAAATTCCTTGAACCAAGTTTCTTCCATGAGTGTCCACCATATCTACCTATATGCGGTATTTACCTGCCGTTCCAAGTAAATTTGCATGTGCCAAACTCTAAACCTTCAAATAATAATCTGTTTTGTATGCCCGAATCGCTCATGTAGCGACTAGGGGATGTCGGTATCTTCCAGGCTAGATGGGTTATTCTCATGATGAGTGGACTCCGCTCATCATTCACGAGAAAAATGGCCGGTAACTGTGATGCCCAGTCCTATGATCAAAAGATCAAAAACCAAATCAAAATAATTGCAAACAAAACTCCCCCAAGATTGATGTTAGTTGGAGGCACCCGTAGTTTCGGGCAAGCCATGGATTGATGATTGTTGGTGGAGGGGGAGTAAAATCTTTACCTTTCTTCTTCGGAACCGCCTATAATGTATGTAGTATGGAAGATATTGGGAACTCTTGGTTGTTATGTTGACAATCAAAGCATACCTCTCAAAATTATTTTCATCTCTGTTTTAAAAGCTTCGAGCTCTGGCACCTCTGCAAATCCCTGCTTCCCTCTGCGAAGGGCCTATCTTTTACTTTTATGCAAGAGTCAATAGTATTCCTTCTCATTCCAACCTACTCTTTAGTTGGCAAGCATCATGTGATGGGGAAAGATCTAAGCATATATGGCCATTCAAATATATCTGACCATGAATTATTATTGTTGACAATTATCTATATGATAAGTAAGTTGGGAGGAGAAACATTAAGCCCCTATCTTTCTCTGTGTTCGATCGATGCTATTTGTTCTAAAAATATGCTTTGAGTGGTAACAATCATGGAAGACTATATGATAGTTGAATATGAGGGGTTTGCTAAATGAAAGCTCTCACATAGACCCTTCCTGAAAATAAGATGAATTGCAATTGTTGGATGACTAAGAACATAGTTTGCTAGTTTTCAAGAATGTTTATGGTCTATGCTTAAACATGTGAATAGCTTGTTACTTGATCGTGAGAAGTTTTATCAGATGAGCTACTGTTATGACATATAATGATGCTAGAAAACGTGATTAAAATTATCATTGATCAAACTTATGCACCTGCTAGCATTCACACTTCATAAATTATTTATTTTATCATTTACCTACTCGAGGACGAGCAGGAATTAAGATTGGGGATGCTGATATGTCTCCAACGTATCTATAATTTATGAAGTAGTCATGCTATTATATTATTTGTTTTGGATGTTTATGGGCTTTACTAAGCACTTCTATATTATTTTTGGGACTAACCTATTAACCGGAGGCCCAGCCCAAATTGTTGTTTTCTTGCATATTTCAGTGTTTCGAAGAAAAGGAATATCAAACAGAGTCCAAACGGAATGAAACCTTTGGGAGAGTTATTTTTGGAACGGAAGCAATCCAGAAGACTTGGAGTAGACGCCAGGGAAGCTTCGAGGTGGCCACGAGGGTCA
>NC_041389.1:622928191-622993770 GCF_002162155.2 Triticum dicoccoides
GGGCGCGCCCTCCACCCTCATGGGCCCCTCGTGGCTCCCCTGTTCGACTTCTTTTGCCTATATATATCCATATACCCTAAAAACATCGAGGAGCACAATAGATCGGGAGTTTCGCCGCCGCAAGCCTCTGTAGCCACCAAAAACCAATCGGGACCCTGTTCCGGCATCCTGCCAGAGGGGGGATCCCTCACCGGTGGCCATCTTCATCATTTCGTCATTCTCCATGACGAGGATGGAGTAGTTCAGCCTCGGAGCTGAGGGTATGTACCAGTAGCTATGTATTTTATCTCTCTCTCTCTCTCGTGTTCTTGAGGAGTTACGATCTTGATGTATCGCGAGCTTTGCTATTATAGTTGGATCTTATGATGTTTCTCCCCCTCTACTCTCTTGTGATGAATTGAGTTTTCCTCTTGAAGTTGTCTTGTCGGATTGAGTCTTTAAGGATTTGAGAACACTTGATGTATGTCTTGCTGTGCTTATCTGTGGTGATAATGGGATATTCATGTGATCTACTTGATGTATGTTTTGGTGATCAACTTGCGGGTTCAATGAACTTGTGCATAGGGGTTGGCACACATTTTCGTCTTGACTCTCCGGTAGAAACTTTGGGGCACTCTTTGAAGTACTTTGTGTTGGTTGAATAGATGAATTTGAGATTGTGTGATGCATATCGTATAATCATGCCCACAGATACTTGAGGTGACATTGGAGTATCTAGGTGACATTAGGGTTTTGGTTGATTTGTGTCTTAAGGTGTTTTTCTAGTACAAACTCTATGATAGATCGAACGGAAAGAATAGCTTCATGTTATTTTACTACGGACTCTTGAATAGATCGATCAGAAAGGATAACTTTGAGGTGGTTTCGTACCCTACAATAATCTCTTCGTTTGTTCTCCGCTATTAGTGACTTTTGGAGTGACTCTTTGTTGCATGTTGAGGGATAGTTATATGATCCAATTATGTTATTATTGTTGAGAGAACTTGCACTAGTGAAAGTATGAACCTTAGGCCTTGTTTACTACCATTGCAATACCATTTACGCTCACTTTTATCATTAGTTACCTTGCTGTTTTTTATAATTTCATATTACAAAAACCTATATCTACCATCCATATTGCACTTGTATCACCATCTCTTCGCCGAACTAGTGCACCTATACAATTTACCATTGTATTGGTTGTGTTTGGGACACAAGAGACTCTTTGCTATTTGGTTGCAGGGTTGTTTGAGAGAGACCATCGTCATCCTACGCCTCCCAGGATTGATAAACCTTAGTTCATCCACTTAAGGGAAATTTGCTACTGTCCTACAAACCTCTGCACTTGGAGGCCCAACAACGTCTGCAAGAAGAAGGTTGCGTAGTAGACATCAAGCTCTTTTCTGGCGCCGTTGCCAGGGAGGTGAGTGCTTGAAGGTATATCTTTAGACCCTGCAATCGAATATTTTAGTTTCTTGTTTTATCACTAGTTTACTTTACAAAATAAAACTACAAAAAGTGGAATTGAGTTTGCCTCATATGCTTCATCTTTTTAATATCTTTCGTGAAAATGATGGTAAGGAAAATTGTGCTCAATTGCTAGAAGAAGAATGCACTAAAATGTGTGGTACTAGATCTTTGTATGATGAGCATGATTGCAAGAATAATAGGGCATGTAGGATTGCAATCTATATCAAGCACAATAAAATCTATGGGCAAATAATTCCTATTTGCAACAATAAGAACATTATTAATTCTTCCCATAGGTTTCTTAATAGTGGAATCTGCTAAGTGCAAATTTAAAGAACAATTATCAAGTTTATGGAAACCTAGCACATCAGACAAAGTTTTTGGAATAGTTGAAACACTAGCACCCAAATCACACAAAGCATTGCACTCATAATCTTTAATTTTAATGTAAATAGTAGGTTCCCACTCATCATAAAGCTTTCTAGGGATTGAAACTTCCAACTCAAGTTTTTCTTCAAAAGATTTCATCATAGCATCAACGATATGTTTAGTAAAAGTCTTATTTCGATTATAAGCATGAGGTGAATTAAGCATGGATTGCAACAAGGAAATACAATCAATCAAAGAACAATTATCATAATTAAAGTCCTTGAAACCCTAATAGAGTGGGCTCATCACTAGTTAAAGTCTTGACCTCTCCAATCCCATTTTATCAAATTTTTCATTAAGATCATCACCCTCCAAATTATTGGGACACCTTCTAGCTAAAGTTGACTCATCTCCAATCCCATCTTGATCAAGTTTTATATTAGAAAATGAAGATCCGATAGGAGTCATACCAATTACTTTAAGATCTTCATCATGATTATCGCAAAAACTAGAAGAACACGCATTTTTGAACCAATCTCTCTTATCACGCATCCTAGCGGTTCTCTCCTTAATTTTATCCATAGAAATTTGAATAGCTTTCATAGATTCATTAATATCAAGCTTGGGTGGCATAGATCTAATCTTAAAATAATAAATCTCATGCGAAATTCTATCAATGTTCCTAGCCAAACCATCGATCTTGAGCAATTTTTCTTCTACCATAGCATTAAAAATCTTTTGGGAGTTTATAAAATCTTTAATATTATTCTTAAGATTAGAGGGTATCTTATTATAATTTCCATAAGAATTGTTGTAAAATAACCATAATTTTTAGAGGAATTACTAGGAAACAACCTAGGATTGAAATTGCATCTATACGCGTTATTACCAAAATTGTTCCTACCAACAAAATTCACATACACAGATTCATTATTATTCTCAATCAAATTAGAAAAGGCATATCATTGGGATCAATAGGAGCACTCTTGTTAGCAATCAATTTCATAAGTTTGTCCATCTTGCCACTCAAAGTATTAATTTCTTCAATAGCATGCACTTTTTACTAGTAGAAGATCTTTCGGTATGCCATTGAGAGTAATTTGCCATAATATCATCTAGGAGTTTAGTAGCTTCTACAAATTTGATTTCCATAAATGTACCTCCCGCGACAGAATCTAAAAAAATTCTAGATGCAAAATTCAATCCAGCATATTTTTTTGTATGATCATCAATAAACTTAAAACATGAGTAGGGCAATTTCTTATCATCAATTTCATCCTATCCCAAGATTGTGCAACATGTTTATGATCAAGTTGCTTAAGATTCATTATATCGTTCCTAAAGGAGATGATCTTAGCAGGAGGAAAATACTTGGAAATAAAAGCATATTCGCACTTATCCCATTAATCAATACTATTTTTAGGCAAAGATGAAAACCAAGTTTAGGCACGATCTTGTAGTGAGAACGAAAATAGCTTCATCTTAATGATGTCATTATCCACATCTTTTTTCTTTTGCATATCACACAACTCAACGAAAGTATTTAGATGGGATGCATTCTTCATTAGGACTACCAGCAAATTGTTCTTTCATAACAAGATTCAACAGAGTGGCATTAATTTCATAAGATTCCGCACTAGTGGTGGGAGCAATCGGAGTACTAATAAAATCATTATTGTTTGTGTTGGAAAAGTCACACAACTTAGTATTTTCTTGAGACATCGTCGCAAAGCAAGCAATTTAGCACACAAGCAAACAAGAAGCAAACAAAAAGGCAAACGGAAAGAAGGTGAATAAAAAGGAAAATATTTTTGTGTTTTTCTGATAACATTTTAGAAGTGGGGGAGATGAAAACGAGGGGAAAATGGCAAATAATGTAAGTGCAAGTGATGAATTTGATGATAGGTAGGTAGGCTTGACGTAGAATCTCCTCGGCAACGGCGCCAGAAATTCTTCCTGCTACTTCTTGAGCTTGCTTTGGTTTTCCCCTTGAAGAGGAAAGGGTGATGCAGCAAAGTAGAGATTGACATTTCCCTCAATTAAGAACCAAAGTATCAATACAGTAGGATGCACACGCAAGTCTCCAATAGTTGCACCTACACAAACAAACAAATACTTGCACCCAACTCGAAAATGGGGTTGCCAATCCCTTCATGGTTAATTGCAAGGATGATATCTGATAGAGATAGGTAAAAAGATAAATAAAAATGCAAAATAAAGTAAGGATAAATAAATTGCAGCAAGGTATTTTTGAATTTTTTGTTTTATAGATCTTAAATAATATGATAGGAAATAGACCCGGGGGCCATAGTTTTCACTAGAGGTTTCTGTTGAAAGAACACATACGGTGGGTAGACAAATTACTATTGAGCAAATGATAGAAAAACACAAAGTTATGATGATATCTGATACGTCTCCAACGTATCTATAATTTTTTATTGTTCCATGCTATTATGTTATCTGTTTTGGATGTTTAATATGCATTTTTATGCTATTTTATATTATTTTTCGGACTAACCTATTAACCTAGAGCCCAGTGCCAGTTTCTGTTTTTTGCCTGTTTTAGAGTTTCCCAGAAAAGGAATACCAAATGGAATGAAACTTTAGCGATGATCTTTCTTGGACCAGAAGCAAACCAGGAGACTTGGAGATGAATTCGGAGACTCAACAAGGTGTCCACGAGGGTGGAGGGTGCGCCCAGGGGGTAGGGCGCGCCCCCTACCTCATGGGCCCCTCGGAGCTCAATTAACCTAGTTCCTTCGCCTATATATACTCTTATACCCAAAAAACATTAGGGGGAGCCACGAAAACACTTTTCCACCGCTGCAACCTTCTGCACCCATGAGATCCCATCTAGGGGCCTTTTCTGGCATCCTGCCGGAGGGGGATTCGATCACTGAGGGCTTCTACATCAACCCCATTACCCTTCCGATGAAGCATGAGTAGTTTACCATGGACCCACGAGTCCATAGCTAGTAGCTAGATGGCTTCTTCTCTCTCTTTGATTCTCAATACCATGTTCTCCTCGATGTTCTTGGAGAACTATTCGATGTAATACTCTTTTGTGATGTATTTGCCGAGATCTGATGAATTTTGGATTTATGATCAGATTATCTATGAATATTATTTGAGTCTTCTCTGAATTCTTATATGCATGATTTGACATCTTTGCAAGTCTCTTCGAATTATCGGTTTAGTTTGGCCTACTATGTTGGTTTTTCTTGCAATGGGAGAAGTTCTTAGCTTTGGGTTCAATCTTGCGGTGTACTTTCCTAGTGACAGTAGGAGTAGTAAGGCACGTATTGTATTGTTGGCATTGATGAACCACAAGTATATGGGGTCAATTGTAGCCTTTTCAACAAGTAAGAGTGTCGAACCCAACAAGGAGCAGAAGGAAATGACAAGTGGTTTTCGGCAAGGTAATGTCTGCAAGTGCTAAAATTGTAAGTAGCGGAGTAATTTGATAGCAAGATAATTTGTAATGAAAAAGTAACGATAGTAGTAACAAAAGTGCAGCATGGTAGCCCAATCCTTTTGAGGCAAAGGACATGCCAAAACGGTCTCTTATGATAAGCAAAGTGTTCTTGAGGGTACACGGGAATTTTATCTAGTCACTTTCATCATGTTGGCTTAATTCGTGTTTGCTACTTTGATAATTTGATATGTGGGTGGACCGGTGCATCGGTGATGTTCTTACTTGAACAAACCTCCTACTTATGATTAACCCTCCCGCAAGCATCTGCAACTATGAGAAAAGTATTAAGAATAAATTCTAACCATAACATTAAACTTTTGGATCCAATCGGTCCCTTACGGAATAGCGCATAAACTGGGGTCCCGAAAGTCCTCTCATTATTTTTTCTAGGTCAAAATGACATATACCAGAAGAGTGGCACCAGAGATGGGCGTGGGTGGGCACAATCCAGGTGGGTTGTGCCCACCTATTGGGCCCCCTCTCGTACTTATTGACTCCAAAAATTCTTATTTATTCCATAAAAAGTCCTAGTGAAGTTTCAGCTCATTTGGAGTTGTGCAGAATAGGTAGGTTGACGTAGCTTTTTCAGGTCCAGATTTCTAGTTGCCAGAATTCTCCCCCTTTGTGTATACCTTGCATATTATGAGAGACAAGGCATTAGAATTACTGATACGTCTCCAACGTATCTAAATTTTTTGATTGTTCCATGCTATTATATTACCCGTTTTGGATGTTTATGGGCTTTACTTTACACATTTATATCATTTTTGGGACTAACCTATTAACCGGAGGCCCAGCCCATATTGTTGTTTTCTTGCCTATTTTAGTGTTTCGAAGAAAAGTAATATCAAATGGAGTCCAAACAGAATGAAACCTTTGGAAAAGTTACTTTTGGAACAGAAGCAGTCCTGGGAACTTGGAGTGCAAGCCAGGGAAGCGTCGAGGAAGCCACGAGATAGGGGGCGCCCCCTGGGCACGCCATCCACCCTCGTGGGCCCCTCGAGGCTCCCCCGACTGACTTCTTTCACCTATATATTCCCATATACCCTAAAAACAACGAAGCGAACTAGGGATGACAGTTTTTCCCATGGGTATGGGTACCCGCGGGTACCCTACCCGAAAATAGTGGGTATGGGTGAGACTTTCTACCACTTCATACCCATGGGTATGGGTATCCATACCCACAAAATGCATGGGTAGGGTATGGGTATGAAATTATACCCATGGGTAACCCAATGGATACCCAGAAAATAAATAAATAAATAAAACCCTATAACATGTGGATAAATAAATATCTTAAGTTCTTAACTAGCCCATGGACCATAGATTAAGACCTTTAACTGTGTGTTAGTTGTCATTGTGAATGTATGATGTAAGTGCAAACCTGATTGTGAAGGATGGGTAACTAAATTAAGACCCTTTTCTCATCTTACTTTTGTCATGTCAATGATATATATTGTACCCACCGGATACCCATTGGGTATGGGATACCCGATGGGTATGGGCATGGGTACCAATTTGTACCCATGGATATAGAAGTGGGTGTGTATAGAAAAAAGATTTGGGTTTGGGTTTGGGTAGAAAAGGGTCGTACCCGCCCATACCCTACCCATTGCCATCCCTAAAGCGAACAATAGATCGGGAGTTCCACCGCCGCAAGCCTCTGTAGCCACCAAAAACCTCTCGGGAGCCCGTTCCGGCACCCTGCCGGAGGGGGAATCCCTCACCGGTGGCCATCTTCATCATCCCGGCGCTCTCCATGACAAGGAGGGTGTAGTTCACCCTCGGGGCTGATGGTATGTACCAGTAGCTATGTGTTTGATCTCTCTCTCTCTCTCGTGTTCTCTCGATGGCACGATCTTGATGTATCGCGAGCTTTGTATTGTAGTTGGATCTTATGATGTTTCTCCCCCTCTACTCTCTTGTGATGAATTGAGTTTTCCTCTTGAAGTTATCTTCTCGAATTGAGTCTTTAAGGATTTGAGAACACTTGATGTATGTCTTGTCGTGCTTATCTGTGGTGACAATGGGATATCACGTGATACACTTGATGTATGTTTTGGTGATCAACTTGCGGGTTCCGCCCATGAACCTATGCATAGGGGTTGGCACACGTTTTCGTCTTGACTCTCCGGTATAAACTTTGGGGCACTCTTCGAAGTACTTTGTGTTGGTTGAATAGATGAATCTGAGATTGTGTGATGCATATCGTATAATCATGCCCACGGATACTAGAGGTGACAATGGAGTATCTAGGTGACATTAGGGTTTTGGTTGATTTGTGTCTTAAGGTGTTATTCTAGTATGAACTCTATGATAGATTGAACGGAAAGAATAGCTTTGTGTTATTTTACTATGGACTCTTGAATAGATCGAGCAGAAAGGGTAACTTTGAGGTGGTTTCGTACCCTACCACAATCTCTTCGTTTGTTCTCCGCTATTAGTGGCTTTGGAGTGACTCTTTCTTGCATGTTGAGGGATAGTTATATGATCCAGTTATGTTATTTTTTTTTTTTACTATATACTGCAAGGCAACAGCCTCACAGTCCTTTATTAAAACAAAGAAGCAAATGATTTACAAAGTTACAAGTTAAAAGCAAGGATAGGGAGGAGAGACCACTTACAAAGAGGGTTTAAGGCAAGGCAGCTATCCAAGAAGTTAGGCTATTCCTATATTTACATTTGATTCTTTGAGCTAAAAGAGAAATGTCATGAAGAAAATTTCTCCTCTAGGATCTGAAAGAAGGCATCTCATTTGTGAAAATCTTCCCATTACTCTGTGTCCAAATATTCCAAGCAGCAGTGAAGACTACCTCAGAAAAAAATGGGTAACCAAAGTCCTTCCTAGCAGCTGAAGCCATCTCAAAAGTAGACTGGTTAGGATGAATAATCCATGAAATGCCCAGGTAACTCCAGACTCGTTGACTGAAGTTGCAAATGAAGAAAAGATGAGCTCTATCCTCATGAGAGACAGAGAGACACATAACACACGTGTCATCCTGGATTATCCAATGCCGCTGCTGCATCATGTCCCTAGTGTTGAGATGATCCATCAAGAGGATCCATCCAAACACCTTAAACTTGAGTGTGCAAGAACATTTCCAGATCCACCCGAATATGGAATCAACCACAATGTCTGAAAAGCAAGACAAGTAATAAATCCTTGAATGATAATCTCCAGATTTTGATGGCCATTTCCAGACATCCTTTTCCCCCTCCTGAAGGTTAACCAAAGGCAGTAAAGCCTGGAGCTGATTAAATTCCTCGAAGGCCTCAACAGACAATGGCAGATGAAAATTGTCGGTTGGGTCAGACAACTCCATCATATCCTTGATGGTAAGCGTGCCATCAATCAAAAAGAGTGAAGCCTCGGAAATTGTTGCTGCATGAGAACCACATTGTTACCAAGTTGCCATCGATCCAACCAAAAAATCACCGTATCCCCCGTCCGCACGTGTGGGACCGCCAACTTGCAAAACTTGTCATACAGCTTCAGCACATCTCTCCACCAGAAAGAACCGCAGCTTTGAGTGACTTGGGGTGGCGCTACTGCATAATATGTGTCCCAAATGAGAGATACCCAGGGCACGTCCATCTTAATAAAGAATTTGAAAAGATGCTTGATCAACAAGGCATCGTTTTGTATGCCCAGATCAAGCACGCCAAGGCCTCCCAGATTCTTAGGCCGACAGACCAAATCCCAAGCCGCCAATGATTGCCGTGGCGTATCCGTGTTCCCCATCCACAAACATTGCCGCATGATTCGTTCAATCTACTTCAAAATTCCTTGTGGCAACGAGAGAGTGCACAAAAAGTATATTGGCATAGAACAAAGAACAGACTTTAAAAGTTGTAGCCGGCTCCCTTGATTCAACAGACAAGAGGACGCAGATAATCGTCTCTCAATATGATCCACCAAGGGCAACAAATCATAAATTGTTGGCCGAGAGGTACCCATGGGCAATCCAAGGTAAGTGAATGGCATGGAACCAACATCACACCCAAGCAAAGCAGCCACATGCTTGCCCTCATCATCGGTCATATTGATTGGTATCAACGAAGATTTACTAAAGTTGACCCTCAGTCCAGTTCGTTTAGCAAAGACCTCAAGCATTTCCTTGAAAGCAATGAGCTGGCTGTCAATAGCAGGAAGAACAATAAGGGTATCGTTCGTGTACTGAACAATCGGATAATCCATCGAAGATGTTGGGATGGGTAATGTGAGAATGTTCCTGAAGCACGTCTCATTTACAACCGATTGAAGTAAATCAACAGCAATCACAAATAACAAAGGAGATAATGGATCTCCTTGACGAACACCCGATCGACGGACAAAATGATTACCAGGCACGCAATTTAGTAGAACCGAAGAAGACCCCGTGGACAAAATGCTGTCAATCCAACTTGTCCAACGATTGTCAAAACCCTTACATCTCAAGATCCTAAGAATCAGTTCATGCTCGATGGTATCAAACACCTTCGTGAAATCAAGCTTAAGAAGGATGATGGGCCTTTTGGAAGTCTTGCATTGGTGAATGTATTCAAAACACCACGCCAGGCAGTCTTGTATGGATCAACATCGAAGAAAGTCGTATTGGTTGCGGTGAATACACTTTAAGATCACACCATGTAAGAGATTAGCCAAAAGTTTAGTTAAAAACTTTAAGCAAGTATTTGTCAATGATATGGGCCGGAAATCACCAACATATTCAGGGCTCAACTTCTTGGGAATGAGGGTAAGATGTATTCAGACATTCCAAATTACATTTACCCTCATAAAATTCTTGGACAAGCTTCATAAAATCCTCCTTCAAAATATTCCAACATTTCTTTAAAAAAAGACCAGTAAACCCGTCCGGTCCCGGAGCACGATCAGTAGGCATGTTCTTAATTACCGCATCCACCTCAGAGTACGTGAATGGTAAAGATAACTCCTCTAGACCATCAACCCGAGAAATTAATGTGTCTAGATCAAAAACCATTTGTATACCTTTGGATTGGCCCATTCTTTGATTGAAGCCAGTCCAAAACATCCCCGCCAATTGCTAGTGATCAGTGATCACATCACCGTCCACAGACTTGATCGAGGAAATGGTGTTCCTTCGAAACCTTTCCGTTGCCATAGCATGGAAAAATTTAGAATTTTCCTCGCCAAGTTTTATGTTTCTGATCGTGCAATGTTGTTTCCAATAAATAAACTGCCAATGCAAGATATCCTCAAGATGCAATTTAGCAATCCTGTGAAAATTGAACTCCGGCCAACTCAAGGGCCTAATTTCCTCAATGTTATCAAGAAAAATAATCACTTTATTGCAATCAGCAATGAGAGCTTTGACTATGGACAGGTTGAGATGCCATTTCTTTAGTGCATATCATAGGGATTTGAACTTAGCAGAAATGGTTAAGGCAATAGAAGGTTTTCCCACTGGCTTGTTCCAAACCTCAGAAACACAATCAGTAAAGCCAGGCAAATCAACCCAATAATTCTCAAAGCGAAAAACTTTTGCCTTGGGAATACATGTGGCAATTGAGACCACACACAGGACGTGGTCAGAGGCAATGCATGCTAGAGGAAAAACCACTATGTTGTGGTGATCAGATGTCCAAGCCACTGATGTGAAAAACCAGTCAATCTGATTGAGAAGCGGTGAAGTTTGCATATTGGACCATGTATATTGACGACCCTTGATTGGCGGCTCGACAAGACCCAAATGACCAATTATTTCATTAAACAAAAAAATATCATTGATGTCGCCACCCGGAAGATTACGGTTCTCAAGCGAACTCATAAAATTGAAATCACCCATAAGCAGCCAATTCTCACCAAACTGAATATCAAGATTATATAACCACTGTACAAAATCATCACGCACAGAACCTTGATGCGGGCCATAAATCGATACAAGAGACCAAGTTTCAGATGTATGCTTAGACTTAAACTCCATAATAATTCCATAGGGTTTTGCCTCAATTAAGTTACCTATGAAAAAAGATTTGTTCCAAATAACCACCATTCCAGCAGACGCACCAGCCGATGGCACGTAAAAAAATTTATCAAAACGCCTCAGACAAAATTTACGAATGAAATGTTGATCAATATGCATGCATTTAGTTTCCTAGAGACAGACGACAGAGCAACCGCTTTCATTGATCTGTTGCCTAACCGCAAGCTGACGCGCTTCAGAATTGAGACCCCGTACGTTCTAACATAGAACTTTCCAATCCCTAAACCTTGTCTAATTCATTACAAACCAAAAGTAAAATCATTAAGAGTAGGCCACACAATGAGCTACACTAACCCACTAAGCATAAAAGCATCACATAGTTCCAAACAGAGAAAGAAAGATAAATGGCGATTACGGTACGCCATGGACCTAAACCCTGGATGATGTAGTTAATCATCAGAACTCGTGCTGTTGTTGGACTTGGCAGGATTAGCAACAAGCTTATCCGCAGAAATCTTCTCGGGCGCAATGCAAAGACGAGCACCAATGCGCTGAAGATCAGCTATAGCAGTTGGAGGAGGCATAGTAGAGCTATCTTCAGGCTGGGACGCCATGGTTTTGCGCTTCTTCAGAGTGTGTGGCTTCTTAGGTGGAGTACCAGCAGTAACCTTGCGGTATCCATCGCGTAGAGCACTGAGGCGAGCACTGCGCCGAACCTCATAATCAACAATAACTCTAGATGCCTTGGGCTTTCTTCCACGCTTCAGAGTGACTTCAGGAACAACAGAAAATTCAAAAGCTTTAGCAACTGGCTCATCAAGATCATCAAATCAAAGAGCCCGAGCTACTGGCCTTCTAATAGGTGGCACATCCCTCCTCTGGCAGGGTGGGGGAACAGGTGCACATAGCAGCATAATATTGGGGGCTGGAGCATTGCAAAGCGACTCCTAGGATTGCTTGTTCAACAAAGCTCCAAGTTCAGACTTGAAGACAAACTTGGGAATGTTAGAGGACCAGATAAACGGCAGCATCTTCTCAAAAGTACGCTGCCACTACATCACAAGGGGCAAGATTGGCCCAAAAACAGTGAACACTTGCCCAATCAGAAGAGGAGGATGTTGTGGTCCCATTGGGTGCTGGAAGACAGCCACATCCACAACATTGTTCACATTGTTGACTGAATCATTAGATAGCTACAGAACAATGGATTCCTGAGACTAAATTTCCTCAACATTGTCTTGCTGCACAACCTCATGGACTGGTGGTGGAACATTCTGCTGTTGCTCATTGACACGGGGTGGCACGTCATTCCAACCTAGATTAGGAAATTCAGGCATGACCCAATTGTGGTTATGAAACTGCATATTGCCAGGGAGTGGGTGCGGATTGCCATTGAAGGGCATTGGATCTTCATCAGCTAGCAAGATATCTGCAAAATCCACTGAAAGGATATAGACAGGTGCATTCCAAGAAATTCTAGCCCCTCCAAAGTCAGCATATTCTCTGTATGCCATAGATCTTGGAACCAGAGACGATGCAGGGAAGGAAACATAAGCTAGAGAGCGGACCAGCATCGGATCATCCTGGTGCCAATGGTGCAAATGACCAAACGTGCTGATAACATCAGCAAGATACTGTGAGCGCCTATAATCCAGAGGAACACCCAGCAACATGATCCATCCGCGGCGAAAACCCCGCGTTGCTCTGTAATTTATACCCTCGTCGTGCGGAATAAACCAAAGTAATCTATCATTGCCCAGATCGAATAGAGGATGATCAACTAATGCTTGGCGAGCCAGAGCACCACGGAAGAGAAATAACCCAACCCCTTGAATCCAAGGTTGTGCATCCAAAATAGCTCTTCCTAGGTTATTGACAACGAAATCACTAACCATGTTCTGAAAGATGACGACTTCTTCAGGCAGAGGAGCTGGCTCAACAATGGTGATGGCATAATCCTCATGATACCTGTCCGGAGCCACCGCCGGTGCGAAGAAGGTGCGGGGCAGACGCAGCTCTCCGCCGTCGATGATGTCAAAACCGTGTGGGAGAAAATCCATGGGATCAAGCGCGAAGTTGGCCATTGCCGGCGCCGGGGAAGGAGCGCAGCGCTGATCGGTGCTGCTGTTTGCGGGCAATACCGGCGGTGGTGAAGTGGTAGGCGATGGTAGCGGGGAGGGAGGCGTTATGGGCGGTGGCTCTGCGGGCAATGGTGGAATAGATGGGGTGGCAGGCTAGACGGGACTGGGCATAGACCCAGCAGGACTAGCCATGGAGGATATCGAGGAGTCCCGCTTAAAAAATCTTGTTGACCGGTTGGACTCAGTAGATTTGCACCGTGGGACCCATTTGTAAGAGGAAGAAGGACTAGAATCCGAACAGCCCTTTGCCGGTGCCCCAACCGAAAGCATCTACGACACCTAACCCGGCTGGTGCACACATTGGTAAAAATGTACCATGGACAGACAATTCTGGCATTTCTAAACATTAAAAACCATGTCATCAATAAGATCATTAAACTTTGCAGAATATCCAGGTGAGTCTATTGGATTGATATCTATGTTCACCTCATTTCCAAAATTAGATGGAGAAAGATCAGAAGGGGCCAGGATTGAAACGGCCGGAGAAGCAATTTGAGTCGTGGAATTAGCTTGGGCCAAGAGCACAGTCTGGGTCGGGGAAACAACCTAGGCCGGGGAAATAGCCTGGGCCAGAGACACTGGTCCAACCAGCTCCCCCCCCCATGCACATGCAGATTCACGTCCAAACTATTTGGGATGGCCACTGAAAACCCGACCGAAGAATTGGCTTGGATGTTGACTATTCTGAAAATGATGGGTGGTTCCGCCACCGTCCGTCGGAGATCAGTCACTGGCGATGGAGGCAAAATAACTCGCTCACGAGGCAACACTGAATACCCAGCATCATAGACAACATCAACAAGACCTGGCGAAGCTGGATAACTATATCCCTTGAAAACATCGTACTGTTGGAAAGTGGCAAACGAGATCTTCTTCGATGATCTAGAACCCGAACGCAAAGTTGACTTGGAAGGCGGCTTATGCATGGCAATCAAACCGAGCAAAGCACGCCTCTTAGAGGGATTGATTAAGATCCATTCGACATCACACTCTTTCTTCCAAATAATAAACTCACGTTTCCAATTAGGGCCACCATTACCCCATAGATGGAAAAAACATTTGAATTGCGGACACGCAAAAGATCGCAATTGAAGAATAAGAATACCAACACGTTTGCACGAGACAATAAATGAGAATACCTTGTCTTTAATGAGATGAACAGACAAATCAATTGCTAATCCTCCAATAGCAGATTCCAATGCCGCCTCCATCGAGTCCTCATCAAGACGAAAAATATGCCTGCTAAAATGCACGACCATAATAAAATGGCCCGTGTCATCCAAGGGATGAATGCATTTCCCACAAGATCTAAAAACCTCCTCTGCAAAAGCCTCTCCTTTGGAAAAGTCCATATCCAAAGTTGATCCACCATGAGAACCCATGTGAGATGGGTATAGGGTGATAGATCAGAGAACGCTGGAGAAGATGGATGGAGAAAGAACAAGATTTACTGGTTGGAGAGGGAGATCGCCGGAGAGCCTAGGGCGCCAGTGGTAGGAGAGGTGGGACTCTCCGGCCGGCCCCATTGGCCGGTACTTTATGTTATTATTGTTGAGAGAACTTGCACTAGTGAAAGTATGAACCCTATGCCTTGTTTCCTAGCATCGCAATACCGTTTATGCTTACTTTTATCATTAGTTACCTTGCTGTTTTTATATTTTTCAGATTACAAAAACCTATATCTACCATCCATATTGCACTTGTATCACCATCTCTTCGCTGAACTAGTGCACCTATACAATTTACCATTGTATTCAATGTGTTGGGGACAGAAGAGACTCTTTGTTATTTGGTTGCAGGGTTGCTTGAGAGAGACCATCTTCATCCTACGCCTCCCACAGATTGATAAACCTTAGGTCATCCACTTGAGGGAAATTTGCTACTGTCATACAAACCTATGCACTTGGAGGCCCAACAACGTCTACAAGAAGAAGGTTGCGTAGTAGACATCAAGCTCTTTTTTGGCGCCGTTGCCGGGGAGGTGAGTTCTTGAAGGTATATCTTTAGATCTTGCAATCGAATCTTTTTGTTTCTTGTTTTATCATTAGTTTAGTTTATAAAAGAAAAACTACAAAAAAATGGAATTGAGTTTGTCTCATACACTTCATCTTTTTAATATCTTTTGTGAGTATGATGAAAAGGAAAATTGTGCTCTAGTGCTAGAAGAAGAAGTCTATAAAATGCTTGATACTAAATCTTTGAATGATGAGCATGATTGCAATATTGTTAGTATGAACTCTTTGAATATCCATAGTACTAATGATGATTGCACTAGTTATGATGAAAATGTCTCCTATAAGCATGTCGATTTTTGCGGAGTGAATCGGGTTTGCAAGTACGCACCAAATAGGGAAGATAGATATTGAGAGAGGCATAAGCATTTATAAACTTAATTGTTGCAAGAAAGTCTTGATGTTTGTGCTGAAAAATTCAATATTTTTCGCGCTCCTTGTGAACTTTGCAATGAACATGGCCATTTAAATCTCCAATGCAAACTGTTTCATGATCGAATCCTGTCCAAAAATTGTGATAACTTGATTACCCTTGAGCATCGTAAAGAGCTTAGTATCCTTTTGGGGTATGAAGAAATGAAACGTATAACTGAGGGTATTCCAAAATTTAATCTTGATAGATTTCTTGATTTTGATCTAGAGGATATTTATATGTATTGTGTGGTGAATTGCATTGAAAATCCTTATACTGCCAATGACATAATGAAAAGAAAGCAAATAGAAGATGAAGAGAATACTAATGAAAGGGAAGAGACTTCCCAATCTCCTCCTATTATTTCTTATGATGAATCAGGTAACGAGAAGGAGCTTCTATTCAACCAATCTCATCAATAAGGAGCTCAAAGAAGAAGGTTGAACCCACACATAATGTGAAGAAGAAAAATAAAAGAAGGAGCAACAAAGGTAAAAAGGTATCCCTCCCAAATATTGTTGCTCCTACTACTCAAAGTGATGATGATAATTGCTATACTATTGGTGTTATCCATACTATTAATGATGAGAGTGATTATGCTTATGATATGAAAAGGCCCAAGCTTGGGGAAGCTATGTTTGATGAGGATGACATATTTGAGAATATATTTGCTGAAGTTAATGTTTGTCCCAAGCTTGGGGATGCTATGTTTAATGAATATGATATTTTTAGCTTCCCAAGTTTTGATATGCAAAGTTGTTATGATGATAGCATGCCTCTTACTTATGATTATATTGGGTTTGGAAGAGTGTCAACTTTAGGAAGTAGTGATCCCACTATTTTGGAGGATGTTGAATTTTATTGTGATGAATATGAAAGTGGGTTTGGAAGAGTGTCAACTTTATTTAGTGATGATTCCACTATCTTGGAAGAGGTTTCAATCGATTATGATGAGAACGAAGTTGCTACTTATGATGATTATTGTGATAAAACTTATGCTATAAAAAGTAGTGATGATTATATTTATAAACCTTGTCATGATTATGATTACCCTTTTTCTGAACATTACTCTTTTAATGTGGAAACAATTTATAGTATTCAAGTCTCTTATGATACTCCCACTATTCCGAATGAGAAGAATTTTGCTTATGTGGAGAGTAGTAAATTTTCTATGCAAGTAGATCATGAAAAGAATGCTTTAGGTGCTGGTTATATTGTTGAATTAATTCATTATGCTACTGAAAATTATTATGAGAGAGGAACATATGCTTTTAGGAATTGCAATACTATCAAGTTTGCTCTCTATGTGCTTAAAATCTTGAAGTTATGCTTGTTTTCCCTTCCTATGCTAGTTGATTATTGTTCCCATAAGTTATTTGCTCACAAAATACCTATGCATAGGAAGTGGGTTAGGCTTAAATGTGCTAGTCAAATGCTTCATGATGCTCCCCTTTTGTTTCAATTCTTATCTTTTATGTGAGCATCATTGTCATCATCATGCCTAGCTAGAAAGGCATAAAAGAAAAGGGCTTGTTGGGAGACAACCCAATATTTACCTTTACTGTTTTTGTGTGTTCACACGATTATGCTACTGTAGTAATAATGTTTTATAGCTTTTGTTTCAATAAAGTGCCAAGTAAGACCTTTAGGATAGCTCACGGTGATAGTTGTGTTGATCCTGCTGAAAATCAGAAACTTTTGCACCCTGTAAATTAAGTTTGATAATTCATAGAAACGTGCTTCTGATCTGATTCTTTTTGAGCTGGATTGGTACACAAATTGCTTAGGACTTACTAATTTGGTAGGATTTTTGGAGTTTGATAAGTATATGTTTGATACAGATTACTACAGACTGTTTTGTTTTTAACAAATTCTGTTTTCTATGTGTTGTTTGCTTATTTTGATGAATGTATCAGTAGTATCGGAGGGTATGAACCATAGATAAGTTGGAGTAAAGTAGACATTACACCAATATGAATTTACAATGAGATAATTACAGTACCTAAGAGGTGGTTTTATTTTCCTATACTAACGGAGCTTACAAGTTTTCTGTTGAGTTTTGTGTTGTGAAGTTTTCAAGTTTTGGGTAAAGATTCGATGGACTATGGAATAAGGAGTGGAAAGAGCCTAAGCTTGGGGATGCCCAAGGCACCCCAAGGTAATATTAAAGGACAACCAAAAGCCTAAGCTTGGGGATGCCTTGGAAGGCATCCCCTCTTTCGTCTTCGTTCATCGGTATCTTTACTTGGAGCTATATTTTTATTCGCCACATGATATGTCTTTTGCTTGGAGCGTCTTGTATGATATTAGTTTTTGCTTTTAGTTTTCCACAATCATACTTGATGTACACACCTTTTGGGAGAAGTCCACTTGATTAGAATTTATTAGAATACTCTATGTGCTTCACTTATATCTTTTGAGCTGGATAGTTTTTGCTCTAGTGCTTCACTTATATCTTTTAGAGCACGGTGGTGGCTTAATTTTGTAGAAATTGCTAGTATCTCATGCTTCACTTATATTCTTTTGAGAGTCTTTTAGAACAGCATGGTATTTTCTATGGTTATAAAATTGGTACTAGAATGGTAGGCATCCAAGTTGGGTATAATAAAAACTATCATAGAAAGTGAATTGGATGCTATGATCAATTTGATACTTGATAATTGTTTTGAGATATGGAGGTAGTGATATTAAAGTAATGCTAGTTGGGTGATTATGAATTTAAATAATGCTTGTGTTGAAGTTTGTGATTCCCGTAGGATGCACGTATGGTGAACCGCTTTGTGATGAAGTTGGAGCATAATTTTATTTATTGATTGTCATCCTTATGAGTGGCGGTCGGGGACGAGCGAAGGTATTTTCCTACCAATCTATCCCCTAGGAGCATGCGTGTAGTACTTTGTTTTTGATGACTTCAGATTTTTTTCAATAAGTATATGAGTTCTTTATGACTAATGATGAGTCCATGGATTATACGCACTCTCAACCTTCCACCATTGCTAGCCTCTCTTATGTACCGCGCAACTTTCGCCGGTACCATACACCTACCATATACCTTCCTCAAAACAGCCACCATACCTACCTATTATGGCATTTCCATAGCCATTCCGAGATATATTCCCATGCAACTTTCCACCGTTCCGTTTATATGACACGCATCATCATTGTCATATTGCTCTTTGCATGATCATGTAGTTGACATCGTATTTGTGGCAAGGCCACCTTCATAATTTTCATACATGTCGCTCTTGATACATTGCATATCCCGTTACACCGCCAGAGGCATTCATATAGAGTCATATCTTGTTTAAGTATTGAGTTGTAATCTTGAGTTGTAAGTAAATAAAAGTGTGATGATCTTCATTATTAGAGCATTGTCCCAGTGAGGAAAGGATGATGGAGACTATGATTCCCCTACAAGTCAGGATGAGACTTCGGACTTTAAAAAAATAAAAATAAATAAAATCCAAATAAAAAAGGGAAAGGCCCAAAAAGAAAAGAAAAAAAAGAAAAAGAAAAAAAGAGAAAAAAATGAAATAAGAGAAAAAGAGAGAAGGGACAATGCTACTATCCTTTTTACCACACTTGTGCTTCAAAGTAGCACCATGATCTTCATGATAGAGAGTCTCCTATGTTGTCACTTTCATTTACTAGTGGGAAATTTTCATTATAGAACTTGGCTTGTATATTCCAATGATGGGCTTCCTCAAAGTGCCCTAGGTCTTCATGAGCAAGCGAGTTGGATGCACACCCACTTAGTTTCTTTTGTTGAGCGTTTATACATTTATAGCTCTAGTGCATCCATTGCATGGCAATCCCTAATCACTCACATTGATATCTATTAATGGGCATCTCCATAGCCCGTTGATGCGCCTAGTTGATGTGAGACTATCTTCTCCTTTTTTGTCTTCTCCACAACCACCATTCTATTCCACATATAGTGCTATGTCCATGGCTCACGCTCATGTATTGCGTGAAAGTTGAAAAAGTTTGAGATTACTAAAGTATGAAACAATTGCTTGGCTTGTCATTGGGGTTGTGCATGAGTAAATAATTTGTGTGATGAAGATAGAGCATCAGCCAGTACTTCAAGCATACTAATCAAAGCAATCATGTCTTCTCAAAATAGCATGGCTAAAGAAAGTATTATTATTTCTTATGTCAATATGAACTTTTATTTTGAATCATTTGGATCTGAACATTCATGCCACAATAAAGAAAATTACATTGATAATTATGCTAGGTAGCATTCCACATAAAAAATTCTGTTTTTATCATTTACCTACTCGAGGACGAGCAGGAATTAAGCTTGGAGATGCTTGATATGTCTCCAACGTATCTATAATTTTTGATTGTTCCATGCTATTATATTACCCGTTTTGGATGTTTATGGGCTTAACTTTACACATTTATACCATTTTTGGGACTAACCTATTAACCGGAGGCCCAGCCCATATTGTTGTATTCCTGCCTATTTCAGTGTTTCGAAGAAAAGGAATATCAAACGGAGTCCAAACGAAATGAAACCTTCTTAAAAGTTATTTTTGGAACAGAAGCAATCCCGGGAACTTGGAGTGCAAGCCAGGGAAGCGTCAAGGAAGCCACGAGATAGGGGGCGCGCCCTCCACCCTCGTGGGCCCCTCGAGGCTCCCCCAACCAACTTCTTTCGCCTATATATTCCCATATACCCTAAAAACATCAAAGCAAACAATAGGTCGGGAGTTCCGCTGCTGCAAGCCTCTGTAGCCACAAAAAACCTCTCGGGAGCCCGTTCCGGCACCCTGCCAGAGGGGGAATCCCTCACCGGTGGCCATATTCATCATCTAGGCGCTCTCCATGACGAGGAGGGAGTAGTTGACCCTCGGGGCTGAGGGTATGTACCATTAGCTATGTGTTTGATCTCTCTCTCTCTCGTGTTCTCTCTATGGCACGATCTTGATGTATCGCGAACTTTTCTATTATAGTTGGATCTTATGATGTTTCTCCCCCTCTACTCTCTTGTGATGAATTGAGTTTTCCTCTTGAAGTTATCTTATCGGATTGAGTCTTTAAGGATTTGAGAACACTTGATGTACGTCTTGCCATGCTTATCTGTGGTGACAATGGGATATCACGTGATACACTTGATGTATGTTTTGGTGATCAACTTGCGGGTTCCGCCCATGAACCTATGCATAGGGGTTGGCACACATTTTCGTCTTGACTCTCCGGTAGAAAATTTTGGGCACTCTTTGAAGTACTTTGTGTAGGTTGAATAGATGAATCTGAGATTGTGTGAGTCATATCGTATAATCATGCCCACGGATACTTGAGGTGACAATGTAGTATCTAGGTGACATTAGGGTTTTGGTTGATTTGTGTCTTAAGGTGTTATTCTAGTATGAACTCTATGATAGATTGAACGGAAAGAATATCTTTGTGTTATTTTACTACGGACTCTTGAATAGATCGAGCAGAAAGGATAACTTTGAGGTTGTTTCGTACCCTACCATAATCTCTTTGTTTGTTCTCCGCTATTAATGGCTTTGGAGTGACTCTTTGTTGCATGTTGAGGGATAGTTATATGATCCAATTGTGTTATTATTGTTGAGAGAACTTGCACTAGTGAAAGTATGAAACCTATGCCTTGTTTCCTAGCATCGCAATACCATTTACGCTTACTTTTCTCATTAGTTACCTTGCTGTTTTTATATTTTCAGATTACAAAAACCTATATCTACCATCCATATTGCACTTGTATCACCATCTCTTCGCTGAACTAGTGCACCTATACAATTTACCATTGTATTGGGTGTGTCAGGGACACAAGAGACTCTTTGTTATTTGGTTGCAGGGTTGCTTGAGAGAGACCATCTTCATCCTACGCCTCCCACAGATTGATAAACCTTAGGTCATCCACTTAAGGGAAATTTGCTACTGTCCTACAAACCTCTGCACTTGGAGGCCCAACAACGTCTACAAGAAGAAGGTTGTGTAGTGGACATCAATTACTCCAAAAAGCATTATTATACAATAAAACAACATAAATAACATTAGGAAAATGATATGTCTCCAACGTATCTATATTTTTTTTATTGTTCCATGCTGTTATATTATCATTCTTGGATATTTTACAATCATTTTATAGTCATTTTATATCATTTTTGGTACTAACTTATTAACATAGTGCCCACTGTCAGTTACTGTTTTCCGCATGTTTTTTACATCGCAGGAAATCAATATCAAACGGAGTCCAAACGCAATGAAACTCCTGGAGGATTTTTTTGGGCCAGAAGAAAGCCAGTGGGCCAAGGAAGCACCTGGGGGCTGCTCGAGGGGAGCAGCACCCACCAGGGCACGCTAGGAGGCCCAGCTGCGCCCAGGTGGGTGCTGCCCACCTCGGGTGCCCCCCAAACCGCCTTTTTGCTCTATAAATACCCAAATATTCCAGAAACCTTAGGGGAGGTGACGAAATATTGATTCAGCCGCCGCAGAGTCCAGAACCACCAGATCCAATCTAGACACCATCATGGAGGGGTTCACCACTTCCATTGGTGCCTCTCCTATGATACGTGAGTGGTTCTTGGTAAACCTACGGGTCCGTAGTTAGTAGCAAGATGGATTCCTCTCTCTTTCTTGATTATCAATACAATGGTCTCTTGGAGATCCATATGATGTAAGTCTTTTGGCGGTATGTTTGTTGGGATCCGATGAACTTTGAGTTTATGATCAGATCTATCTGTTTTACCCATGAAAGTTATTTGAGTCTTCTTTGATCTCTTATATGCATGATTGCTTATAGCCTTGTATTTCTTCTCCGATATTTGGGTTTTGTTTGGCCAACTTGATCTATTTATCTTGCAATTGGAAGAGGTGCTTTGTAGTGGGTTCGATCTTACGGTGCTTGATCCCAGCAACAGAAGGGGAACCGCCACGTATCTATCGTTGCTACTAAGGATAACAAGATGGGATCTATATCTCCGCAATAGATAAACGGATCCCGTCTACATCATGTCATCGTTCTTATTGCATTACTCCGTTTTCTCATGAACTTAATACACTAGATGCATGCTGGAAAGCGGTTGATGTGTGGAGTAATAGTAGTAGATGCAGGTAGGAGTCGGTGTACTAATATTGGACGTGATGCCTATATAATGATCATTGCCTGCATATTGTCATGATTATTTGAAGTTCTATCAATTGTCCAACAGTAATTGTTTTCCCACTGTTTGCTATTTTTCTCGAGAGAAGCCACTAGTCAAACCTACGGCCCCCGGGTCTCTTTTCATCATATTTGCCTTTGCGGTCTATTTTCCTTTGCATTCATTTTCAGATCTATTAAACCAAAAGTACAAAAATACCTTGCTGCAATTTGTTTGTTCCGCGATCTATTTATCCTATCTACCACTTTTTACCTCACATTTTTGCCTATCTTGAGGCGTTGTACCTAAAAGGGATTGACAACCCCTTTAACACGTCGGGTTGCGAGTATTCGTTATTTGGGTGCAGGTGATGTTTACATAGTGTGAGGAGGTTCTCCTACTGGTTTGATAATCTTGCTCTCATCATTGAGGAAAATACCTACCATCGCTATACTGCATCATCCCTTCCTCTTTGGGGAAATACCGACGTAGTCTAGTAGACATCAAAAGGAATTTCTGGTGCCGTTGCCGGGGAGGATCTTCCACATCAACCAGGTTCCTAATCACAAATCCATCTCCTCGCAATTTACATTATTTTCCATTTACCTCTCGTTTTCCTCTCCCCCCACTTCACAAAAAATTCCCATTTTATTCGCTCTTTTTTTTCTATTCACCATTTTCTCGTCAGATCTGTTTTTCGTGTGTAATCTTGCTTTTCACTTTTTGTCACTATGGATTTTTCCTGTTCTATTGCATGCACCCCCAAGAACGAGGTTGTCAACTTTAAGCAAAGGGGGGGGGGGGATTTAAAAGATGCCTGGTATAGAATTTGCAATGCTCATAATAGATCTATCCGTAAGCAATCTATCGTTGTTCTTCTTCATTTTTTTTATGTGGGCATCACCACTTGGTATAGATTCGTCCTTGATACGAGTACCGATGGGAATTTCTTGATGTGTCCTACTCTTGATGCTTTTAATACTTTGGGAAATTTAGTGGGTTCACCACCACTCGTGATCAATGAAACAATATTGACTCTCGAGCATGTTATGGAAAGACTAGATGCTACCGAAAAGAAAATGCTTACCGTAGAACATATTGAAAATTTGGATAGAAAAATGCAAAGTTATGCTACTAAAGTTGGGTCAAAAGCGGGACACATTTTTAAGTTGCTAAAAGAAAAAGGAACTATAATTCATGAAAGAATTGAAGAGAGCCCATCTAGGATTGATAAACTAGAAGAAATTTTTTCTAATCTATGTACGGCTTTTGCTTCTACTAAAACCCCCATGAAAATTAGCAAGACTACTCAAGTCACTAAAAACAAAGGACCAACTTCTAGCAATGATAAAGGAGATCTTAAGATGATTAGTATCCATCCCAACTTTATTGAACTCATAAGAGATCCTTTTTGAGAAAATAAGTTTTTCAATCTCATGCCTAGATGTATTGTCATGAAGAGTTTATATGAAAAATCCTTAAAAAGTCCCAAGTGCTCGATCAAGGAAGTGGATGAAGATGGCAAAACTTAGATCCTACACGTTATGCCTAGCTAGGGGCGTAAAACGATAGCGCTCATTGGGAGGCAACCCAATGAATACAATTTATTTTTGCTTTTTGATATCTGTTCTTGAGTGTTAGGACAATTATGCTACTGTTATTATTGTGTTCTTGTGTGTTTTAATTAGTGTTTGTTCCAAGCAAGGCCTTTGGGAAGACTTGGGTGAAAGTTTATTTGATCTTGCTGAAAAACAGAAACTTTTGCGCTCATGAGATTGGTTGTCCATTTTAACAGAAGAGTTCTTTTAAGTTGATTCTTTTTGCAGAGGATTAATAGACAATTTCTCAAGTCCACCAATTTATTTCATAATTTTTGGAGTTACAGAAGTATTCGAAATTTTCAGATTGCTAGAGACTGTTCTGTTTTTGACAGATTCTGTTTTCTTTGCGTTGTGTGCTTGTTTTGATGATTCTATGGTTTTATTTGATGAGTTTTTCCCATAGAAAAGTTGCAATACAGTAGATATAATGCAAAAACAAAATAATATTAGGTTTTCTACAGTACTTATAGTAGTGGTTTGGTTTCTTATACTAATGGATCTCACGAATGTTTTTGTTTGAGTTTTGTGTGATTGGAGCTTTCAAGTTCTGGGTTATCTTACGATGGATGAAGGAATAAGGATAAGAAAAAGGCTAAGCTTGGGGATTCCCGAGGCACCCCAAGATAATATTCAAATAAGTACCAATAAACTAAGCTTGGGGATGCCCCTGAGTGTCATCCCTGCTTTCTTCTAACAACCATCAGTATTTTACTTGAAACTCTATTTTTATTCGTTACATGATATGAGTTTTACTTCGATTGTCTTGCATGATATAACTATTTTCCTGTTTTGGTTTGTGTTTTAAGTGTTGAATCCTTGCTGGACACACCCTTTTGAGAGAGCCAAAAATTATGCTATGCTTGCTCCTATGCTTTACATAAAATTTTGGAGCCATGGACTTGCTCTAGTACTTCACTTATATCTTTTTGAGCACGGTGTGCTTTGTTGATTTTGAAGAAATGCTCTGATGCTTCACTTAGATTTATTTGGTATTTAGTAAATTTTGAAGAAATTCTCTCTTGCTTCACTTAGATTATTTTGAGAGAAAGAAAAAAATTATGCCCATGATCTTCACTTATATTTGTTTGAGCTTATCAAAAGCAATACATGAAAATAGTACCAAAGTGATAGATATCCAAGGAGGATATAATAAAAACTTTCATGAAGATCATTGGACAAAATAAACTTGATTCTTAGTAATGGTTTTGAGATATGATGATATGATATGCGAGTCATGTTGATGACTAATTGTGCTTTAGTAAGAATATTGATGTTAAGGTCTGTGATTCCCTATGCAAGCAAGAAAGTCAATAGTTATGCAATGAAATTTATATCCTACTTATGGTGCATTATTTGGTGTTACTTATGCTTAATGCTTGGTCGCTTCTCAATCTTAATGCTAGCCTTCATTTTGCACTAAATATGATCACTACTTGTGCATCCAAAACCCTTTAAACTAGTTTTGCCTTATGAGTCCACTATACCTACCTATATGCGGTATTTCCACGCCGTCCTAAGCAAATTTGCATGTGCCATCTCTAATATTCAAACTAAATTTCTCTTTTGTGTGCTCTACTACTCGTGAGGTGGTAAAGGGTAGCCAATATTTTCCATGCTAGATGTGTTATTCTCACGATGAGTGTTTTTTCACTTGTAATTGCATGAGAGTACGATAAAGGTACTAGGGATGCCCAGTCCCAAAATGAATAATGAATTTACTTTATGTTGTCAAATAATAAATTCCTTGGAAAGTGTTGGTATGGAGGGCACCCATGGATACGGCTAGCCATGGAAAGTGAAAGTTATGGTGGAAAAAGGAAT
This sequence comes from Triticum dicoccoides, assembly GCF_002162155.2. Lineage (NCBI taxonomy): Eukaryota > Viridiplantae > Streptophyta > Magnoliopsida > Poales > Poaceae > Triticum > Triticum dicoccoides. The sequence goes on from NC_041389.1 coordinate 622,954,535, forward strand.
GAACTTTATTTTCTGTTTGGGAACCACTTATGATGTATCTAGCATGTAAAGTGTTGGGATGCTCCAAGTCATTTTTTTGGTAGGAAAAGTACGCCTCTCAAATACTCGGGAGCGCCTTGCTCATGTATATCGTCCATCACAACGACAATCTATAAAACAACCTAGCTAGAGAGGGTACTATGGTATGGAGTATGTATTATCGTGAGCGACCGATCATAGTGCCACTGCACACGAGTGTGTGTCTGATCGATTCATCCATTATTCGTAAGTTATGCATGGTTGTGTGGTGTCTAATGGTGGTCATCGAAGGCTAGCTGGCGACAATAGCGGTTGCATGGACGCCTGGTTGTCAATACGTGCCGCATACGCTTCAAAGGCTCGTCATCCATGAGTTCACATTTTACCACCACGCCAGCGTCTGACTGCCCTGGCCTACCGAAACCCCTTCCATCGCTAGTGTGCGCTTCCCGCCTGAAACGGTCACCGTCTCTCCAGAACATCAATGCCGCATTCACAGGACTTAACTGCAGGTGTAGTTGGTGTGTCACTGACATGTGGGCAAGATCCCCATTGGGCCCACATGTCAGTAATCCAACACACCTGCAGTTAAGTCATTGAAGCAGCCCGACGAACCTTCTCCGGCGCCAGCCGTCCATCCATCTGTCGCGACCCATTGCCATTCGTTGGCTATATTAACTTGAGCCCCAACTCCCAGCCATAGCCAAAGACCCACACTCATTCTCCTCCGGTCCCTTCCTTCTATCGGCATGACTCCAACCATGGCCTCCTGGCGCTCCAAAGCTCTCTTGGACGTACTGTCACAGGAGCAGATGAAGGACATCGGCGGCTCCGTTCCGGGCGTGCTCCAAAGCTCTCTTCGACGTACTATCGCAGGAGCAGACGAAGGATATCGCAGGCACCCTCCTGGCCGCCCTCCGCCGCCACGACCACGAGGCCAGCGCGCGTGCGCGGGCGCAGCCGGCAGCGAGGAAGAGTAGTACATGGTAGGTCGCCGCTGCCCTGGTCCCAGGAAGGCCACCGCTACTCCACTCAGTCGACGCCAAGCTTGGTGGGGTAAACATCGACGGCCGATTAGCCGCTTAACAATGATGTGGAGGCGAAAATCTTTAGAACCTTGTGCTCCAGAGGAGGAGGTTATCGAGGTGGATGAGGAGGAGGCAAAGGCAATGGCCAGCTTTCTTGGGTTCATGGCCGGACATGGTGGTCGGGCGCCGGCGACCGTTTATATTAGGTTTATAGTAGGTTTTAATACGGTTTGTGCGAAATATGTAACGAATTTAGTCGAGTTTGTAGGATTTTTTTTCAAAATGTAATGAATTTCATCAATGGATTATTTGAAATTTGCTTTGTTTGCACGAATTTCATCCGGTTAGTTCAGATAGTTGTCGAAAGGTATGCGGGCAGCATCGGATGGCATCCATCAGTGTCCTCGGATAGATGCCAGTGTAAATTTGTGGGCCAGCGCTGGAGATTCCCTTACTATCATGCTATAATCGCTAATAGTGCTCCATTATTTGGCAGGGAACAGTTATCCCTCGATCAAAACCAGATCCACCGTGTTTCACACTCCTCCTACGTAAGAGTGTAAACTCTTTCTTACATAAAAATGGAGCAAGTGGACGGAACTGTAGCACGTCATATCACTCAAACTAGCCCGCCTAACGCGTGGGAAAGCACCACCCTCGTCATTTTGTTCTGGATTTCTATCGATCGATCGCATGAAAATGTTACACTTTGCAAGTTCAAAAGGAAAAGGTGGCACACTTACGACTCGTACGTGTCGCACCCCCGACAGTCCGGCTCGGACGCCGCTCACCAGAGGGGACACACATTGTCTTGCAATTTCACTGACATGTGGGACTGCAATTGAATAAACCGTCGATAGCCAAAATATAATCGCTCGACGGGCGTTGGCTGAGAAGAGAGAGACGGGGGAGGGAGAAGAGATCGCCCGCCCGCCGCGCATGGACTCCAAGAAATATATGGTGATAATGTGAGGTGGCCCATGCGGGAGTCCGGACCGCTTCCAAGGCCGCTTCTGACCGCCCTGGCCCACCAGAAACCCCCCCTCCACCTCCCCGCGCGCGCTCCACCCTCATTAAGACGCCAGTTGCCCGCATTCATAGCAAGTAGTACTGGTAAAATACTAGGCTATAAGCCCGCTTATGTGGAGGAGAGAGAGGCATTGACAAAGTCAAGGAGTGGGCTCTGCAAGCGCCCGTCTCTACACGTGTTCCTAGGTATAAAAAACTAATTCTAAAAAAGAGGCATAAAAACAATTGTGTCTAAAAAAGAAAGGTAAAAAACATTTGAGAGGAAATAGATAGAGAGAAAGTGAGAAAAAGTTGTAACCTTATAGCCAATCTTATAGTCAACACTATGGTAGTATTACATGAGGAAGGACGGAGTGGTGCACATGCCAAGTTCACTGGGTTGCCATGTTTCACACTCCTCTGTTGTAACAGTGGAGACAATAGCTTTCATCAAAAATAAACAATGAATACTCGTTGCTCGTCCTCTATATCGGAAAGAATACTTTCATTCGCTGACATGTGGGACATCGACCATCCTGGTCCACCTGCCATGCACAAAATTATCCTGGTCCACCCCGGTCGTAGCGCAGGCCCTACCTTTCCCACTGTAAGTTGGTCGGACGAAGGAACCATCATGACTTCATTGACTTCCAGTTCTTCAAGAAAACTTACTGTACCCGCAATACTGCTACCACACGCGAAGACTGGACGACATTGTACCACGTCATATCACTGAAACCCACTAGGCCAAACTAGCCCGCCTAGGTCATCTATTTTGGAACGGAGGGAGTATGTCTCTGTACTGCTATGATTTTGTGTTGTACGTCTCTATACTTTTGCTACGATTTCATTACCCTATGAACCAAATGAGGCCTGAATGTATCCGTGTCGACTATTGTCTGATCGATCGCTAAGCCTACAATTTTAGGAGCTTGGGCTATTGGCCGATCGATGACGGATAAGTATAAGCATACCACGAGCTCATCAGCCCCAACGTTTCTCTTCGGTGAGTGTTTTGCAAGTACTATAGTTTGCACAATAGCTAGCCTACTAACACCAAGAATCATCAAACAAGCTCTGTTGATATGAGAAATAGTTCAAACTTACATTTAAGCATGCCATATACTACATCAAAAGCTGGCCAGGATACATCTGTTTCCATAACTCGCAGAGGGTTGGCATGATTCACTATCAAACAAAAGTAGCAAGTACCGCCCACACAAGACAGTGCACTAGTCCTAAGATGGTTTGATAACAGACATCGTTCTGGTAATTAAACACATGACAATGCAAACTACCCCGAAGGATTAGCGGGACCAACTATTTCTTGTCATCGATCTCTCGGGCAATGACCACAACACGGACAGCGGCATGGGAATCTATCTCTGGGGCGATGTCCATAGGACTGACCGCAACATCTGAATCGATCTCTGGGGCGATGTCCACAGGATGGACAACGGCATCAGAATAGATCTCCGGGTCAATGTAAACAGGACGGACCGCGACATCGAAAACGCTCTCTGGGGCGTTGTCCACAGGACGGGCCACGACATCGGAATCATCAAGGACGTCTGATACGTCCATTTTGAATCATGCTTTTATATCAATATTTATTGCATTATGCGCTGTTATTTCACGTTATGTCACAATACTTATGGCTATTCTCTCTTATTTTACAAGGTTTACAGGAAGAGGGAGAATGCCAGCAGCTGGAATTCTGGGCTGGAAAAGGAGCAAATATTGGAGACCTATTATGTGCAACTCCAAAAGTCCTGAAACTCCACGGAATATCTTAAAATAAATAAAGAAAAATCGTCGCCAAAGATGAAGGCCAGGGGGCCCACACCCTGCTCACGAGGGTGCCCCCCTGTTGCGTGCCCCCTACCTCGTGGGCCCCCTGGTGGCTCTCCGATGCCCATCTTCTCCTATATGAAGTCTTTCGATGAGAAAAACATCAAGCAACCTTTAGGGACGAGACTCCGCCGCCACGAGGCGGAACCTTGGCGGAACCAATCTAGGGCTCCGGCAGAGCTGTTCTGCCGGGGACACTTCCCTCCGGGAGGGGGAAATCATCACCAACGATCCTCTCATCTGGAGAGGGCAATCTCCATCAACATCTTCACCAGCACCATCTCATCTCCAAACCCTAGTTCATCTCTTGTATCCAATTCTTGTCTCCAAGTTAGGGATTGGTGCTAGTAGGTTGCTAGTAGTGTTGATTACTCCTTGTAGTTGATGCTAGTTGGTTTATTTGGTGGAAGATCATATGTTCAGATCCTTTATGCATATTATTACCCCTCTGATTATGAACATGAATATGCTTTGTGAGTAGTTATGTGTGTTCCTGAGGACAAGGGAGAAGTCTTGCTATTAGTAGTCATGTGAATTTGGTATTCGTTCGATATTTTGATGAGATGTATGTTGTCTAGCCTCTAGTGGTGTTATGTGAACATCGACTACATAACACTTCACCATTATTTGGGCCTAGAGGAAGGCATTGGGAAGTAATAAGTAGATGATGGGTTGCTAGAGTGACAGAAGCTTAAACCCTAGTTTATGCGTTGCCTCGTAAGGGGCTGATTTGGATCCATATGTTTCATACTATGGTTAGGTTTACCTTAATACTTTTGTTGTAGTTGCGGATGCTTGCAATAGAGGTTAATCATAAGTGGGATGCTTGTTCAAGTAAGAACAGCACCCAAGCACCGGTCCACCCACATATCAAATTATCAAAGTACCGAACGTGAATCATATGAGCGTGATGAAAACTAGCTTGACGACATTCCCATGTGTCCTCGGGAGCAGTTTTCCTATTATAAGAGTTTGTCCAGGCTTGTCCTTTGCTATAAAAAGGATTGGGCCACCTTGCTGCACTTTATTTACTTTTGTTACTTGTTGCTCGTTACGATTTATCTTGTCACAAAACTATCTGTTACCACTTATTTCAGTACTTGCAGAGAATACCTTGCTGAAAACCGCTTATCATTTCCTTCTGCTCCTCGTTGGGTTCAACACTCTTACTTATTGAAAGGACTACGATAGATCCCCTATACTTGTGGGTCATGAAGACTCTTTTCTGGCGCCGTTGCCGGGGAGTGTAGCGCCTTTGGTAGGTGGAATTTGGTAAGGAAAAATTTATATAGTGTGCTGAAATTTTATGTCACTTGTTACTATGGAAAGTAATTCTCTGAGGGGCTTGTTCGGGGTATCTTCACCCCGTCCAGTAGAGCAAAGAGTTGCTCCTCAACCTACTGAACCTATTGAAAATGAAACTCCTTTTGAAATTCCTTCAGGTATGATGGAAAACTGCTAGCGAACACTTTTACAGGAGATGGAACAAAGCATCCTGATGAACATCTACTCTATGTGGATTAAGTGTGTGGACTATTTAAGCTTGCAGGTATACCCGATGATGTTGTTAAGAAGAAGTCCTTCCCTTTATCTTTGAAGGGAGACGCATTGACATGGTATAGACTATGTGATGATACGAGATCATGGAACTATAAGCGATTGAAACTGGAATTTCATCAAAAGTATTACCATGTGCATCTTGTTCACCGTGATCACAATTATATATATAATTTTTGGCCTCGTGAAGGAGAAAGCATCGCTCAAGCTTGGGGAAGGCTTAAATCAATGTTATATTCATGCCCCAATCATGAGCTCTCAAGAGAAATAATTGTTCAAAGTTTTTATGCTTGGCTTTCTGATGACAATCGCACCATGCTCGATACTTCTTGTGCTGGCTCTTTTATGATGAAGACTATTGAATTCAGATGGAATTTATTGGATAGAATTAAAAGCAACTCTGAATATTGGGACCTCGACGAAGGTAAGGAGTCAGGTATGACACCTAAGTTTGATTGTGTTAAATCTTTTATGGATACCGATATTTTCCGTAAGTTTAGCACTAAATATGGACTTGACTCTGAGATAGTAGCTTCTTTCTGTGAATCTTTTGCTACCTATGTTGATCTCCCCAAGGAGAAGTGGTTTAAATATCATCCTCCCATAGAAGTAAAAGTAGTTGCACCTATTAAAGTTGAAGAAAATACTGTCACTTATAATGATCCTATTGTTCCCACTTCTTACGTTGAGAAACCACCTTTCCCTGTTAGAATGAAGGATCATGCTAAAGCTTCAGCTATTGTTCGCAAAAGCAATATTAGAACTTATACACCTCCTGAGCAACTCAAAGTAGAACCTAATATTGCTATTGTTAAAGATCTCTTGTCTGATAATATTGATGGGCATGTTATTCAATTCTGTGGTGAAACTGCTAGAATTGCTAAACCTTGTGCTAAAGATAAACATAGACTTGTGGTGGGCGTGCCTATTATTTCTGTTAAAATAGGAGATCATTGTTATCATGGCCTATGTGATATGGGTGCTAGTGCTAGTGTTATACCTTATGAATTATATAAAGAAATTAAGCATGAAATTGCACCTGCTGAGTTAGAAGAAATTGATGTCACAATTAAACTCGCCAATAGAGATACTATTTCACAAGTGGGAATTGTTAGAGATGTTGAAGTCTTGTGTGGGAAAACTAAATATCCTGCTGATTTTCTTGTTCTCAGTTCCCCACAAGATAACTTTTGTCCCATTATATTTGGTAGACCCTTCTTGAGTAATGTTAATGCTAAGATAGGCTTGGATAATATGGTTCATGAGCTTAATTTCTCTAAATTTAGTAAACAACATAGTGAGGAAGAATCGCCTAGTAAGGATGAAATTATTGTTCTTACTTCTATTGCTGTACCTCCTAGTGATCCTTTGGAACAATATTTGCTAGACCATGAAAAATGATATATTCATGAATGAAAGAAGGGAAATAGATGAAGTATTCTTTAAACAGGAACCTATTCTGCAACACAATTTACCTATTGAAATCCTAGGGGGTCCTCCTCCACCCAAGGGTGATCCCGTGTTTGAGCTTAACCCGTTGCCTGATAATCTTAAATATGCTTACCTTCATGAAAAGAAAATATATCATGTTATTGTTAGTGCTAACCTTTCAGAGCATGAAGAAGAAAAATTACTGAAAACTCTGAAGAAGCACCGTGCCGCTATTGGATATACTCTTGATGATCTTAAGGGCATTAGTACCATTGAGGGAGTTCCGGACTAGGGGGTGTCCGGATAGCCGAACTATCATCATCGGCCGGACTCCAAGACTATGAAGATACAAGATTGAAGACTTCGTCCCGTGTCCGGATGGGACTTTCCTTGGCGTGGAAGGCAAGCTTGGCGATACAGATATGTAGATCTCCTACCATTGTAACCGACTCTGTGTAACCCTAGCCCTCTCCGGTGTCTATATAAACCGGATGGCTTTAGTCCATAGGAAGAACAACAATCATACCATAGGCTAGCTTCTAGGGTTTAGCCTCCTTGATCTCGTGGTAGATCCACTCTTGTAACACACATCATCAATATTAATCAAGCATGACGTAGGGTTTTACCTCCATCAAGAGGGCCCGAACCTGGGTAAAACATCGTGTCCCTTGTCTCCTATTACCATCCGCCTAGACGCACAGTTCGGGACCCCCTACCCGAGATCCGCCGGTTTTGACACCGACATTGGTGCTTTCATTGAGAGTTCCTCTGTGTCGTCACCAATAGGCTCGATGGCTTCTTCGATCGTCATCAACGACGCAGTCTAGGGTGAGACTTTTCTCCCCGGACAGATCTTTGTATTCGGCGGCTTTGCACTGCGGGCCAATTCGCTTGGCCATCTGGAGCAGATCGAAAGCTATGCCCCTGGCCGTCAGGTCAGATTTGGAAGTTTAAACTTCATGGCGGACATCCGCGGGGACTTGATCTTCGATGGATTGGAGCCACAGCCGAGCGTGCCGCACTGTCACGGCGAGCATGATTTAGCTCTGCAGCCGGACAGTACCCTGCCACACTCGAACCCGCTCCGATCTTCAATTCGGGGCCAGCTGCGCAGGCCGAGGATGGATGGCTAGACACCGCCTCGGGAACTGCGACCTCTACGGCGATAGAGCTGAACAGTAACTGTCGGTGTCAAAACCGGCGGATCTCGGGTAGGGGGTCCCGAACTGTGCGTCTAGGCGGATGGTAACAGGAGACAAGGGACACGATGTTTTACCCAGGTTCGGGCCCTCTTGATGGAGGTAAAACCCTACGTCCTGCTTCATTGATATTGATATTGTGGATGTTTACAAGAGTGGATCTACCACGAGATCAAGGAGGCTAAACCCTAGAAGCTAGCCTATGGTATGATTGTAATGGTTGTTGTTGTCGTGTCCTACGGACTAGAGCCATCCAGTTTATATAGACACCGGAGAGGGCTAGGGTTACATAGAGTCGGTTACAATAGTAGGAGATCTGCGTATCCGTATCGCCAAGCTTGCCTTCCACGCCAAGGAAAGTCCCATCTGGACACGGGACGAAGTCTTCAATCTTGTATCTTCATAGTCTTGGAGTCCGGTCGATGATGATGATAGTCCGGCCGATGATAGTTTGGCTGATGATGGTAGTCCGGCTATCCGAACACCCCCTAATCCGGGACTCCCTCAGTAGCCCCTGAACCAGGCTTCAATGACGATAAGTCCGGCGCGTATATTGCTTGGCATTGCAAGGCGGGTTCCTCCTCCGAATGATAGAAGATTGTGAACACCAGGATAGTGTCCGGATCTGCAAAATAAATTCCACATTCCACCATAGAGAGAATAATATATACACAAGTTCAATCTGCTGAGTTTTTTGCGGCATGACGTCACGCCACTACCAAGCCATTACTTGAATCGTTTTTTACTCTACCACCTCAGCGCATTTAGTGAAGCGGTTTCCTTGGCACGTCTTGTCGAAGCAGAGGTCGGGTTCCCCCTTAATCCGGGATTCTCATCAATACGGACATGGGTAACCCAACCGCGCCATTGATGGTGACGCTTGGGGGATAAGCGAGTTTTACCAGGCCGGTGGGGGACGCGTAGACTTCGCCTGCCCATATAAGGGATAAGGATTCGCCTTTTCACCTACGCCTTCTTCCTCCTTTGCTTATCCATCTCCGCGCACTTGAGCTCCAGCGCCCAATCCCGCACATCTCATCTCAACCTTCCCAGTCATGTCTGGAGCGGGAGGCAAGTGGATGACCTCCTCTGTTACGGAGGAGCACATCGAAAGACTGCGCAGCGCCGGCTACCTGTCCGGCGACATTGCGCACCAGCTGCCCGATGAGGGGCAGCTCATCCCCACCCCCAGGCCCCATGAGAGGGTCGTTTTTCTTCCCCACTTCCTTCGCGGACTGGGCTTTCCACTTCACCCCTTTGTCCGGGGGCTCATGTTGTACTACGGCCTGGATTTCCATGATCTGGCGCCGAACTTCATCCTCAACGTCTCGGCGTTTATCGTCGTGTGCGAGGCCTTCCTCTGCATCCAGCCCCACTTTGGCTTGTGGCTCAAGACCTTCAATGTCAAGCCGAAGGTAGTGAAGGGCACTCAAGCGGAGTGCGGAGGCGCCATGTTGGGTAAGATGCCCAACGTCCTTTGGTTCGAAGGGGCCTTCGTGGAATCCGTCAAGGGGTGGAAATCAGGGTGGTTCTATATCACCGAGCCGCGCGACCCTATGTGGGCGGCGGCCCCCGAGTTCAGATCTGGTATCCCCACGCAGCTCACCTCCTGGAAAGAGAAGGGCTTGCTGTGGGGTAGTTCGGAGGAGCTGACGGGACTCCAAGCCTGTATCCAGAAGCTGGTGAAGAATCTCAGGCTGGTTAACATGGTCCAAGTCATGCTCGTCCGCCGGATTCTCCCATGCCAGGAGCGGGCATTCAATCTGTGGGAGTTCAATCCGAAACAGCACCAGGCGCTGAGCGGGCTCTTCGACACGACGTACGAAGGCGCCTGGAGGGTGCTGTTTAAGGGCGCCGAAGCCCCAGCATCCGCGACTGAAGATCGCGGATTTCGCTCGCAGCGTCAAGCCGACGAGGTAAGTGATTCTACCCCTTTACGAGACACTTTCTTTTCATAGTTTGACTCTATGCGGGTTTTAATTTCCCCTTTTCCTTTGATAGGACTGGATGAGGAAGGCGGAGCGGATTATCTGCCCGGCTCCTATGCCAGAAAACCCAGTAGACGCCCATCTAGCGAGGCTGCTGGTTCCGGCACCGCACGTGGTGCCGGAGAAGAAGGTCAAGAAGGAGGCCACGGGTGCTCGAAAGAGTTCCCGTTTTCAGGTGTCCGACGACTCCGGGGCGGACTCCTCCCCCGAAAATGAGGAGGAGAAAGAGGACTCTCTCCCAGAGGAGGGAGAGAGGAAGAGGAAGGCTTCCCCAACAAGGGAGGCCGAAGGACCCAAGAGGGGAAGGACTATTCCCCCGGACAGCTCCGCCAACATCAATGTTGGCGAGGAAGAATGGCCTTCAAGGGTCAGGCCTCCGGCAAGATCGTAAGTATCCGGATTCCTGAATGATTTATAATTTCTTTTCCTGCGTCACATAGTGTCATTCTGATGCCGCATGCTGCCTGTAGTCCGGCCAATGATGATCTGCCCGCTTCATCGAGCGGGTCGTTGGCTCCGTCGGATGTAGACTCCATCCTGACTGCCTCCACCCCTCGCGACACCGAGGACGCCGAGGTGGGATTCCAAGAAGGGACCCATCAGGGGGAGGCTCTGGAGGCGCCACAAGGCGGCCTCCCAGACTTTGCGCCGGACTCCACATCAGAACCCGCAGTGGTTCCGGAGTCCGGCCGGCGGCCCCTTCGCATGAAGGGCAAGACCGTGACGCCGGCAGCTTCTGTCCAACCGGAGGCGCCGGACAATTTGTTGGAGGCGCTGCAGAGCGCTTCCATCGAGGAAGAACACCGCACTATTATGAGTTTGGTGATTCAGAAGGTACAGCTTGCAAGAGCGGGCTAACCGAAGCCTGCAATAGCCTTCTATCAGGCTTTGAGGTAAGAAGTTAAAAATATGCAATGTAATACCGCATAGATAGTAGCCCCTGATGCTCGGTTTGGTGTTCGGAAAGAAAAGCCGGACTGAGGATCTGAAAAAAAGAAGATATACGCAGGGTTGCTAAAAAATTATGTCAATATGGGTTGCAGGCTGCGCTGCTGACCTCTGCCGCACTGACTGTGGAGGTCGGTGCTTTGAAGCAGGAGCTCGAGTGGTCCGAGCAAGAGCTCGAGCGGTCCGAGCAAGAGCTCGGCCGCGCCAAGAAGCAGCTCCAGGACAAAGAAGGTGAGTAACACCTCTTTGAACTTGTACCTTACAGAAAAGGATTTAGGTTGCAACAAAAAATAACAAGGATAACATGGGTACTGCAGGGGCCACGAACAAGGTGGCGACCCTGAAGGAGGCCGTGTCCGCGGCCGAATGCAATGCGGCCGCGTAACGGGAAGAGCGAGAAAAGCAGGAGGCGCGGGCGGCGGTGGTTCGGCAAGAGCTCCAGGCTCTCATGGAAAAGCATGAGAGTTTGGAGCGTGACTCAAAGACTCGAGAGTCCGAGCTTGCCTCGGCTCTCGGAAGTGCCAAAACTGCCAAGGCCGATGCCCATAAGTCCCTTCAGGAGATTGAGTTAGTGAGGAAGATAGCGGCGGGTAAGGCATTTTCCATGCAAAGCAAGCATGTGAATGTAAATTACGTGTTACTTACCCAAATTCGGAGCTCTCCAGGGGCGTTTGTAGATCTGCCTCGCAGCGTGTCTGATGCTGCGGCATTCTACCGAGCCGAGGAGGGAAGCTCAACGGAGAAGGTCTTCTGGTCCCAGTATGCTGAGGCCGGCCATCCGGTGCCCCCTAGCGACCAGCTGAAGCAGCTGGTCGAGCTCCACAAGGTGGCCGAGCAGGCCATGAAGGGCCTCATAGTCCGGCTGTGGCCTGGAGAGGCCATGCCTGGGAGCTACTTCGGCCTAGTGCGACGGTTGGTGGATGCGTGCCCCTGGGTGGAGGTTATCAAGCGCTCCGCCTGTATTGAAGGTGCTCGTCGGGACCTTGCCCGCGCAAAGGTGCATTGGGGCAAGCTGGATGCGGAGAAGCTAATCACTAACGCGCCACCAGCGGGCAAGGAATATCGTACGCCCGAGATGTACTATAAGACTGTCCTGAAGGGTGCCCACAAGATTGCGGATGAGTGCCCCAGGGATGTAATTATTGAGTAAATTCGCAATGTGTTATCCTGTGCGCTGAAAACTTTGTTCATATGCGCTAAGCAACGCTTGTTAATTTAAAATATTACCTTCTGTGCGGCCGTTTATTAAATTTGTGAGATGGCAAGTCGTCGGCTTCAGCCCCCATGCCACGAGTGCTGGGGTGTTCGGGATAAACTTGAGCACTCTTGTTCCCATTTTTGGGTCCATCTAGGGAGGCGCTCAACACAACGAACAAGGCAACCGGACTTATAGTGCTTGAACACTCTCACTTAGCCATAGAATTCTATAATTTTAAATTTCGGCGAAGCCCCTAGTATTCAGAAGACCGAATTCGGGGCGCTATCCACGCCTTCGTCGGACATTATCCAGTACTTCGCTCGAAGCGACGTAGGTCTTTAAGGACCCGAAAAGACCTCTCAAACAGCGACCAGTCTCTCGCCTTATCATGACAGTCAGTTTTAGCTTTCTCCACTGAGGCATTAACCCGGCTCAACCGGGGCGCAATCGAGTGGTTTTCCCAGTGCTACCTTAGCCGATAGATCGGAACGTAAGGTGCCAAACATGGGAGCCGGGCAAACCCAACTATTGACCCAAGACATGATTCGGAGCCGATTCATATAATGCTATAAGTTCGGGGTGCCACACTTGTGAAAGTGTGCGGACTTTATCACACCATAATGCGGGGAACATAAGCCCCTGGTGTATTTGGCCATACCAAAATGTACGGATGCAACATGTCGTAAATGAACATACATATATATAAGGTAATGCAATTATGGGCAAAAAGTGCTGCATTTTATTCGAGAAGATTTGCTATGAGTGCGGAATGATACAAATAGTGCGGAAAGCAAGGGATTGGACGAATTAAAGGCGTCTCCCTCCAGGGGTAGGCCGCGGAATGGTGTATTTAACAAATTTAATGCTCGTAATGGAGACCACCTGAGTGTTCGTCGCAGCCTTTGTCCCTCCCTAGCTGTTGCATCATGAGTTCGGCAGGTTCGCCACCGGACAGAGTTCTATATAAAAAAGAGAGAAATAAAAGATAAAAAGAGCGACACACTTGGGAGCCCCTGGTGTGGTCGAACCGCACTCTGGGTCTGTTGTGGTTGTGCCTCTCCCCCTATGCCCATGGTATCTCCAGGGCGTAATTATGTACGCGGAGAGTTTGTCTTACAATTGTGCGAGGGCTGGGGTTGAGGCCGCATTGCTACGCGTGCTCGGGACGTGCCAGGTGGTCTTGGTTGATGTTGCTCCGGGCGCGTTTGGCCGTGTCCGGTTGTTTAACGGCCGTACTCGAAAATTGCCTTAAAAGGCTGCTCTGTACTTCTGCCACGAGAGCCGCTGTATGTTCCTCCGTTCGGAGGGAGCGTTCCATGTTTCCATTGACCGTGATGACTCCACGAGGGCCTGGCATCTTGAGCTTAAGGTATGCATAATGCGGCACCGCGTTGAATTTTGCGAACGCGGTTCGTCCGAGCAGAGCGTGATAGCCACTGCGGAATGGGACTATGTCGAAGATTAACTCCTCGCTTCGGAAATTATCAGGGGATCCGAAGAACACTTCCAGTGTAACTGAGCCTGTACAACTGGCCTCGACACCTGGTATGACGCCTTTGAAGGTTGTCTTTGTAGGTTTGATCCTTCAAGGGTCTATGCCCATCTTTCGCACTGTATCCTGATTAAGCAGGTTCAGGATACTGCCGCCGTCCATCAGGACTCTCGTGAGGTGAAATCCATCGATGATTGGGTCTAAAACCAATGCGGCGAATCTGCCATGGCGGATACTGGTCGGATGGTCTCTTCGATCGAAAGTGATCGGGCAAGAGGACCATGGGTTGAATTTTGGGGCGACTGGCTCCATCGCGTATACGTCCCTTAGTGAACGCTTCCGCTCCCTCTTGGGTATATGGTTGCGTATATCATGTTTACCGTCTGAACTTGAGGGGGGAATCCCTTTTGTCCTCTATTGTTCGGCGGCCGGGTCTCTTCCTCGTCATCACTGTGTGGCCCCTTGTCATTGTTTTCGGCGATTAATTTGCCTGCCTGCTTGAATACCCAACAATCTCTGTTGGTGTGGTTAGCTGGCTTTTCGGGGGTTCCATGTATTTGACAGGAGCGGTCGAGTATTCGGTCCAAATTGGACGGGCCCGGAGTGGTTCTTTTGAATGGCTTCTTCCGTTGATCGGGCTTGGAGCCTCGGAATCCGGCGTTGACTGCCGTATCCTCATTACTGTCGCCGTTAATGCGGCGTTTGTTTTTGTTTCGACGCGACCTACCATTGCGGTCCTTGGTATCCGGACTGCCAGCGTTTTTGCTGAGGTTGTTGCTGCGAGCTAGCCAGCTATCCACTCCCGCACAGAAGCGGGTCATGAGTGATGTGAGGGCTGCCATGGATTTCGGCTTTTCCTGTCCTAGGTGCCGGGCCAGCCACTCGTCGCGGATGTTATGTTTGAAGGCAGCGAGGGCCTCTGCATCCGGACAGTCGACGATTTGATTTTTCTTTGTTAAGAACCGTGTCTAGAATTGCCTGGCTGATTCATCTGGCTGCTGGATTATGTGGCTTAGGTCATCTGCATCTGGTGGTCGCACATACGTGCCCTGGAAGTTGTCGAGGAATGCGGCTTCCAGGTCTTCCCAGCATCCAATTGACTTTGCGGGCAGGCTGTTAAGCCAATGCCGAGCTGGTCCTTTAAGCTTGAGCGGGAGATATTTGATGGCGTGAAGATCGTCGCCGTGGGCCATATGTATATGGAGGAGATAATCCTCAATCCAAACCGCGGGGTCTGTTGTGCCATCGTAGGATTCGATATTAATGGGTTTAAACCCTTCAGGGATTTGATGATCCATTACTTCGTCAGTGAAGCATAGTGGGTGCGCGGCGCCTCTGTATTGAGCAATATCGCGATGTAGCTCAAGAGAGCGTTGTCTGTTGTGTTCGGCCCGGCCGGAGTAGTTGTATCCGGCGTGACGGTATTCTTCGTGGGTCTTGGGGCGCCCACGTGATCCATAGATAGATCTGGATTGTCTTGCCTTGTCCTCCAATATATCCCACAAGTCCGGCGCGTTCCCCCGTGGCTTCATGCTTTTTCAGTGGTGCCGGGGTACGGTTTTGGTGGAGGGCTTGCACGCCTCTCTGTCACGGCCACGAGGTGGTCGGTCTGCCGTATTGTGCGCTGGTGATGCAGGTTTGTACGCTTCCTCCTCTAGTCGGGGGACCAACTTGTGTTTTGGGTAACTTTTGGAGGGGCGTTCGAGTTCATACTCTTCAGCCGCGAGGACCTCGGTCCATCTGTCGGCCAGTAGGTCTTGATCAGCTTGAAGTTGTTACTGCTTTTTCTTTAGGCTGTTTGCCGTGGCCATTAGCCTACGTCTGAAACGCTCTTGTTCGACGGGATCCTCAGGCACGACGAATTCGTCGTCGTCGAGGCTTGCCTCGTCTCCGGAGGGAGGTAAGTAATTATCATCCTCGACCTCTTCGTCTGCCGCCCTCTCGTGAGGGCTTGCTTCTGCCTCCTCCTGCGCTAGATTGTGCTGGAGGGGGTTGTCTTCGGCACTTTCTGGGGTGTTATTATCTCATGTGCCGGAATCTCTATTCTTGTTGTGGCGGGATTTAGAGCGGCGCCGCTGATGTCGGCGCTTGGGCTGTTTCTTTAAAGAATCGGCCTCCGTTGCTTCTTCGTCGTCCCCATCTTTTGGGGTATCAACCATATATATGTCGTATGACGAGGTGGTCTTCCAGTGTCCTGTAGGCACTGGTTCTTGATAGTCTCCGGCATCTTCGCCCATACCGTCGATGTCTTCGGAGTCGTAGTCGAGTACGTCGGTTAGATCGTCGATGGTGGCTACGAAGTGGGTGGTGGGTGGGCTCTGAATTTCTTCGTCGTCCGCGTCCCAACCATCCTGGCCGTAGTTCGGCCAGGGCTCTCCGGATAGCGAGAGATGCTTCAGCGAATTTAAGATATCGCCGAAGGGTGAGTGCTGAAAGATGTCCGCGGCGGTGAATTCCATGATCGGCGCCCAGTCGGATTCGACTGACAGGTGCGCAGGAGGTTCGGAGGCCGGCAGAGAGTCCAGCACCTCGGAGTCATGAGCTTTATGCGGGACAAGGTAAGTGTTCGGCTCCATCGCCGTAGAAGTTGCAGCTCCCGAGGCGGTGTCCAGCCATCCGTCCTTGATCTGAGCGATCGGCTCCGGACTATGGGTCGGAGCGGATTCGTGTGCGGCCTCCAAGGTGCTGTCCGGCGGCAGAGTTAGGTCGTGCCCATCGCGACAGTGCGGCACGCTCGGTGTGGCTCAGATCCATCGAAGATCAAGTCCCCGCGGATATCGGCCGTGAAGTTTAGGCTTCCAAACCCGACCTGACGGCCAGGGGCGTAGCTTTCGATCTGCTCCAGATGGCCAAGTGAGTTGGCCCGCAGTGCGAAGCCGCCGAATACGAAGATCTGTCCGGGGAGAAAAGTCTCACCTAGGACTGCGTCATTGTCGATTGAAGAGGCCATCAAGCCTATCGGTGACGACACAGAGGAACTCTCAATGAAAGCACCAATGTCGGTGTCAAAACCGGCGGATCTCGGGTAGGGGGTCCCGAACTGTGCGTCTAGGCGGATGGTAACAGGAGACAAGGGACACGATGTTTTACCCAGGTTTGGGCCCTCTTGATGGAGGTAAAACCCTACGTCCTGCTTGATTGATATTGATATTGTGGATGTTTACAAGAGTGGATCTACCACGCGATCAAGGAGGCTAAACCCTAGAAGCTAGCCTATGGTATGATTGTAATGGTTGTTGTTGTCGTGTCCTACGGACTAGAGCCATCCGGTTTATATAGACACCGGAGAGGGCTAGGGTTACATAGAGTCGGTTACAATAGTAGGAGATCTACGTATCCGTATCGCCAAGCTTGCCTTCCACGCCAAGGAAAGTCCCATCCGGACACGGGACGAAGTCTTCAATCTTGTATCTTCATAGTCTTGGAGTCCGGTCGATGATGATGATAGTCCGGCCGATGATAGTTCGGCCGATGATGGTAGTCCGGCTATCCGGACACCCCCTAATCCGGGACTCCCTCAGTAACCTTGTCCCTCATGAAGTTTGTGACTCCGACGTGCCGGACCCCGAACCTCCCGTGCCCCCTCCGGTCGAATCTGATTGGGCGCCGATCATGGAGTTCACAGCAGCGGACATCTTTCAACACTCACCTTTTAGCGACATCTTTCAACGCTAAAGTATCTCTCGTTATCGGGAGAGCCCTGGCCGGACTGCGGTCAGGATGGTTGGGATGCGGACGATGAAGAAATTCAAAGCCTACCCACCACCCACCTCGTAGCCGCAGTCGACGATCTAACCGATATGCTAGACTACGACTCCGAAGACATCCACGGTATGGATGAAGATGTCGGAGACGACCAAGAACCAGCGCCTACTGGGCACTGGAAAGCCACCTCATCATATGGCATATACATGGTGGATATCCCAAAGGATGGGAACGGCGAAGAAACAGCGGGGGATGACCCCTCCAAGAAGCAGCCCAAGCGCCGGCATCAGCGGCGCCGCTCTAAATCCCGCCACAGCAAGAATGAAGACTCCGGCACCAGAGATAATAATACACCGGACAGTGCCAAAGATAACCCACTCCAGCAAGATGCAGCGCAGGAGGACGGAGACGCCAGCCCTCATGAGAGAGCGGCAGAAGAGGAGGTAGAGGATTATATGCCTCCCTCCGGAGACGAGGCAAGCCTCGACGACGATGAATTCGTCGTGCCTGAGGATCCCGTCAAACAAGAGCGTTTTAAACGCAGGCTTATAGCCACGGCGGACAGCCTCAAGAAAAAGCAGCAACAACTTAGAGCTGATCAAGACCTGCTAGCCGACAGGTGGACTAAAGTCCTCACGGCCGAAGAGCATGAGCTCGAACGCCCCTCCAAAAGCTACCCTAAGCGCAAGTTGCTCCCCCGATTAGAGGAGGAAGCATATGAACCCGCATCACCAGGAGACAATATGGCTGACCGACCACCCCGTGGTCGAGACAGAGAGGCCTTTAGGCCCTTCACCAGACCCATACCCCGGCATCGCTCGAAAAGCGCAAGGCCACAGGAGAACGCTCCGGACTTGCGAGATATATTGGAGGATAAGGCAAGACAATCAAGATCGAGCTATGGATCGCGTGGGCGCCCCACGGTACGTGACGACAGTCGTCGCGCCGGACACAGTAAGTCCGGCTGGGTCGAACAAAACAGGCAAAGTTCTTCTGAGCTCCGTCGTGATATTGCCCAGTACAGAGGCACCGCACACCCACTATGCTTCACAGATGAAGTAATGGATCATCAAATCCCCGAAGGATTTAAACCCATGAATATCGAATCTTACGATGGCACAACAGACCCCACGGTTTGGATCGAAGACTATCTTCTTCACATCCACATGGCCCGCGGTGACGATCTTCACGCCATAAAATATCTCCCCCTCAAGCTTAAAGGACCAGCCCGGCATTGGCTTAACAGCTTGCCAGCAGAGTCAATTGGGAGTTGGGAAGACTTGGAAGCCGCATTCCTCGATAACTTCCAAGGCACGTATGTGCGACCACCAGACGCTGATGACCTAAGCCACATAATTCAGCAGCCAGACGAATCGGCCAGACAATTCTGGACATGGTTCTTAATCAAGAAAAACCAAATCGTCGACTGTCCGGATGCGGAGGCCCTCGTGGCCTTCAAGCATAACATCCGCGACGAGTGGCTTGCCCGGCACTTGGGACAGGAAAAGCCGAAATCCATGGCAGCCCTCACATCTCTGATGACCCACTTTTGCGCGGGTGAGGATAGCTGGCTAGCACGCAGCAACAACCTCAGCAAACACTCTGGCAGTCCGGATTTCAAGGACCGAAATGGCAGGTCACGTCGTAACAAAAACAAGCGCCGCATCAACGGCGACAATACTGAGGATACGGCAGTCAATGCCGGATTCAGAGGCTCTAAACCCGCTCAGCGGAAAAAGCCATTC
The DNA here is from genome assembly GCF_002162155.2 of Triticum dicoccoides. Taxonomy (NCBI): domain Eukaryota; kingdom Viridiplantae; phylum Streptophyta; class Magnoliopsida; order Poales; family Poaceae; genus Triticum; species Triticum dicoccoides. Next base: position 622,973,703 of record NC_041389.1, read on the forward strand.
AAAAGAACTACTCCGGGCCGTCCAATTTGGACCGAATACTCGACCACTTGTGCCAGATACACGGCACCCCCGAAAAGCCAGCTAACCACACCAATAGGGACTGTTGGGTATTCAAGCAGGCGAGCAAGTTAATTGCCGAAAACAATGACAAGGGGCTGCATAGCGACGACGAGGAAGAGACCTGACCGCCGAACAATAGAAGACAGAAAGGTTTCCCCGCACAGGTGCGGACGGTGAACATGATATACGCAACACACATACCCAAAAGGGAGCGGAAGCATGCACTCAGGAATGTATATGCGATGGAGCCAGTCGCCCCAAAGTTCAACCCATGGTCCTCCTGCCCGATCACTTTCGACCGAAGGGACCACCCCACCAGCATCCGCCATAGCGGATTCGCCGCATTGGTCTTAGACCCAATCGTCGATGGATTTCACCTCACCAGAGTCCTGATGGACGGCGGCAGCAGCCTGAACCTGCTTTATCAGGATACAGTGTGCAAAATGGGCATAGACCCCTCAAGGATCAAACCTACCAAGAAGACCTTTAAAGGCGCCATACCAGGTGTAGAAGCCAACTGTACAGGCTCCGTTACACTGGAAGTGGTCTTCGGATCCCCGGATAACTTCCGAAGCGAGGAGTTAATCTTCGACATAGTCCCGTTCCGCAGCGGCTATCATGCTTTGCTCGGACGTACCGCGTTTGCAAAGTTCAACGCGGTGCCGCACTATGCATACCTCAAGCTCAAGATGCCAAGCCCTCGAGGAGTCATCACGGTCAATGTAAACACTGAATGTTCTCTTCGAACGGAGGAACATACAGCGGCTCTCGCGGCAGAAGTACAAAGCAGCCTCTTAAGGCAATTCTTGAGTCCGGCCGCTGAACGGCCGGACACAGCTAAGCGCGCCCGGAGTAACCTACAACAAGACCACCTGGCACGTTCCGAGCACACGTAGCAGTGCGGCCCCAACCCCAGCCCCTGCAAAACGTCAAAGCAAGTCCTTCGCGTACATCACTACGCTCTGAAGAACCATGGGCATGGGGAGAGGGGCACAACCACGATAAGCCCAGACTACGGCTCAACCACACCAGGGGCTCTCAAGTGTGTCGTTCTTTTTTTTACCTTTTCTTTTTTACCCACAGGACTCCATTTGTCAGAGGCCTTGTCCGGCAGTAGACCTGCCGAACTCATGATGCAACATCCAGGGAAGGATAAAAGCTACAACGAAAATACAGGTGGTCTCCATTACGAGCATTTTTATACACTAATCCGCAGCCTACCCCTGGAGGGGGACATGTTTAACAGTCCCATCCCTTGCTTATCGCACTATTTGTATCGTTCTACATTCATAGCAGCACTTATTGAATAAAACAATGCAGCACCTTTTTGCTTATAATTTCATTTTCTTTTTATACATATGTTCATTTATGGCATGTCGCATCCGTACACTTTGGTACGGCTACAATACACCAGGGGCTTATGCTTCCCGCATCATGTTGTGATAAGTCCGAACACTTTCACAAGTGCGTCACCCCGAACTTATAGCACTATATGCATCGGCTCCGAATCATGTCTTGGGTCAATAGTTGGGTTTGCCCGGCTCCCATGTTTTGGTACCTTACGTTCCGTTGTATCAGCTAAGGTAGCACTGGGAGAACCACTGTGATTGCGCCCCAGTTGAGCTGGGTTAACGCCTCAGTGGAGAAAGCTAAAACTGACCGTCATGATGGGGCGAGAGCCGGTCGCTGTTCGGAGAGGTTTTTTGCGAGTCCTTAAAGACTTATGCCGCTTAGAGCGAGGAGCCGGATCCTATCCGGCCCAGGCGTGGATAGCGCCCCAAATTCAGCCTTCCGAAGACTAGGGGCTTCGCCAAAATTTAATATTATAGAATTCTATGGCTAAGTGAGAGTGTTCAAGCATTATAAGTCCGGTTGCCTTGTTCACTGTGTTGAGCGCCTCCCTAGATGGACCCAAAAATGGGAACAACAGTGCTCAAGTTTATCCCGAACACCCCAGCACTCGTGGCATGGGGGCTGAAGCCGACGACTAGCCATCTCTCAGATTTGATAAACAGCCGCACAGAAGGTAATATTTTAAATTAACAAGCATTGCTTAGTGCATATGAACTAAGCTTTCAGCGCACAGGATAACAAAATGCCAGTCTACTCAAAAATTACATCCTTGGAGCACTCCCCCGCAATAGTGCGGGCGCCCTTCAGCACGCTCTTACAATACATCTCGGGCGTGCGATGCTCCTTGCCCTCTGGTGGTGGGTCCGTCACAAGCTTCTGGGCATCCATCTTGCCCCAGTGCACCTTTGCGCGGGCAAGGGCCCGACGGGCATCCATCTTGCCCGGAGTGCTTGATGACTTCAACCCACGGGCACGCATCCACCAGCCGCCGCACCAGGCCGAAGTAGCTCCCAGGCATGGCCTCCTTCGGCCACAGCCAAACTATGAGGCCTTTCATGGCCTGTTCGGCTGCCTTGTGGAGCTCGACCAGCTGCTTCAGCTGGTCGCTAAGGGGCACCGGATGTTCGGCCTCAGCATACTGAGACCAGAAGACCTTCTCCGTCGAGCTCCCCTCCTCGGCCCGGTAGAATGCGGCAGCGTCGGACACGCTGCGAGGAAGATCCGCGAACGCCCCTGGAGAGCTCCGAATACGGGTAAGCAACAGGTAATTAACACTCACATGCTTACTTTGCATGAAAAATGCCTTACCCGCCGCTATTTTCTTCACCGCCTCAATCTCCTGGAGGGCCTTGTAGGCTTCGGTCTTAGCGGCTTTGGCACTCTCACGAGCCGTTGCAAGCTCAGACTCTCGAGTCTTCGAGTCACGCTCCAGGCTCTCATGTTTTTTCACGAGATCCTGGAGCTCTTGCTGTACCTCCGCCACCCGCGCCTCCTGCCTCTCTCGCTCGGTGAGCTCCGCGGCCGCAGTGCATTCGGCCGCGGCCACCGCCTCTTTCAGGGTCGCCACCTCGTTAGTGGCCCCTGCAATATCCACGTTATCCTTGTCATTCTTTTGCAACCAAAATCCTTTTCTGTAAGGTACAATTTTAATAAGGTATCACTCACCTTCCTTGTCCTCGAGCTGCTTCTTGGCACGGCCGAGCTCGTTCTCGGGCCGCTCGAGGTTCTCCTTCAAAGTATTGACCTCCGCAGTCAGTGCGACAGAGGTCAGCAGCGCAGCCTGCAATCCCATATTGACATATTTATTATGGCTCCTGCGTATATCTTTTTAGATCCTCAGTCCAGCTTTTCTTTCCGAACACCGAACCGAGCATCAGGGGCTACTGTCTATGCGGTACCATTTTATACATATTGAAATTCTTACCTCAAAGCCTGTTAGAAGGCTGCTGCAGGCTCCGGTCAGCCCGCTCTTGGCGAGCTGCACCTTCTGAATCACCGCACTCATAACAGTACGGTGTTCCTCTTCGATGGAGGCGCCGTTGAGCGCCTCCAGCAAGTTATCCGGCACCTCCGGTTGGACGGAGGCAGCCGGTGTCACGGTCTTGCCCTTCTTGCAAAGGGGTCGCCCGCCGGACTCCGGAGCCACTGTGGGTTCCGGGGCCGAGTCCGGTGCAAACTCCGGGAGGTTGTCCTGCAACACCTTCGGGGCCCTCTCCTCCTAGTGGGTCCCTTCCTGGGATCCCACCTCGGCTTCGTCCGCATCACGGGGGGTGGAGGCAGTCGGAAGAGAATCCATATCCGACGCCCCTAAGGAGCCGCTCGATGAAGCGGGAAGATCATCCTTAGGCGGACTGCAGGGTTGTATGCGGCATTAGAAAGACATTATGTGGCGAAAAATATAAACCTTGAAGTTATTCGGGAGTCCGGATACTTACGATCTCACCTGAGGCTTGGCCCTGGAGGCCAGTCCTCGTCGTCGTCACTGGCGCTGGCGGAGTAGTCCGGGGGGAGAGGTTTTCCCTTCTTGGACCCTTCGGCCTCCCTTGTAGGAGAGGCCTTCCTTTTCTTCCCTCCCCCCGCTGGGGGAGAGGCTTTCTTCTTCTCCTCCTCGCCTTGGTTGGAGGAGTCGGCCTCGGATTCATCATCCGATAGCAACTGAAAACGGGAACTCCTCCGAGTCCCCATGGCCTTCTTCTTGGCCTTCTTCTCCGGCACCACATGGAGCGCCGGAGCCAGCAGCCCCGTTAAACGGGCGTCCGCTGGGTCCTCTGGCAAGGGGGCCGGACAAATAGTCTGTTCGGCCTTCGCCAGCCAGTCCTGTCAAAGGAAAGGGAGTTTAGATCCCGCATAGAGTCAAACTATGGATAACAAGCGTTCCGTAAAGGACAAAATCACTTACATCGTCAGCTGGATGCTGCGAGCTGAATCCGCGATCTTCGATAGTAGATGCGGGAGCCTCGGCGCCCTTGAACAACACCTTCCAGACATATTCGTACGTAGTGTCGAAGAGCCCACTCAAAGTCTGGTGCTGCGCCGGATCGAACTCCCACATGTTGAAGCCCCGTCGTTGGCACGGGAGGATCCGGCGGGTGAGCATGACCTGGACTACGTTGACAATCTTGAGCTTCTTGTCCACCAGCTTCTGGATACAGGCCTGGAGTCCGGTCAGCTCCTCCGAACCCCCCCAGATCCGGCCACTCTCTTTCCAGGAGGTGAGCCGTGTGGGGATGCCGGATCTAAATTCAGGGGCCGCTGCCCAACCAGGGTCGCGCGGCTCGGTGATGTAGAACCACCCCGATTGCCACCCCTTAATGGTTTCCACGAAGGTGCCCTCCAGCCACATAACGTGGGACATCCTGCCCACCATGGCGCCTCCGCACTCCGCTTGGCTGCCCTTCACAACCTTCGGCTTGACACTGAAGGTCTTGAGCCACAAGCCGAAGTGGGGCTGGATGCAAAGGAAGGCCTCGCACACGACGATAAACGCCGAGATGTTGAGGATAAAATTTTGGGCCAGATCATGGAAATCCAGGCCGTAGTAGAACATGAGCCCCCGGACAAAGGGATGAGGTGGGAAGCCCAGTCCGCAGAAGAAATGGGGAAGGAATACTACCCTCTCATGGGGCCTGGGGGTGGGGATGAGCTCTCCCTCGTCGGGGAGCCGATGCGCGATGTCGCTGGACAAGTATCCGGCGCTGCGCAGCTTCTGGATATGCCCCTCCGTGACGGAGGAGGCCATCCACTTGCCTCCCACTCCGGACATATTTGGAGAAGGTTGAGGTGAGATGTGCGGACTTGGGCGCTGGAGCTCGAGTTCGCGGAGATGGATAAGCCAAGGAGGAAGAAGGCGCAGGTAAAAGGGTTGGATCTTTATCCCCTTATATGGGCGGACGAAAACATGTGTCCCCACCGGCCTGGTAAAACTCGCTTATCTCCCAAGCGTCACAATCAATGGCACGGTTGGGTTACCCAAGTCCGTATTGATGGGAATCCCGGAATAAGGGGAACACGATCTCTGCTTCGACAAGACGTGCCAAGGAAACCACCTCGCTAAACGCACCGAGGTGGAACAATAAAAACAATTTGAGGGCTTGGTAGTGGTGTGACGTTACGCCGCAAAACACGTCAGCAGATTGAACTTGTGTAATATTATTCTCTCTACGGGGGTACGTGGAATTTATTTTTGCAGAGCCGGACACTATCCTGGTGTTCACAATCTTCTATAAATTATTCGGAGGAAGAACCCGCCTTGCAATGCTGAAGACAACATGCGCGCCGGACTCGTCATCATTGAAGCCTGGTTCAGGGGCTACTGAGGGAGTTCCGGACTAGGGGGTGTCCGGATAGCCGAACTATCATCATCGGCCGGACTCCAAGACTATGAAGATACAAGATTGAATACTTCGTCCCGTGTCCGGATGGGACTTTCCTTGGTGTGGAAGGCAAGCTTGGTGATACGGATATGTAGATCTCCTACCATTGTAACCGACTCTGTGTAACCCTAGCCCTCTCCGGTGTCTATATAAACCGGATGGCTTTAGTCCATAGGAAGAACAACAATCATACCATAGGCTAGCTTCTAGGGTTTAGCCTCCTTGATCTAGTGGTAGATCCACTCTTGTAACACACATCATCAATATTAATCAAGCAGGACGTAGGGTTTTACCTCCATCAAGAGGGCCCGAACCTGGGTAAAACATCGTGTCCCTTGTCTCCTGTTACCATCCGCTTAGATGCATAGTTCGGGACCCCCTACCCGAGATCCGCCGGTTTTGACACCGACACACATGCTATGTCAACATAAAATAAATTTGGAAGCGGATGCCAAACCAGTTCGTGATCCTCAACGACGTCTGAATCCTAAAATGAAAGAAGTGGTAAGAAAAGAAATACTCAAGCTTCTGAAGGCAGGTACAATTTATCCCATTGCTGATAGTCAGTGGGTAAGTCCTGTCCATTGTGTCCCTAAGAAGGGAGGTATTACTGTTGTCCCTAATGATAAAGATGAATTGATCCCACAAAGAATTATCACAGGCTATAGGATGGTAATTGATTTCCGCAAATTAAATAAAGCTACTAAAAAAGATCATTACCCCTTACCTTTTATCGATCAAATGCTAGAAAGATTATGCAAACATACACATTATTGCTTTCTAGATGGTTATTCTGGTTCCTCTCAAATACCTATGTCGGCTAAAGATCAATCAAAGACTACTTTTACATGCCCTTTTGGTACTTTTGCTTATAGACGTATGCCTTTTGGTTTATGTAATGCACCTGCTACCTTACAAAGATGCATGATGGCTATATTCTCTGACTTTTGTGAAAAAAATTGTGAGGTTTTCATGGACGATTTTTCCGTCTATGGTTCCTCTTTTGATGATTGCTTGAGCAATCTTGATCGAGTTTTGCAGAGATGTGAAGAAACTAATCTTGTCTTGAATTGGGAAAAGTGCCACTTTATGGTTAATGAGGGTATTGTCTTGGGGCACAAAGTTTCTGAAAGAGGTATTGAAGTTGATAAAGCCAAAGTTGATGCTATTGAAAAGATGTCATGTCCCAAGGACATCAAAGGTATAAGAAGTTTCCTTGGTCACGCTGGATTTTATAGGAGGTTCATTAAGGACTCCTCAAAAATTTCTCGGCCTCTGACTAATTTATTACAAAAAGATGTACCATTTGTCTTTGATGATGATTGTGTAGAAGCATTTGAAATACTTAAGAAAGCATTAGTCTCTGCACCTGTTGTTCGGCCACCTGATTGGAATTTACCCTTTGAAATTTGTGTGATGCTAGTGATTATGCTGTAGGTGTTGTTCTAGGGCAAAGAGTTGATAAGAAATTAAATGTTATTCATTATGCTAGTAAGACTCTAGACAATGCTCAAAGAAATTATGCTACTACCGAAAAGGAACTTTTAGTAGTTGTATTTGCTTGTGATAAATTCAGACCCTATATTGTAGACTCTAAAGTAACTATTCACACTGATCATGTTGCTATTAAATATCTTATGGAAAATAAAGATGCAAAACTTAGACTTATTAGATGGGTTCTCTTGCTACAAGAATTTGATTTGCATATTGTTGATAGAAAAGGAGCTGAGAACCCCGTTGTAGATAACTTATCTAGGTTAGAGAATGTTCTTGATGACCCACTACCTATTGATGATAGCTTCCCTGATGACCAATTAAATGTCATAAGCACTTCTCGTAGCACTCCATGGTATGCTAATTATGCTAATTATATTGTCGCTAAATTTATACCACCTAGCTTCACATACCAACAAAAGAAAAGGTTTTTCTATGATTTGCTACCTTACTTTTGGGATGACCCACATCTTTATAAAGAAGGAGTAGATGGTGTTATTAGACGTTGTCTACCTGAGCATGAACAAGAACAGATCCTACGCAAGTGTCACTCCGAAGCTTATGGAGGACACCACGCTGGAGATAGAACTGCACATAAGGTATTGCAATCTGGTTTTTATTGGCCTACTCTCTTCAAGGATGCCCGTAAGTTTGTTTTGTCTTGCGATGAATGTCAAAGAATTGGTAATATTAGTAGACGTCAAGAAATGCCTATGAATTATTCACTTGTTATTGAACCATTTGATGTTTGGGGCTTTGATTATATGGGACCTTTTCCTGCCTCTAATGGATATACACATATTTTAGTTGCTATTGATTATGTTACTAAGTGGGTAGAAGCTATTCCAACTAGTAGTGCTGATCATAACACTTCTATTAAAATGCTTAAGGAAGTTATTTTTCCGAGGTTCGGAGTCCCTAGATATTTAATGACTGATGGTGGTTCACACTTTATTCATGGTGCTTTCCATAAAATGCTTGCTAAATATGACGTTAATCATAGAATTGCATCTCCATATCACCCACAGTCTAGTGGTCAAGTAGAATTGAGCAATAGAGAGCTCAAATTAATTTCACAAAAGACTGTTAATAGGTCTAGAAAGAATTGGTCCAAGAAACTTGATGATGCATTATGGGCCTATAGAATTGCATATAAAAATCCTATGGGTATGTCTCCGTATAAAATGGTCTATGGAAAAGCATGTCACTTACCTCTCGAACTAGAACATAAGGCATATTGGGCTATTAAAGAGCTCAACTATGATTTCAAACTTCCCGGTGAGAAGAGGTTATTTGATATTAGCTCACTTGATGAATGCAGAACCCAAGCTTATGAAAATGCCAAGTTGTTTAAAGAAAAAGTTAAAAGATGGCATGACAAAAGAATACAAAAGCGTGAGTTTAATGTAGGTGATTATGTATTGCTATACAACTCTTGTTTAAGATTTTTTGCAGGAAAACTTCTCTCTAAATGGGAAGGTCCCTACGTTATCGAGGAGGTCTATCATTCTGGTGCCATAAAAATCAACAACTTTGAAGGCACAAATCCGAAGGTGGTAAATGGTCAAAGAATCAAACATTACATCTCAGGTAACCCCATAAATGTTGAAACCAATATTATTGAAACCATAACCCCGGAGGAATACATAAGGGACGCTTGCCAGACCGTTTCAGACTCCGAAAAGGAATAGGCATGTGGTACGGTAAGTAAACCGACTCCAAAACAATTTTTAAGACAATATTTCTCCGTTTTGGAATATCTAGAAAAATAGAAAAATAAGTGGCAGTCCGGGAAGGACACGAGGCCTCCACGAGGGTGGAGGGAGCGCCCTACCCCACTGGGCGCGCCCCCCTACCTCGTGAGCACCTCGAGTGCCCTCCGGACTCTGTTTTCTTGTATGTTACGTATTTTGGTCGGTAAAAATTCATTATATATTCTCCCGAAGGTTTTGACTCTCGTATCACGCAAATATCCTCTGTTTTTGTTTTGAGCTATTCCTGCTGCAGATTTGAACAAGATGTCATCCCAAGATTCGGAGGGAGAGAGCTACATAGCTGATTATATTGCAAATCCAAAAGTATATGGGGATGTGGAACACTATGGCTGGACCATCGAGGAAGAAGAAGACTATGATCCAAAGAGGAAGGAGGAGACAAGCTCTGATGAAGAGGACGACCCACTGCCTCAACCTGGTGATATGCATGTGGAGTTTAAGAAGTCAAGCCTCCCTAAGGTCCAATCTATCCCACCACATTTTTTGCAGGACAACAAGGCAACACTATGCAAGAAGATAATGAAACTTGAGCTCGAGAATGAGGATCTGAGGGAGGAAAATTTTAGCCTCAGGCGTAAGCTAGAGAAGAAAAATGCAACAACTCCTACTTCACCACCTCCGAAGAAATAATCACATGGGTATAGGCACTCCCCTTGGCAACTGCCAAGCTTGGGGGAGGTGCCCTGGTATCGTATCACCATCACAACTCCTATCTTTACCGTTTTTCTTAGTCTGGTCCTTTTAGTAGTATCTTGATTTAGTAGAATAAAGTCTTGGCATGATCAAGTTTTAAGTTTTGCTTTACGATTCCTCTATGTAATTGAGTCCGTGAGCTATCTATATAATAAAGATTAGTGTTGAGTCAAGGGCTTGATTATTTTGCCATGATCTTGGGTGAGTAGAAGGAAGAAAAGGAATAAAAAGAAACAAATAGTTCATATTGGTCTTATTGAGAGTAATGACTTCACATAGAAAAGAGTATGATGAGTAAAAGTTGTTGGGAGTTGGCAAATATAGCTTTGGTCATCGTTGCAATTAATAGGAAGTAATAAGGAAAGAGAGGTTTCACATATAGATACATTATCATTGACATCTCTTGTGATTGGGAGCACTCATTAAAATATGACATGCTAAAGAGTTGAGGTTGGACAAGGAAGACAACATAATGAGTTATGTTTTCTTACATCTGAGATAAAGTATGTTGTCATGGATCCTCTAACATGTTGAGCTTGCCTTTCCCCCATCATGCTAGCCAAATTCTCAGCACCTAGTGGAAATACTACTTGTGCTTACAAATACCCTTAAACCAGTTTTGCCATGAGAGTCCACCATATCTACCTATGGACTGAGTAAGATCCTTAAAGTAAGTTGTCATCGGTGCAAGCAATAAAAATTGCTCTCTGAATATGCATGACTTATTAGTGCAGAGAAAATAAGCTTTGTACAAACTTGTTGTGGAAGTAATAAAAGTGACGGACTGCATAATAAAGGTCCACATGCAAGGGGCAATATAAAGTGACGTTCTTTTGCATTAAGATTTTGTGCATCAACCCGAAACGTGCATGACAACCTCTGCTTCCCTCTGCGAAGGGCCTATCTTTTATTACTATTCTCTACTTTATGCAAGAGTCACGGTGATCTTCACCTTTCCTTTTTCATTTTATCCTTTGGCAAGCTCAGCATGTTGGAAAGAACATGATATATATATATATATATCTAATTGGATGTAGGGGAGCATGAATTATTGTTGTTGACATTACCCTTGAGGTAAAAGGTTGTGGGGAAAAACTATAAGCCCCTATCTTTCTCTGTGTCCAACTAAAACTCCGTAACCATAAGTATTGCGTGAGTGTTAGCAATTATGAAGGACTAAGTGATAGTTGAGTATGTGGACTTGCTTTTAAGCTCTGACATAGACTCTTTCCGATGTTATGAGAAATTGCAATTGCTTCAATGACTGAGATTATAATTTGTTGGAGCTCAATAAGGTTTCTGATTCATACTTTTGCTTTGTGAAAAATCATCACTTGAACATAACTAATCATATGACAAAATCTTTACATGTTGCTGTTATGAAAATAATCATGATGCCTTCATGTCCGTATTTTATTTTTTATCGACGCCTCTATCTCTAAACATGAGGACATATTTATTGTTATCGGCTTTTTGCTTGAGGACAAGTGAGGTCTAAGCTTGGGGGAGTTGATACGTCCATTTTGCATCATGCTTTTATATCAATATTTATTGCATTATGGGCTGTTATTTCACGTTATGTCACAATACTTATGGCTATTCTCTCTTATTTTACAAGGTTTACAGGAAGAGGGAGAATGCCGGCAGCTGGAATTCTGGGCTGGAAAAGGAGCAAATATTGGAGACCTATTCTGTGCAACTCCAAAAGTCCTGAAACTCCACGGAATATCTTAACATAAATAAAGAAAAATCGTCGCCAAAGATGAAGGCCAGGGGGCCCACACCCTGCTCACGAGGGTGGGCCCCCCCTGAGGCGCGCCCCTACCTCGTGGGCCCCCTGGTGGCTCTCCGACGCCCATCTTCTCCTATATGAAGTCTTTCGATGAGAAAAAAACATCAAGCAACCTTTCGGGATGAGACTCCGCCGCCATGAGGCGGAACCTTGGCGGAACCAATCTAGGGCTCCGGCAGAGCTGTTCTGCCGAGGACACTTCCCTCCGGGAGGGGCAAATCATCACCAACATCATCACCAATGATCCTCTCATCAGGAGAGGGCAATCTCCATCAACATCTTCACCAGCACCATCTCATCTCCAAACCCTAGTTCATCTCTTGTATCCAATTCTTGTCTCCAAGTCAGGGATTGGTGCTAGTAGGTTGCTAGTAGTGTTGATTACTCCTCGTAGTTGATGCTAGTTGGTTTATTTGGTGGAAGATCATATGTTCAGATCCTTTATGCATATTATTACCCCTCTGATTATGAACATGAATATGCTTTGTGAGTAGTTACGTTTGTTCCTGAGGACAAGGGAGAAGTCTTGCTATTAGTAGTCATGTGAATTTGGTATTCGTTCGATATTTTGATGAGATGTATGTTGTCTAGCCTCTAGTGGTATTATGTGAACGTCGACTACATAACACTTCACCATTATTTGGGCCTAGAGGAAGGCATTGGGAAGTAATAAGTAGATGATGGGTTGCTAGAGTGACAGAAGCTTAAACCCTAGTTTATGCGTTGCTTCATAAGGGGCTGATTTGGATCCATATGTTTCATGCTATGGTTAGGTTTACCTTAATACTTTTGTTGTAGTTGCGGATGCTTGCAATAGAGGTTAATCATAAGTGGGATGCTTCTTCAAGTAAGAACAGAACCCAAGCATCGGTCCACCCACATATCAAATTATCAAAGTACCGAACAAGAATCATAAGAGCGTGATGAAAACTAGCTTGACGATATTCCCATGTGTCCTCGGGAGCGCTTTTCCTATTATAAGAGTTTGTCCAGGCTTGTCCTTTGCTATAAAAAGGATTGGGCCACCTTGCTGCACTTTATTTACTTTTGTTACTTGTTGCTCGTTACAATTTATCTTGTCACAAAACTATCTGTTACCACTTATTTCAGTACTTGCAGAGAATACCTTGCTGAAAACCGCTTATCATTTCCTTTTGCTCCTCGTTGGGTTCGACACCCTTACTTATCGAAAGGACTACGATAGATCCCCTATACTTGTGGGTCATCAACGTCCACCGGCACCTACATAGCCCTAACATATTAGCAAGCACATTGTAAATAATCAAAAACCGCAACTATGGTAAGCCATTATTTTTTACCTTGTGCAGCTCACCAGAGGATCCCATCCCTTCGGGGGCCATCTCCTCGTCCTTGATGGGGGCCATCACCTTGCCAGGGGAATACTGCTTCTCAATGGCGACTATCTCCTCAAACTTGGCCTTGAGCCTCGCATAGGTGGCCATTAGAGTTTCATAGGTGGCCATTGAGGAGTTCGTCCGCCAACATTGTCAACTCTTTGGCCAGTGCTTGTTTCTTGGAGTTCTTCGTCTCCATGGGTTGGCCCGCCAACATGGTCAACTCGTTGGTCGGTGCTCGCTTCCTGGAGATCATTGTCTCTAGTGGGTTGTCCGCCTGCAACTCTTTGCCTAGTGCTCCAGGATCCATCAATGAACTGACAAACAAAAAGCAATCGAAAGGAAACCACAATTGCAATGAAAACGGGAAAAGAATAGGCCATCAGAATCGGTCGGTGCTTCGCAAAAAGAAGATTCTTGGAATGAAAATATAGCAACATCACTGATTCGCCCACCTTTCCTTCGTCGGTACAAAAGAAAAATGGTAGAAGTGACTAGCCTGGAGTGAGGTTTTCTTCAAGAAAGGGGAGAAAGGGCTTCAACGAGCGTTCCAGTGAAATGATGGTTGCTTCGTCCAATCCAACTTTGATACCACTGCTGGTAAAGGTGTGGGTTTTGTGATATGATGGGTCATGACGACCACACCGGGGTGACCGGTGAGTTTCGACTGTAGCACCTCGCTGTGATTTGGTGGATGGCACGCGGGCAAAGATGCTTTGATGTCTCGCATGTTGATAGAGCGGCTAGTCATATAGGAGTGCTCAATATTGTGCACCGCGACCAAGGCGGAGAGGAAAATGAGATGAGATAAGTATGTAATTAATGCATGAGTTTAATTAGGGTAGTTTTGTAAAGTATGAGATACATTCCTCCAATCACAAAATGCCTTGGTTGATGAGATTTGAGATTTGATCCCTATAAACCGGAAGGGAGGGAGTACTGCAGGCGGTGTAGTCTAGTCACTTGTTGAAATCTCTAGAAAGGCAAATACTGCTTTCCGGTTTAGAGGGCTATACTAGCAAGTACTAGTACTACAATAGTGGGCTCAAATAGCAATTTTGTCTCATCAAGAGCCTGGCTATATGTGTGCTCCAAGGCACCGCACCATGCCCTGCCCCTACACAAAGACTGCCATGCAAGCGTTCACAACTGCCACGTTCGGGTTGCGTTGGCTCTTCGCCTCTTCGAGAAGACGAACAATGATGTTACTACTACTTCTATAGTATCGAATCCACTGTTGCATGTCCGTCCACCACGTGCGGGAGGGATAGCGTGTAGCGAAAGCTTCTCCTAGTCCTGCCAGCCACCACGCTCATGCGCGAGGGAGGGACACAGCTTCATTGAATTACTGCTCCTGCCTTTGCGTCTATGACAGGTGGGCCCAACAGGTGGGTGGCCCACCTGTCATGCAGCCAAAGGCAGGCGCAGTTAAGGCACCGGAGCTCAGTCCGCGAGGGAGAGGGTGTTGTAGTAATCAAACTTCTCGGTCTTGTACGAGTTGACGCGACACATCAAAGCACTTCACTTGATATATTTCAATAATTTGCGTTTACCGATGCATTAATTACTCCCTCTGTTCCTAAATATAAGTCTTTTTAGACATTTCAAATGGACTACAACATACAGATGTATGTAGACATATTTTAGAGTGTAGATTCACTCATTTTGCTTCGTATGTAGTCACTTGTTGCAATCTCTAAAAAGACTTATATTTGGATACTGAGGGAGTACAACGCATGCATGCATGCCATGACTTTCCTTTCGATACTTGCATGTGTTGATTTGATGCACCTTGCCAATTTTGACTATAAATTTAACTAACCAAATGTTCATGCATGTCACAAAAAATTACGGGGCTGTTTGGATTGTGACTATGTTTGTCTTATGTTGCCACATTATGTTTCCCACACTTGCCTAACTTGAGTTGCTCAAATTGTTAGACACACTTTGGCTTGCCTAAAGGAATCTTGCAACACTTTTTGTGTCTGTGACATGCAATGTTGGGGATATCGCTTATCGGGAACTTATCGGCCAACCCAAGATAAGGGGTAAATCAGCCAGTTTATCGGCATATCAGCTGATTTATCGCCATATCGGCTGATTTATCGGTCGATTTATCTTATCGGTCAGACAACGGTAAGCGATAAATCGGCCGATTTATCGGAATATCGGAAGATATCTTGAACAGTGATGACATGTGGGGTTCACTGCTAATAAAAAAATTATTGTCTTAGGTGTGTCTAATAAAAAAGACTTATATTTAGGAACGGAAGGAGTAGAAAATATAAACAATAATGCATGTTGGGGTAGCCCACGTTTCCGATAATTTTAGCCGTGGGCTTGTTCACAATTTTTACGAGGGGGTGGTTGTTCATTTAATGGAAGGACTTGTACCAGACTTGAATGATACAAAGTGCAACGTGGCACACTGTAACACCACTTGGAATAAGCGGGTAGCTATCTCAAAAAACAATCAACAACTAAAAAACGACGACCTCGCACGTACACAATTTTAAATGATTGTTTTGATGGAGTGAAAAAGGAAAACTACCCCACTACGTATATATAGGCCGGAGCCTCCGCGCTTGCTTGCTAGGGTTGCTCTATTCACACACTCTCACCCTCTCTTGATCTAAACAAGATAGCGGTGGTAACATTGTCTTTCTCCCTTCAAAAAACATTGTCTTTCTATCCTCACCACTAGTTACAGATCCAGATGTATCCCCCTCCGCCGGTGAAGGGGAGGAGGGGAAGCGTTTAGGCCTTCATTGACAGTGAGGGAGGAGACCCACTGATGGTCGCACTGTTATCTCTGGCCTCCCACCGGCACGGGAGGTCCTCTGATCCCTTCGTCGTTGCCCTAGTGTGGGCGAATCCGGCCTCCTGCCACCCACCTATCCACATCCCGACGATCTTTAGGTATATCTTCCTTCAAAACCGCCTTAGCTCTACTTCCCCAGCTTGCTATGTTGCTGCATGTGCATCATTTTCTACCTCTCAGCCCCTCTCGATTGGATGGTCCAACGTCACCTATTTTGTTTTCTTCTATTGTTAGAGGTAAATCTACTTCATGGAGTCGAATCTTGTACTTGGTTCAAACAAGAAATAAAGTGGGGGTGGGGGAATTTAGTATGTACATCGGACTTGGTACAAATAGGAAGGAAAGGGGGTGAAAGTAGTACAAACTAGTCATCCAACCGGCCTCTTGGTCGAAAAGGGAAATATAGGGGTAATGCTGTACACAGTGGTATGACCAGGACTAGATTTGCTATCCACACATAGGAGTAGGTGGCTAGAGTGAACAAAAATGGGACCAACCCAGATATGTTTCTTGGATGTTTGTTTCTTGGGGCAACAAATTATGAATCACCACTTTATGCCCCTGTTTAGGTACATGGTGCTGGACTGCTGGTGCACCCACTGTCCCATGCCCTTATACCAAATATTTAGGTGTTATTAATCTAATGCCCCTGGTAAAATGAAGCCATGCCACTGTTATAAGCCACGACAAGTTTAGCCAAATGTTTTTGCCTGTAATTGTTTGAGACTCTGAATGTTTCCTCTGTAGCTTTTTGTGCAAACGGGGATATCCATTTCACCTGGTTGCTGTTGTGACCTTTTGGTGCACTGCACAAAACACTTCTTAAAAGAAGTGACTTTTGTGCTGTCTAACTGGAATGTCAGAATGGAATAGTTGGTTCATTTCGGTGGAACTGCACAAAGGGGGATCTGTGTTCCAATCCTCATCATCCATATTGGCACTATAACCTTCCTTTAGGTAAGAATGATATTTAATGCATGTGTTCATCTCTATTTTGCGACTGCCATGAGAAAATAATGCTATTTTTTACTAGTACACTTGTACTCCCTCACTGACAAAACCAATTCTGAAATAGAAGGCCAATCATATACTTGGTTTCACCAACTGGTGAGGAGAAAGAGAAACAGAGCACGAAGAGCAGGAAGAAGAAGAATAAACAGTGCCAAGGTGATCTTGCTGAAGCCAGAGGCCTCATTCAAGGCCATTCAAGGGCTCCGGCAACGACTACCTTACATGTGAGATGATCCTACAGGGAGCCCTTCCACTTCTGTTGTCTCACTTAATTAATTAGGAGTACTTAAGTACCACTAATTGTTGCTGCCTAATTTTCCTGTTAGAATTAAACAAATCTTTAGTAGCACCCTATGCTGAATCATGTACGTGTGTATGTTTGTCTATGGAGGTGAATCATGTGGTGGAGCAGGGAGGGAATATTATTAGTGTCATGACATAATAGTGCTATTGTTTTGCACGTCAATTTATTGCCATTGGTTTAATGAGGCAATGTTTTGCGTATTGTACATCATGAATTTGATGCTACTGTTAGAGTAATATGCTAATGTCTTTCTATCCTTTCTCACTAAGCTAATGAAGGTTTCACCTTGTTCCTACTTGTGCAAATAGGGATCATGTTGTGTCAATCATACATTTTAGTGGAACTACACAAGACAATACAATGAACTGTATCCCAGCCAGTGCTTTAACTCTGCTGGAAGTTCTTGATAATCTTTCGATATAATCTCAGCACTGGTAAACAAGAGTGATTTCAGCCTTCATCCGTATTAGTTTGTTGTAATCTTTATTTGTATCGTGCTACTGTCATGAGAAACTCCTTTATCTTTGCACGTTAAAGTTTTGCAACCTATGATACATGGCAATGCTTTCAGTGTTGAGCTAATTGGCACTGATTAAATAAACTAATACCTCTCTTTAAGCAAGACTACTATGTTGCTAACTTTACCCATTAATATAATGTGGGTGCTTCTATTTGTTAGTGTATGTTTCATCAACTAGTCCCACTATTATAGTAATCTCACTCTCTCAATATATGTGCCAACAGGGATGCTCGATTTTGGTGGAACTGCACAAAAACTTTGGGTGCTTCATTGCCTTGACAACTTTTGTCCTTTCCTGTCAGTCGCTAATCTGGGCTTGCTTCCTTCCTTTGTTGTCAGTCGCTTCGCTTATCTTGGCTTCCAATCAAAGGAAATAGTAATTGATATGCTACCTCACATAGGTTGGTACTGGTCTTTATCCTGATTATTGTGCTTGTCATGTATTGGTAATTTGGTATTGTGCTACTGTTTGCTGATTTTATAAAGGAGTAACTTGGAGCCTAAACTCGCAAGCAAATCACTGCATTGGGTGATTTTAGTAGAACTGCACAAAAAGATCAGATGGACAGATACTTATGTTGCTGCTATGTACTCCAAAGTTCACTCAGACGAGCATCGATGTTGACAATAAGAAGTACCTATATTCGTTCGAGTCAACCGGCGTCAACCATTTGTCAAACTCCAAGTGTTAGGAGAGTGAACGCCAAAAATATTGCTTGGCGCATAGCCCAGAAAAACACAGTCCAGTCTTTGGTCCCAACTTGTGCCTTTTGGTTATCGGCAGATATGGTAGCGAACTGTATGGCATGGAGTCTAAAGATTCCAGACAAGTTGGTTGGCGTGTATATTCATCTAGCCCTTAATCAGTCTGCATGCCAGGGATGCTCCATTTTAGTCGAACTGCACAAAAAATTTGGGTGGTTCATTTTCTCAACTGCCTCCTTTCTTGTCTGCAATGTAGAATTTTGGCGAGCTACAGGACCAAGATGAGCCAGTAAACTAGTTAGATGAAAGTAGTGGCCAAGTTGCTCAAACCTCCCTCGGCACGAGGCCACTATTTGAGGATAAACCTACAAGAAAAGTTCAGATTGTCTGTGATGCCTCTTATGTACTCAAAAGTTTACTCGTACAAGCATTAATTTTAGCAAGAAGTACCTCCGACTGAACACCATTTCTCAGTCTGTACCCTGGGTAATTAAAGTTCGTCCATGGATCATGTTGGTTGTGATATCAATCATTTGGATGCATAAACATACTAAACACATGTATATCTGAATCCTTTTGTGAATTATCTATGAATATTGTCATGTGATCTATCAATCATTTGGATGCATAGACATGCTGAACTTGTGTATATATGAATCTTTTGAGTTGTTGATTGTGAATGTTGGCTATGAATATGAACGTATCCTGTGAGGCTGAGTTTGATACGAATGATTACCTTTTCTATTGTACTTGTGTGTGAACTTGTTAGTATGCCTACTGTCGGATATGTGACGTGTGGGTGTCAGCGGCACACCTTCTTCCTGAGAAGAATTGCACCTGCTTTGTTAGGGTAGCAACGACGCATCAACTCTTTTTAATCTTTTTGCTCTGTCTTCCCCCCTCCCCCGCTCAACCCCTGCCATAATGTTTTCGTCCTCAAAACAACATAGTATTGTGTTGTTTTGGGGGCTTGATGAAAAAATGAGTGCTGGTTTCTGTTGGCCCGCCCAGCAAATTGGCTGCTGGTCCACCACAGATTGTGTCGGTGTTCTGGATATGGGGGAATCTAGTCCTGCCTGCCTGTAGCCCCCTCACGTGGCTCCATCGACTGCCTGGTACGGCCCAGCTTCAACATCAACAACTGAAGAGCCTCGCGGGGGCCAAGCCTCGCGAGGTGGACGACGCCAAGACCCCCGAGGGGATCGGCCTCCTCAGGCTAGCTCCCAAGGGGCGAAGAGTTCCATGCAAGGTTTACCTCACGAGGCTCAGCTGACGTGAGCCGTGATGGCCACTACAAAAAAAAGACACATCCGTAACATTTTGGGCCGAACGAAAAAATTTTGTCATACATATGACACTTCTATGACGATAATTGTGACAAAACCCGGTATCATCATAGATGTGGTGGGCTCCTACTTCTATGACAAAAACTCATGACAGAAAATGGGCTTTCCATCCTGGGCGGACCGGTGACGCAGCTGCATGACATTCTTTGAGCCGTCCATGACGGAAAAAACTGTGGTAGAAGCGAGGGCGAGGAAAATTTCGGGGAGTTCTCGGTTACGGTGGGAGGTCGGGGGCAGAGCGATGCGTGTTTCTGTCGTACACATATGCACGTGTGTGCGAGGTGTTGGCTCTAACTGAACCTGAGCGGGGCGTTGGGCTCTAACTGAACCCGAGCGACTGCACTGCAGGCTACGCGTTATTGAACCCGAGCGATCGATCGATGGCTGTTAACTGAACCCGATCGAGAGATTCCTTCGCTACTACTGCTAACTGAAGCCGATCGATTGGATGAACAGTGAGCGTTGC
>NC_041389.1:622994122-623014238 GCF_002162155.2 Triticum dicoccoides
AGTGAGCGGTGGTGTTGCCTCTGGATGAACAGGACCTCGTGGTGTGGAGGGCTGGATTAACAGTAGACGGTGGAGGGGTGGTTCAACAGGACCCCGTGGTGAGGAGGGCTGGATGAACAGGAGACGGTGGAGGGTGCCCATGGAGGGCTGGTTGAACAGTAGCCAATAGAGTAGCGCGCGGTGGAGGCTGGATGAACAGGAGCCCGTGGAGGCTGGAGGAGGTCGACGGTAGCCCGTGGAGGCTGGAGGAGGTCGACGATGGAGATGAACAGTATCCCGTGGAGTCCCGTTTTGCGGTACGCCACACCCCTCCCGATGAACAGGACCCCCGTTTCGACCGTAGCGCTCCAAAACAAGTTTGTTTCGTCCATTTTGCGGTATGCCACACCCCTCCCGATCAATAGGACCCCCGTTTCGACCGTAGGAGGTCCGTTTCGTCCGTTTTGCAGTACACCACACCCCTCCCGATCAACAGGACCCCCATTTCGACTATAGGAGGTCCGTTTCCTCCGTTTTGCGGTACGCCAGACCCCTCCCGATCAATAGGACCCCGTTCCGAACGTGGCTGGTCGAACACAAGGCCGTTTCCTCTGTTGTGCGGTACGCCAAGCCTCGTTTCCATCACATGTTCCATCCAAGCCCTCCCTATGAACACGACCATGCATTCTGTTCTAACCTAGCCGGTTGGCTCCCCATGAACACGATGACGACGCTGTTTCTCCGTTCCGACCCAGCCATGTACACGAGCACTGGCCGTACGTATGCGCAAGTAGGCGTTCGAGACCCCGCCCGTATGAATGTACGTGGCGTATTTTCTTTCTTGCACCCGGGCCGTTGTACGTACGTGTACATGCTACGTGCGCGCCTCCACTACGACACGTACGCGCCTCTACATCGACCAGTATATATGTACGTACACGTTCGCGACCAGAATGACAACGCTACATACGCTTCGACCAGGTGGGTCCCGACTGTCAGACACTTCCTTGCATGCGAAGATGTAGCTGCTGGGTCCCAGCAGTCAGGGGGGCGAATCGGTTTTTTTTTGCCCGGACGCACTTCCCTGCATGCGAAGATGTAGCTGGTGGGTCCCAGCAGTCAGGGGGCGAATCGTTTGTTTTTTTTTTGCCCGGACGCACTTCCTTGTGTGCGAAGATGTAGCTGGTGGGTCCTAGCAGTCAGGGGGAAACGTTTTTTCTGCGAAATACAGTGGCCCGTCTGGTGGGTCCCAGCTGTCAGGTGGAGGAATCATTATTTTCCGCGTATTAAGGAGGCACTTCCTTGTTGTGGTCGTGGACCCAGCTGTCAGCCTCTCCATGTACAGTCCATGTCCGATGGAAGTCGTTCCTTGACCATGTTGACCACGCCACGCCGAGAGCACCGGGGCGGTGGATGACGGCGAGGCCTAGGAAGGGGACAACGGGGAGCCGGGGAAGACGCGGTAGTGGAAGCCCGCGCGGAGAGGAGTACGAGCATTCACTGGTTTGGCTGCAGTGTGAGGCTACCGTCGCCGCAGGGCCTGGCCAGCGGTAGGAATAGTAGGGGGCGGTGAGGCCTCCGCGGCAGCACATCCGGCCACGGGAGGTAGGAGCATGCGGCACGACCAGCGCTGCTTTGGGCGGTTGGAGCAAGAAGACCAGAGGTTGAAGAAGCACTACGGCCATTGGATGGACATCGTACGGTCACTGGAGCTAGAATCATTTATATTGACTAAGTTGACAAAGCCCTCCGTCCCCGTCAACTTAATAGGCCCACAAGTCAGTCTCCCACCAAGGTGGTTCCCAGCTAACAAGGGGGTATTCATTTTTTTGTGTGTAATAAGGAGGCACTTCCGGTGGGTCCGAGCTGACAGCAGGGGGAACGTTTTTTTTCACAAAATACGGTGGCCCGTCGGGTGGGTCCCAGCAGTCAGGGGCAAACGTTTTCTTCGTGAAATACTGGTGGCCCGTCCGGTGGGTCCCTGCTGTCAGGTGGAGGAATAATTATTTTCCACGTAATAAGGAGGCACTTCCTTGCGGCTGCCGTGGACCCAGCTGTCAGCCTCTCCACGTACGGTATTCTTCCGATGGAATTCGGTCGTTGACCACATTGACCACGCCGCGCCAAGAGCACCACATCGGTGGACGACAGCGAGGCCTAGGAAGGGGACGACGCGGAGCCGGGGAAGATGCGGCAGTGGTTGAGTAGAGGGATGGCTAGGCCAGCGATGGGAGTACGGTGGGGCGGTGAGGCCTACAAGGCAGCATAGCCGGCCGCGGGGAGGAGGGAGCAGGCAGTCCCGCCGGCGCTTGTTTGACCGGCTGGAGCAGGAAGAGCAGAGATTGAAGAAGCACGACAGCTGTTGGATGGACATCCAACAGTATACAGGCCATCTGTGGAAAGCCTCAAATCTGTGGAAAACAGCATACAACCTATCTCCCATTATTTCAAATAATTTACAGCCCATTTGCTAATTCTTACGGGTTTTTTTGGAGCCCATATTCTTTTTGTTAGCATTACATCCCATATTGTGGCCACGGTTAAAAAATTATACGAAAATTTGCATATGTCGGTGCGGTCTGAACTGTTTTAATCCAGAAATTTCGAGTCACATTCAGACTGATTTTAAAAATTAATGTATATCAATATAAAATCCAATAAATTGTCCACGCATAAAAATGAATGCAATTTTAAAATCTCAAAATGAAAAAAAGATATTTGAAACTAATTGCCGGTTTGATGTGTTTTAAAAATGTACAGCCCATTTCACATTACTGATAGGCCATTTTCTCGGCCAGCCGAATGAAGCTCTCCTCGTCTTGAAAGATTTGCAGCCCAACAGGACTGATAAAGCGACTTACTTGACAAATCACAGAAAAACTGGGCTAGCCATTTTCAGAAAGAAAAAAAACTACTGGGCTGGTCTGTGGTAAACACACAAGAAAAGGCTGTCTAGACAGGCCAGAGTGTCCCGCACAGCCCAGTTGACACCCTGCTTCCGTCTCAAGACAAATTAGATAAATGCCACTCCAATTATGGCGATTCATAAAAATGCCACTGCAATTTCCAAACTTTGAAAAATGCCACTGTAATTTCCAAACTTTGAAAAATGCCACTGCAATTTTTGCAAACTTTGAAAAATGTCACTGTAGTTTGCAAACTTTGAAAAATGCCACTGTAGTTTCCAAACTTTGAAAAATGCCACTGCAATTTCCAAACTTTGAAAAATGCCACTGCAGTTTGCAAACTTTGAAAAACGCCACTCCAGACTTCGAAAAATGCCACTAGAAATGGCATGAAATGGCATTTTTCAAAGTTTGGAAATTGCAGTGGCATTTCTCGGATACACCAGATTTGGAGTGGCATTTATCAAATTAACCCAAAACAAAAATAACTAGGCGAGCTGCTGGGTCCCTGGTGTCAGCCGCTCGTTGTGCAATTCTCTCGTTTATTGACTATGTTGACAATGGCATGGGACCCAGATGTCAGAAATCCACTAGGAGGAGCCATTTTTTATTGGATTGAAATAAGGAGGCACTTGCTTGTGTACTGCCATAACCTTGGCGGGTCCCTGCTGTCATCCTCTCCACGTACAATCATCTCCTGATTGTGTACACGTCAACTTGCTAGGCCCACAAGTCAGCCTCTAAACCCGTGGAGGACAAATACAACCCATTTAAAAAAATAAGAGCCCATTCCATACGTTCAAATGGAAAGTTCAACATTCAGAGCAAAGTAACAGGTCTGATCCACATATAGAGTACTGAACTTCCACGTTGACAACCATCATAGCCAAGTTAGCTATCTACTCCCACTAATACTCTAGTAGCGTACAAGTACTAACTAACTCTTAGCTAACTAGACGATGCCAGCCGCCATCTGTGGTACACGCTAAACGCCGGCACCGGCGTCCTGCGCCTTGCCTCGGACTTGCAAGAGGTGCGATAGGGCGCGTTGCTCGCGCGCGTTGGCCCTTTATATGCCGGCATGGTCCATCGAAGCTTCGGCTTCCAAGCGGGAAACCCACTTGATGAGCTGGTAGTAAAAATCGGCGTCGCGAATGCGTGCGTGCCCGACAACCTCCAGGGCTATTTGCCGGGCGCTGGCCTCCATGTAGTCGGCCCAGTTGCGGGCGCTCTGCTCGCGACTCAGAGTGTTGGTGCGCTGGTGCTCCATGTCCCGCTGGCGGCGCAAATCGGTGATACGCTGCTCCTCCACCAAGCGGTCGCGCTCCAACAACTCCTGCTCCTCTGCCATGCAGTCGTGCTCCAACAACTCCTCGATCTTCGCATTGCCATCTAAAGACAGATAGAATGCCTCCTCAATCCGTCTGCCTTCCGGTGAAAAACCGAACACTTCTGGCGGTGACCGCCTCCGGCGTCGCCTACCGCGGACGGGCGGGGGCATGGCGGACGTCGCGAGCGACGTCGGGCCGGTGGGGGCTTATGAGGATATGGCGAGTTGGGTCACGGTGGCACCGGAGAAGGCCGGGAAACAGTACTTATAGGCGGAAGGTAGCGCGACGGTCATCGGAATTCAATGCATAATGGCTTAGCGCGCTAGCTTGCCGTGGAAAATTAGAGAAACTGAAATTATGACTGTGTCGTCCGTCCCGTCTGGGTCGCACGCCGGCATGGCGGTCAAATGAGTGCACTTGAATCATCTCCCTCCTTGTCAATAATGATTCCACGGATTTAAAAAGCCCGCAACAATTAAAGCGTGTCTTTTTTGCATCAGTTAGGTGCCTTAATTACGGCCGGCTGCATGCAGGCACTCAGAATCGCTCGCAGGCAGAACGTGAAGCAGCATGCAACGAGTCATAGCCGAGGGCACGCATGTTGCCACTTAAATCGCTGGAATTAATTAGGCTTAAACTTCTGCATGCTGTTAATTATTGCCATGCCTTTGTCTTGCTGCTTTGCTCATGGGACTAATAAACCCGGACGGAGGGAGTACCTTGGTTGGTGAGAGGTTTGAATTAAGGCTGCAAACCGGAAAGGAGGTACTAGTACGTGTTTGATCCGCTATTTATTCATGTAGGATCGAGTAGGTCATTTCTTGAATTGAGCCCTGCAAACCGGAAAGGAGGTAGTACGTGCGTGATCCGCTATTTATTCGTGTAGGATCGATAGTGTAGCTTGTTAGTTTCTTCAGATGTAGGCATTTTTATCCGTGTAGGATCGATAGTGTAGCTTGTCAGTTTCTTCAGAGGTAGGCATTTTTATTCAAAAAAACTGCCACTTCTCATCTTGCGTCGCAAATAAAACTGCCAGGAGCGCATTTGTAGGCTAGCTAGTGATTGATCAGTAACTTGTAAACACTGAGCGAACAGAAATAAGTAATTGTTAATGCATCTCAATGATTCACAGATCATATACAAATATGTAGCTCCAAAAGCAAAGATCAGCCACTTTGGATCTTGGGTTGCAACTAAAACTAACTAGTACGATTCCCATACATAAGATCAACATGTTAATGCATCTCAATGATTCACAGATCATGTACAAATATGTAGCTCCAAAAGCAAAGATCTAGAAAAAACATCTGTTCTTCCTACTAACATGGATGCTTCTCTTGGCCAACATTCAGTACAGACTGAAAGACAAATTTGTTTGTGAAGTCTACAATTCCTCTTGCAAACCTAAGTGGTTTCACCAACAGTTGGAACCATGAGAATGAACCACACATGATGGAGGAACATCCACTGCAATATGATTTGGTCTTCTCTCGATCACACCGCGAGACTATTTTCGGAATACAAACTTTAACTTAGGCAAAATGATGCCCATTGTATAATCAGACCAAAGCAATGAAGCACCTAGTGTTGGCTAATAAATAGTACAGTACTACTTTTCTGCAGTCCATGAAGTGACTATCCAATCTTTCTGTGTCTATTTTCAAATGGCACTACATGTAGTGACTATACTATTCTCTTGTGCAGTTCAACCAAAATTGCGGACACTTTGTTTGTTTGCCAAATAGCAACGGGCAGACATCTCTGTCTGCACAAATATCAAGCTGCTAGTAAACATATACCACACCATGTATTTTCGGTTTAAACATGTCTCTTCCGCTTAGCATCTGTCATGTTCTGCACTGGACAATCTGATACAGTTATGTGTTGCCCTGGACAATTTCATACTTAACTGATTTGCTGGTTCAGAGCAGAAATATAGCGCATATTCTTCATCAGACCAAGGATATCCATGTTCGCATTGATGGAAGAGGTGAAATAGATACAACCGAAATTGAGCATCCAATCATTGAATCCTGTCCTGCACCTCCAATATAGGTCCACCCTGCCAATAAATTCACATGCAAACCACTAGTATTACTATCTAATGACAGTACAAAAAGAGTAGCAAGATAGTAGCAAACCATGTACCTTCGTAATGAACAGCTCATAGTGCCACCAATTGGATATAAAGGTTTGGAAAAATACATGCTCCTAATGTTGAACCAGTTGGACTTTTTGTGCAGTTCCACTAAAATCGAGCATCCCTATTTGCATAGATATTGAAAGTGTGATTACTATAAAAGTGGCACTAGTTGAAGCATAGTCTCACAAATATAAGCATTCCAATTTCTTAATGGGAAAAGGTAGCAAGACTGTTTCTAACCACCTGTTTGAAGGAATAAATAAAGCAACAGCGGCTGATGTCAAGAAGGCATACATAGTTTTTTTTGAAAAACTGAGCCATTCCTGACATTTCCTCTTCTTTTAAGCAAATTTTGTGCAGTTCTACTAAAATAAAATGCCATCACCGCCTTGAAAATTCAGTGACATTGTACAAAAGGAAATGACTTAACATTACATCATGATGTCAGGTATGTAGTTGACAGGCATTAGAGACAAACATACAGACCTCCTCCGATAACATAATGAACATTAATTTTAACAAAGGTGTGACTAGCTTTACCGGGATAATTTGAGTGAACTCTACACCCTCTGTTCCTTAATATAAGACATTTTTGTGGTTCAATTTAAAGTACCCAAACGTCTAGTATTTAGAAAAACAGGTAGTAGTTTTCTTGAGCACATATCTGGGAAAGCTTGCCACACTTTATTTATGTCCATACGCTAATGCAACACCATTCAAATACTACAAATATACACTAATCCAATGGCTAGTGCAACAGTAGAGTAGTTAGTTTATTACAGGGTACAGTACAATGGTTTTACTGAACAGATTTCAATAAACTCTAGCACTGGAAGGTTTCTATAAGAATTAACAATACAAAATGTAAAGGTAACAAGTTTCAGCATTGGTATACTAGTTGTGCATGAGCATTAAACCAAATACAAAAGTCTGAAGGTAACTAGCATTATTAACTAATGACAGTATAAAAAATTGCAAACCATGTACCTCCAAGGTAAGTATCATTTCGAACTCGGGGGGACCTTAAAAATTGCTATCCCAATCTTGATAATCGATCAAACATAAAAACTTGATCAAACGAATCAAGAGAACAGTCGGAGGAGGAGGTGCCCACTCTTGACCTTTCCTCTTGTCTTCATAATTGTCTGTGGAGTTTAACCAAAATAAAATGACATCGGTGCCTTGGCATTTTGGTGACACTGCACAAAAAATTTAACTTATCTCATGAAAGTGAGGTATGTAACCTATAAGCATTAACAGTGCAAAAATCTGAAGGTAGTAACAAGTTTCATCGTTGGTATACTGGCTATGCAACAGCATTAGAATGCCTTAGCTGGAAAATCTCTAATACATCCACAATCAACAGCTAACCCTGAAATAATCCAGTGACATTAAATGGCATTGCTTAAATTTATCGGTGGCATTAGACTGAGAGCGGTATTAGTTAAGTGTGGCATCACTTTAGCAGTAGCATTGCTTGACTTGACTGCTGGCGTTATACTAACAACAAAAAAGTGGCAATAAGAGCATGGGAGGCCCATTCGGACAGTGGGCGCACCAGTAACATGTACCTCCACGGACGCAGAGTGGTGAGAGAGGTATGGTTTCCCAGAGCAACAAATATCTAGGCAGCATATGTGGATTACGTCCAATTTTTGTTCTCTTTAGCCACCTTTTTCCTATGTGAGGACAACAAACCGATCGACCTGGTCATTCTCTATTGCGTTGTCATGCCTTTCTACCCTTCTTCAACCAAGAGACACGAGACTCGTTCCTTAGCTACTGATTTTCCCCTTTTCAACCTAGATGCGGGTTTGATGCCTACTCTCTTGGACAGTACAGTCTCCCTTCCTTTCCTTATTCAACCCAGACATGGATTAGTTTGCATGAAGTAGGGTTTCCTTTAATAGTGCAAATTATGGTTTTCGTCTGCGTGGCCAGCAGAGCAAAGGATAGCAAATTGGGAAGATGGTGGAGTGGAAAAAGATCCACATGCAACAACGTGGTAGATGGGGCAATAGAACAAGGGTATGGTTTGAAAAGAGGTAGCATACCTGAGTGTCGGCGAGAAGTGGCTTCGCTCGTGGTCGTCGTCCTCCGCACACACTACGGCAGCGAGCTTGGGGACGAAGGCCATCCCGCGCGGGCACTAGGTCTGAGAGGATGGCCTTGTCGTCAGTGCGTGACCTCGCTCGCCGATGACGAGTGCGTCAACGCTGCACGTCCTTTTCTTCCCCGGCGGGTCTGTGACCACCAGTGAGGAGGGAGAGAGGGGCCGTCTTTTTTAGATCTGGAGAGAGGGTAGTAGTGTGAGAAGCAAGTGGGCAGCCCTTAGCAAGAAAGCGCTGAAGCTCCAGCCTATATATCTTTTTATACTACTAGTACTGGAGGTGGAGTAGTGGTAGAGTAGTTTATATTTTCTCTGCGTACAGTACCAGTTAGCCATGCTTCAAAACTGAACGGCATGCCATTAAATAAAATAAAGGTCGGTAACTAATGCGGCGCCTCGGGCCAACGCGGCCAGATCGCATTTTGCACGAGAAATTACACACCATGTTTCGTTGACATGTGGTCCCGTTCCAACATATCAGTGAGATGACGACAAGTAGTAGTAGTATTTATGAACGGACGTGTAGGCCGGGGCGCCTCTTCGTGAACCGTGGAAAACTGGCAACCGTCCACCGACTCTTCGCCTTACCCTCTCGATTTGGAACTGATGTCGCACGCTCTACCTCTCCCTCATCCATTTTCCATCAGCCCTTCACCCTTTCTTCTGCCATTGTTCGATCGTCTTCTCCATGGAGGGAACAGGCCGGAAACAACCCCGTTATTCTTGCCCCGATCTGAAAGATGACGTGGTGGAGGAACTCATTGATCGGTGCGACGTCATCACCTCGGCTAGCATGGCAGGTTCGTTCAAGCCCATTCTCA
Organism: Triticum dicoccoides; assembly: GCF_002162155.2. NCBI lineage: Eukaryota > Viridiplantae > Streptophyta > Magnoliopsida > Poales > Poaceae > Triticum > Triticum dicoccoides. Next base: position 623,003,413 of record NC_041389.1, read on the forward strand.
ACTCAACTAATAACATCATTACAAGGAACCCAAGAGTCAAGGAGCAGTTTGATCTCCCCTATCTTCTTCGCCGTGACCCTTATGACTGGTGCCGGCACGACGGAGGCCTCGCCCTGTGCAAGTTGATGCCGCTTGATAATGATACGTATGATGTTAAGATGCCATCGCTTGAGGGCAAGGCTTGGGCAGGCGCAAATGGAGATTGGGTTGTTTACATTGGGTCCAACTGCGAGTGGGAACTTGTGAATGTGTACACTCGTGACCGGGTTCCACTTCCAAAAATCTCAGCAGACTGCCCAGAGGTTGAGCACACCGATATTGTACACATGTTCAAATACGATCATGGTGATTGTCTTCTACGGAAGATAGCAATTTGTCGAGTTCCCAACCGCTCTTGGAATTACAACAACTATGAAGTTGTTGCTATCTTCTACAAGCTTGTTGCCGTCCTTGGTGGTTTGACTCGATGGATATTGCTCAAAAACCAGTTTCTGTACACGGATGAGTACTGTGATGCAATTTAATACGAGGGCCTTGTGTTTGCTGCCACAACTCGTGGCACTGTTTTTGCATGGCATCCTCGTAGTTTCGGTACGTTTGTCTTCCACCGTAATTATAATTGTTTCATCCACATGCATGCGGGTTAGCAAGTTTCCCTTTACTAATTAACCTTCTTCTTGTGTTTCCAAGGTCCTGTGAACATTCCACCACCTATACTTGAAAAATTTTATAACCAAGGGGGAGATGACGATGGTGATGATCACGAGCATGAGGACGAGCAGAGCCCATATACTTTGTGGCGCCTGGCAACTAATTCCGATGGATCACCTCTTCTTGTCTGTATACAGCCCACTAATTGATGTTACTATAAAGGAAGCAGGTGTAGTCTCCCATGGTCGCACTCTCCGGACCTATTCCAGCACCCGTTGCATGGTATTCGGGATCGATACTAGTGTGCTAGTGCCAACTCCTTCTCCCTGGTACAGAATTGATAGTCTTCGAGAAAACTCGCTCTTCCTTGGACAAAACTATCCAATGATGGTGAAAGGCGATCCAACTACTGTTGACACAACATTACTACCATTTATGAGAAGCAACTGTGTCTATACCTCGGACATTTGGGTGGTTCCCTACCCTGGTACTGATATAGTAGGCCGCTTCAGCCTGGATGATCAGTCCTGCGTTGGTCTCCAGATCGACAATGGATGGCCTGTCCTAGAGAATCACTTGTGGTTCAAAGAAAGCGTTTCCAACGCCGAGGAATGGTTGAGTTGAAGTTCATTTCATTGCTTGTTATTTGTTGTGTGGTGAAAACTTTAGTATTTATAATGTATCCTCGTTGTCGATGTGGGTTGATGACCTTTTGTATGTAATAAAATGATATGCCTGTGATAAACTTACTAAATTTATGAATGGCTTTCGAGTCGCTTCTTTGAGTGAGTGGTGTGCTGAGGCAAAAAAATATTTTCCGAATACATAATTGTACGTGCATTGCAATAGGTTATCGGATGAAGCCAATCAACAATAGTAGTACACTATTTGTACTAGCTTCACATGCTTCGTGCGTCGGGCGGGTGTTTTTACTGTAGCCATATGTTAATGTGTTCGATGTACGTAACCAGCACCTCGAATCCTCGATACTAGTACTATATAGTAGGAGTAAGTAGTAGGAGTAGCAGGGTGGCATGGGCCAGAACAAGCATTCACGTCCAGGAGTACGGCACACGCCACCACCACGACATCCATCTAACACCATATTATTTCTTGGAGTCCGTGCTAGAGAAATCTCTTCAACCTCGTCGTTTCTCTAACTTCAGCCATCGCGCGGCGGGAGGTGGGGGTTTGTCGATAGTCAGTTTCCTTAACTGCGGTCCCACTTGTAAGGCCAACTCCAATGCACGACCCCAAACGGACCTCCGTTTTGCATGAACTCCAATGATAATTTTGACTAGAAAAGCAAGACCAAAGAAAACAAGAACCACAAGAATACATTTTACTACTCCTGTAAGTTGGATTAGTGCCTTCTCGATGCATTCATTGTTGATCTGCGGAGGCTTGATCTTGCGTGCTTCTTTCTTCTTCGAGTGTAAAGAAGTAGACGTTGCTTCCTCGCATCTAGTCTCATGTCTAGCCTCTATTCTAGTAGGAGTATCAACAAGTGCACTAATCTCATCTCTAGCCTCTGTGCTAGCTAAAAGTGATAGAACATCTACTAAATTGCGCTCTATCAATATATGGATGTACTCTTCTTCCCAATACAAAAACTTGCATACATTCTACTCCCTCCGTTGCACAATACATGCCTTCTATTTGTCAATATATATATATACCTAGACATGTTTTAGTACATAGGTACATCCATTTTTGGACAAATGGAAGTCAAGTATTTTGGAACGGAGGGAGTACACAATAAAAATTTTAAGTTAGCACAACTAGTCTAATCCGAGAGCACAACCGAAGATTTGGTTGGGTTCTTCCTCCTTTTGCCGACACATGGGACATCCAGCATCCAGGTCGTGTCATGAAAGAAAATAGAGTGGTAGTTGAAGCCACGAGATGTGCATCTTGGGTTAAACTGTAAATAGAATCTTACTACTCTTGAGTAACTCCAAAAGCGGCCACCGAAGATCTTTATTGGATTTGTTTTTCATCACCAGCACGTCGAGGTGAAAGATGTGCAGGTTCAGTGGGTCCTCTTGCATTTTCACTGACATGTGGGACCGCATGTGAGCAAACAGACGATGGGCTTCGCGCGTCCGCTGGCTGGCTGAGAAGAGAGATAGAGGAGGGCTGAGCACAGACTGCAGGAAATTTGTTCTACTTACCTCGATATAGGCTCGATATAGTGGGGTGGCATGGGCCATAACTAGCATTCACGTATAGCAGTACGGCACACGCCACCCACACGAGTCCCATCCGACACCAATTTTCTTGGAGTCCGTGCTACAGCCATCTCTTCTCCCTCCTGTTTTCTCAGCCATCGCGCGGTGGGCGGGGTGGGGGTTTGCCGATAGTCGGTTTGCTCAACTGCGGTCCCACTTGTAAGTGAAAATGCAACACCGCACGCATTCCCGCTTGAGCGGCGTGCCAGACTAACCGTGTGGGGGTGCGACGCGAACACGGCAGGCTTTTCCTTTTGAACTCGTAACTTGTAAAATTTGGTTCTGCTCCATGGCGCGACCGATAGATAGAAAATAACGATTTTGCCTAGAGTAATGAGAAGTTTGGTTCTGGCGCCGTTCATGCATGGAGTACGTACGAAAATTATGAAGTTGATGCGAAAGGTAAGATAATTACTGTAGTATCATATACTGCTACATGGATTTGACGGAAAGATAAAAATACATACGGATCCATCAACGACATCCTCACGCCTAGTGCGCCGGGTCACCAACCGACGTGTGAGGAGCAGCGGCATTGGCGGCGAGCTCAACGTGCTTCTGGACAATGTCGTCCTAGGTTGCCCTGCGGTCCAAGAAGGCCAGTGTCCTATCGTCCTCCTCTTGCATGTAGTAGTCCTTGTGGGTGATTTGCGCGTATACGTGGGTGATTATGTCGATGGTGTCTAGCTGCACTAGGCACTACGCGGCGAGCGCGACCTCGAGGTGGACATTCTCCGGCGCGACAGCGGGCAGTCGCAGGGCCACCAGTGCGTTGAAGAGGTTGTCACCATAGTGGCCGTTGAGGGTGGCGGGCATCGCAGAGCCTGGGCGCGTCGGCTGGAGGCTTACGTCAAAGTCGTCCGCGAGCTTCTTGATGATGGTGAACTTGTCGAGGAAACCAACGAGGACCTCGTCGAACAAGGAGACAAAGCTGTCGTCCAAGCAGCCCCTCGCCCTGGCGGCCTCAAGCAATACTACCTAGAGACGTTCCTTGGTGTCGGGCCGCAGGCCGGCGTCGTGGACCATCTGGCACAGCCAGCTGATGCTCGCACTCATCGCCTCCATGGGTCTAGCTTAGCTTCTAGTCAACTGATCTTGTGATTCGAGTGATCACTCTTGCCCTTGGTTAGCGTGCGTAGGTACATAGGATTTCGTACTAATCCTCGGCCCTCTACTGCACCTGCCTTTGGCTGTATGATAGGTGGGCCAGCCACCCCCTAGGCCCACGTGTCATTCACCCAATGGCAGTTGCCATAAGTCAATGAAGCTGTATCTCCCTCTGTGCCGGTGCAGTATAGTCATCTCACCGGACCTCTAGTTGGGGCCAAACGAGAGAAGTTTGATGTTTACTGGTTTATTGGTCCCCTTTGCATTTTGCGCCAAGTTTTGACCTTTGATTTAACTAATAAAATGTTAATGCATGTAAACAAAAATGTTGTGTAAGTCACCTTACGAAAACCAAATAATCCCAAAACACTTAGGCACGGTGCATTAACTCCCTCCTTGTTTCTTATTTCGTGACATATCAACCAATGAGAGATGTGGGCCGTGCATGCTTTCAATGACTTGAGACTACCAAACATGACATGCAGTGATTAGTTCATTGCATGTAATCCTATTAGTACTCTAGTTAGCAAAAAAACATTATGTTCTCTCGCTGATAGAAATAAAACACCATGTATTTATTTACAGAGGAGTAGTACATTTTTTGTGACATGCATTACTAGATATTGCTAGTCAGATGCTAAAATACAGATGGACGTGGTAGTACTCCTAAATCCAGACGGTGGTGCTACTAGTACTAGTAGTAGTACTACCAATGTAGTAGTAGGAGTACTAGCACTGTACTACCCGTTGGTCAAATTATTACGTGCTGCTCCTCACAGTGAAGTGACAAGACCCTGCGCCGGAGATGACACCTGAGTATAGGTGCCGTGTTCGGCATACCATAGTCAGCCTCACCGTCTACCGTGCGTAGATGCTCGTGCATTGCACGGAACACCAAGATTGGGGGTGGACGGCGCCGGCAGCGGCCATTGCGCCAGATTTTTCCACGGCCTTCTAGATGTGGTGGGGAGGAGATAAGGTTGATTGTGAGAGACAAGGAGTTGTTTGTAAATAGGGAACAAGTGCGGGCATCTTTTTGCAAAAATGGAGAAGCTTGGTTCGTATGCGTCAGATCTAGATCCGACGGCTATTGGTGAAAGATGGGAGGCACAACATCATCACCAACTCAGGACCTGATTGATTCGCATGATTTTGAAAACGTAGGAATAGGACACGGTGATATTACAAGTTTCAAACTGATATTACAAATGTTAGGAGTAATGTTGCACCTACGAAGAGGGAATTACTAGGAAGTTTACGTAAGAACTTTCGTTACTTTAGGTGGATGCAGCATTATCGTACAAACTAAAATCCACCGCCCTGACAAGTCACTAATGGGCAAATAAGTTTTCGAGTCTCTGGCCACTTGATGTTTCAAAAACAAATTCAGCTTCTGTGGAGACTTTGTCATTTAGGCTTAGACGCTTGCGGTGATCAGCACACCATTCATTGTTGCGCCAGAGAACGCCAAACCTCATTACCTTGAGCACACTTGCCTCCAGAACAAAGAACCTGGCCAATTTAATCTCAGATGTGTTGCCTCGGTAGTCGATCAAATCAATTTCTGTAAGATGGAGATCAAGGCATTCAATGAGATTGTTATAGTGCAGCACATTTTTCACTTTCGGGTCTTTTTTTATCTGCAAAAGAAGAGAACATATTAGAGAAGCTGACTACATAAGATTGTCGTGTCATCAAGAGGTACCAATATCATTCACTCATACGATAGGGTTGGCTGACTAGTGATATTTTTTCACTATCTCTCTCTCTCTATCTATCTCTCTCTCTTTCTGTTTCATCTCATTTAACTAGGAGCACGTGAAGAGCTTGGACATTTGTTGCCTTCCACTATGTGGCCGATGCCATATTTCGTAAAAGTATGCCACATAATATGCATCGATGTCAAATCAAAAGATTTTGGCACCGCTCTCGCGATGTGAGAGAGTTGGCACCGTTGTGCACACAGACCCACGTGTATAAACAAATCAATCAAACCAACTACACCAGCCTCTCACTCTCCCAAACAAGTGTTTTTTTATTGCCTCAGTCCTCTCTCTCTCTCTCTCCCACGCAGTGTTTTTTCATTGTGTGAGTTAATTTGGCACCGGAGGAAAGTAGGTGATCCAGATTGGGGCACCAGGTGAGCAATGGAGGGGCATCGATGCCAAATGCATCACAAGTGAATTTGGCACATGTTTTGGCCTACATAGCCCACTTTTGTACTCCCTCTGTCCCAAAATCATTATCTTAAATTTGTCTAAATACGGATGTATCTAGTTACATTTTAGTGTTAGATACATCTGTATCTAAACAAATGTAAGACAAGAATTTTGGGATGGAGGGAATACTACCTCGTATTTAGTATAAAATTTTGACCATAGATTTACCTATGCATGTCACTAAAAATTACACCATTTGAAATTATGTTCAAATACGATCCAACGATATAGTTCTTAGTTACATGCATTAACATTTTGTCAGTTAAATCTATGGTCAAATTTTGATACTACAAAATTGGAAGAGTAAACCAGGACGGAGGTAGTACTTGCTCTTAGGGTAACCATAGAGTTACTGGAGTAGTCTAAGTTACCTTCCACTATGACTAGCCTAGGCTACTATAGTAGTACAGCATAAAAATGATCCAGGTGATCACGTGAGAAAAAAATACTAAAAACATTTCTTTCGGTGGAGTGCGTAGATGCAGTTTTGAACACTACACTTGTCATCGTAATTTGGGAAAATTACGAGAAAAAATGAGCTATGTTGTGATTACCGTTTACTTATAGGAAAGAAGTTCCACCTCGATGAGTAGCTTCTCCGTGCACGGAAAGCATGTGAGGAATCCAACAACTTGATCCAAATTGGGGCCAGTAGATTTTAGTGCTAAGATCTTCACTGTGCGCATGGACTGGGTCAAGCTTGTGGGAATCATTTTCTGGAAGACGGTCGTAAATACATCAAGAAGAAATTTAAAATGTGAATTTCAAGAAGACGGAGAAGAAGATGAGTGTTGTACCTGAACGATTATGGATCCAATAAAGAGTTCGGAGAATTTGGCAGATGAGTACACCAACGCTGTCAATTTCGGTGCGTCAATGACCCTGATTTTTGTTGGACCTTCTAGATCCGATAGAAGCAATCTCTCAAGGAAAGGCGCATTCTCAATGACCATAACGTGGAACAACTGGAGTGATCTCTTCCCAATTGATGTCTTCTTGCGGGGCTAGCAAGACACATAAATCCATCGGAAATTCGTCGAGGCGATGTGGAGGCTAATGAACCCGTGGATCTGCTCAAGACGAAGGTACTCGAGCGCAGTACAGCTGTGGAGCAGGTGCTCCATAGCCTTCTTTGAGATGACAACGTCGAAGAGGTCAAGATGCTTGAGTTGAGGGAGAAGAAGGGCGGGCGCGGCATTAATCTGGGGAAGATAGCAGAAGCTGAAGCTGGCACGGCGCAGCGTTGGCGTGAGGCGAAGCGCGGACGGCGGCAGAGAGCGACATTGTCCAGCTTCAAAGCTAAGCTCCTCGAGTTGATCTAGGGTGGGGGATAAGAACCACTTGTTGAACTTGGGTTGTACCTTGCAGTTGGTACTGAACATGTGGATGTCAAGGCGTCTGGCTGGCCCAGGGTGCGATGAAAGGATCTTGGAGACTGCGGCCATGCGTTTGCAATCCCCGTCGCAGAGGCAGCTATCGATGGTGAGGTTGAGGGGGACGCAGCGCCAGAGGGGGCGCCACCGCCAGGAGAGCAGGGAGGTCCGCACGGCAGATTTGGTGGGGAGGAGGCCGATGATGACGAGCAGCATGTCGTCGGGGAGGCTGCTAATGAAGTCCAGGCTCGCCGGATGCGGTTTTGGCTCGAGCCGCCTCTGCTTGTTGGCTGCCTCGCTGTCCATCTCAACCGGCAGTGATGCCGGTGTACACGTGTGCTGGTGTGTGTTGTGTGCTGGGTGTGCATGAGTGCATCCTTTTGTGCATGCCGCCGCGTAGTGGTGAATTGTGTGCGAGTGCGTCCTTCACGCGCAAGAAGTTTGTCCTCAATGCGCCCTCAATTTACTAGCGTGCGGGGTGCTACCCTGAGTGGTTTCAACTTTGTTTACTTCACCGCGTGTCAGATGGACCTCTAGAGTACTTATTTTCACCCACAGCCACATGGGCCAGCACACGAAGATACACAACACGAGCTGACAAGGCAGCGTGTGGATTGATTGACCGGTTAACTAAACAATATACGGAGCTATACGCTGAAACAGTGAGCGTATAATCCGTCGGTATAGAGAGTCCGAGTGAGAGGGGAGGCCCGTGAGAGATAGCAGAGAGAGAGAGAGAGAGAGAGAGAGAGAGAGAAAGAGCTACTCCCTCCGTTCGATAATGTAGTTCCAACATTTTCTTAAGTCAAACTTTTGAAACTTTGGCCAATTTATAAAGAAATTACTTATATCTACAATACCAAAGATAAATGATAGTATGAAGTAAGTACATGTTGTGATGAATCTAATGATCGTTCCAGATGTAAATGTTTTTCTCCACATATACCTGGTCAAACTTTTCTGAGGTTTGACTTTTCAAAACATCCATATGCTTATGGACGTGACAGAGTCCCTAACTAGAGAGAGAGAGAGAGAGAGAGAAAGTGAAAAAAGTGTGTGTGCGTGTGTGAAAGAGACATGGACAACACACGGTAAAAGTAGAGAAAAAGCATGTGTGTCTTATGCAAACATATCACGCATGCATCTTCGACAACAGAGGCAAGGTGAGGAGATAGTGTGTGGTTGTTTGGAACCGAGAGAGCAAGACCCCTAGCACGTGGCCAAGAGGGGTCTGACAAACAAGGGAGAGAGGTCGAGAGAGACGTACGGAGAAAATGCAGACATGGGGAGGAGAGAGTGTATGTTTGTCATAGAGAGATCCCCTGGAGATCGTGATGGGACTACATGGGTGGGAGATCGAGTGACAAGGCGTGTGCGTGATAGAAGATGCCCCGAGAGATATCGAGATAGACGTATGGATGGAAGGAGACAATACGTGTGTTCCTGATGGCTAGTAAGAGATAATCATACTTAGGAGGGGGGAGTGCTTGCGCCTACGATGGAGTGAGGGATTTTGGTACTTAGGGGGGTGCGTGTCACATGGAGAGAGAACAAGGGCGGAGAGTGTTGGATGGGTCTATATGTATAGCGCGAGCAAGACATGTGTATGTGTGAACCAGGGAGATATAAGGCCTGTTTGGCTTGCGTCCTGAGCATCTTTTGTCTGGCCTAAGGTTGTGGCTGGATTTCATGCACGCTTGTTTGGTCGCTACCCTGTGAAAAAGAAAGCCCACCTGGCCTGGGTTCCCTTGCAATTTAATTAGCCTGGGTGAACTCCAGACACTGCAAGTAGCCTGGCCTAGGCGACCGATTTTGAATGCCTGGCCGTGCCTGGCCATGCGGCCACGAGGCTAACAGCAACATGGATGGATATTAGCATTAAATAATTGATGCATGGATTGATTGATGGGATGTTGATGATTTGCCTGGCCCAGGCATGAACCAAATGCTTTAGCACCACACAAGCCTGGCCAGGCAGAAATATTTTACATCTCACGTCCACACCAGGCAGTACCGGCCATCAAGGCATGAGGGTCGGGTCATGAACCAAACTGACCAATAAAGTTTGAGAGAGATTGAGGAGCCCCGATAAGGCTGAGTGGTGCGCCAGATAGCTGAGAGGGGCAAAGAGATATTCCATCCGCTCGATAATGCAGTGCATGTAAATTTTTTAGAAGTCAAACTTTGGAAACTTTGATCAGGTTTACGCAAATGTTATTTATATCTACAATACCAAAGATACATCATAAAAAACTACATCTCATGGTGAATCTAATGGTATATGTTTGCCATACTAGATGTAATTCTTTTTCTCCATGTACCTGGTCAAACTTTGTGATGTTTGACTTTTCAATAAATCTATATGCTATGGACCGAGGAGAGTGCCTCAGTCGAGACAGATCAAGTGTGTGTGAAGGAGAATGAGTAAGTGTGCAAAAAGAGTATGTGTGTGAAAGAGAAAGTGACAACAAATGATAAATTAGAGAGAGAGTGTGTTTTTTCGTTTCTTATGCGAACATATCACACATGCATCTCCGAGATGGAAAAGCGAGGCGAGGAGATACACGAAGATAGCTAGTGTGTGATTGTTTGCAACGGAGAGAGACACCCCTGTAGCACATGTCCAATAGAGGTCTGGCCAACAAGGAACAAAGGTCGAGAGGGACACATGGATGGCATGGACGCATGGGGAGGGAGAGAGAGTGTGTTTGTGATAGAGAGATCCCCTCGAGATCGTGAGGGGACTATATGGGTGGGAGATCGAGGGAGTGTGTGCGCGATAGAAAGATGCCCCGAGAGAAATCGAGATAGACCATGCACATGTTTGTGATGGAGACTAAGATTAGCTAGTCATATACATATAGGGGGGCTGCGTGTGCCTACAATTGAGTGAGAGACCATCATACTTGGCTAGTTGGGCATGAGATTGTGTGTGTGTGCATGTGAGTTGGAGAGAGAATGAGGGAGAGAGATAGAGTTTTAGATGGGCCTATCGAGTGCGAGTGAGAGATGCATGTGTATGTGTGACCCAGGTGGATGGAGAGTTTGAGAGAGGGGGAGAAGAGCTCTGAGACGACATAGTGGTGCATGAGAGAGTTATGGGCAAAGAGCCAAGGAATTTGTGTGCGTACGATGAGTGCACCCAAGATATCTAGCTTGGACTAGCTAGAGTATCATACATAGTGTGCGAGAGAGACCTATAGATGGTGTATATATGCATGCGAACTAGAAAGACCCCCCCCCCC
>NC_041389.1:623014809-623015729 GCF_002162155.2 Triticum dicoccoides
CGCGTTTTATGCATCAAAGACTGATATAAACCATGTTTCGATATAAACTTGCATTCAAATATTTAAATTGGAGAACATGTTGTCTGCAATCCACACATGAACGGATATATGCGTATATCAAACAAGTTCATTAATTTGACTTTCAACATGTTCATGGAGTACTATAATATTGTACAACATGCTACTCGATTGAGGTGTTCAATTTTGGATTTAGTTCACTATTTTGACCTACTGAACGAGCTATTTCATTGAATCGAGATATTTCATTTTGGGTTTGATTCGCGTTTTTGAGTGGGTCAACTATTTTTCATATAGTAAAGCGCTAGCAAAGAGCATGTAAAAACACATAACTCCCGAGCATCATCTCTCCATCTAAAAAAGAAGTGGCAAGCTAATATTTCAAATTTGATTCGAATCGACTTGGTAAGGTAGACGTGGATGCTCGTTCTCCCAAAATTTGAACGAATCGTTAAACATCCTCTCTGCTCGGTGGAATTCGCCCGAGCAAATAAATGGGAGACGCGAAATTACCGTCCTATGTGGGACACGCATCAATTGGCATGTTGTACATCGAGGGTAGGTTCGTAACTTCATCCAAGCGCGCCTTCTCCTCGGCCGAAATGACATGTGCCGAATAATTCATAAACCATGGTCGGCAAAACATGCTCTCCTCGCCCGAAATAGCTCGCGCCCACTATTTCAAAACACGCTCTCCTCGCCCGAAATCGCTCGCGCCCACTATAGTTCAAAACACGCCCTCCTCGCCCGAAATTGCTCCCACCCACTATTTGGGGAGAAGCAAAGTTACTCTACTATCCCCGACCCTCAGTACACAGACCCAAACCGAGAAGCCTAGAGGCAAGGGTAGAACTATAACTCCCCTCACATTTCAGACAAATACGTCCGTAAGACATGGTTCC
>NC_041389.1:623016027-623093205 GCF_002162155.2 Triticum dicoccoides
AAATCACCTTCTCCCCGGGAAGCACCCTTCTCCCGAGTCGCGAAACCTCGGCCCCACCTCCATGGCGCCCCCACCGCACCAATTTCAGAGCCACCCTCCTCCCCAATGCCAGAGACGTTGTCCATTTGCCGTCGTGCACTGGGTCATGTGCCTCTTACTCCGTGCTGCTGGTGCTGCCTCGACGACGGCCGCGTGAACCATACCAGAGCTGATTCACCCCCACCATTGTTCACGGCGCCGGAGAGGCTCCAACTTCAGATCCGTCTAGAGTCCTGGCGCTGCTTTCCCGTAGCCATCGACCGTCGCGACATCGCTCTTTCCCTGCCACCGGTCGCCACCGCAACCGCGCCGGCGTGACCGACTCGGCAGCTAGACCTGTCTACTTCACCATGCCGCCAGATAGGTCGCACCCTCATCTCAAATCACTTTATTTAGGCGTCAGTTGTCTGAATTTTTATTCTGGGCCAATTGATTCCCAATGGGAAGCAGCACCCCTCGAGGCGGTGGAGCTCCTAGGCTGCCGGTTGGCTGGTGTCTGACGTAAGGGTGCGGGGCCGCAAGTTTGCTGCGGAAGTAGCGCTTAGATGGCTATCTTTTAGAGTTGAGTGGGTTGAAGGTACTACCGCCACCGGATCTGGATGACGGGGAGTCTTTGTGGATTGGCCCAGGGCAGCGCAACCACTGCAGTGCGGTGGGGCGGGGAGCGGGGTTTTGGCCGGGGCCACGGACGGTAGAGGCAGGCTGCTCTATCGTTGGTCGCTGGCTCTTCGGGGAAGATTCCGAACATTGTCAGCCGGGAGGCACAAGACGACCATCAAGCCATCTGGCGTAGATCGGACAGTATCAAAATAAAATAAAATCGTGTGACCCCAATTTAGTCTTCAGTCAATAGACGTGTGACAACTCTCGTACCTTGTTGTTGATCTCTTAGTGTATTTCTTCAGATCAAAGAGATATGTCATTCTTAACATTATGTGTTATCTGCATCTTCAGACACACCGTCTTCCGACTCACCGCAACTGCTCCAACAAGGGAAGCATACACCAGAAGGGAGATATAGTCCCCACTCAACAGTTCCCTACATCGAATGCGCGTGCCCGACATGGACACCCACAACAACTGCAGGGCCATCGACAGGTCAGCACATGATGCTCACTCCTATGGATGGCAGCCAGATAGGTTGTACCCTCATCTTACTTGTGTGCAACATTTATGGCTTTCTTATTCATCTAAGCATGGAAAATAGATCATCACATTTCACTGTATATTCATGCTGATCTCTTACGGGTCTTGTTCAGGAGTTAACGTTGTTCCATAGTTCAGCTAAGATACTTGTTCTTTAGGTAACGATGTTCTATAGTTATCATCCATCAACCAATGCTATCCCACAGGCTGGTGATTATAGTATTATACCACTTCTAGTATTACCTATGTTGTTCTTTAATACTTTTGTGTGCCATCTAGTTAATCTCGAGTACAAATGATACATATTCTGTAGCTTTCATCTGTGTTCTCCCTTTAGTTTATGAGACCTGTTGCTGCTAGTAACCCGAGTCCTACTATTTATGTCGTCTCCTACAGGCACTCATTACATAAATCTAACTACTAGTTGTCTTCCATGCATGTCAGATATAATTGCACACACTGATATATCCATAAGAACCTCACAGAGCAATGTAAAGGCCAATAAACTTGATGTCAATGATACCCAATATGATGGAACATGTAAAGGCAGTTCTTCAGAAGACTTGCAGAAAGATGATGAATCCTCTTCACCCCACAAGGTCCTTGCTCTAACTTGGCCTGTGATATGGGTACAACATGCATATAATGTCCTGGAGTGTATCTACTCTGTTGCAATGCCATGTGCTTAGCATGCTGCGCATGCATGTAAATATGTCATGCCTTCCTGTTTTTTAGTATCTATTCCATTCATGATAACATGTTTAGAAATTCAAGTACTGTCATTCTACTCTATCGCAATGTCATCTGCTTAATTTGGACATCATGCTTCTGAATATCTTATGCATTGTTATTCATCAGTATGTACTTCATCTGTCTACCATACCATGTTTTTTTACATTGAAGTGTTGTTCTAGTGCTCTGTTGCAATGCCATCTTATTTTCCCAATCATACACGTGTATGTTGCCTTAGTTATTTCTGTACGTATTCTGCTAGCATACAGTTTTACATTCAACTAGTGTTTTCTTTGCTGTGTTGTCCTGTCGTATCCCTAGCTCTTACACCATACTCCCTCCGTCCGGATTACATGTTGCCGAAATGGATTAAAAAGGATGTATCTAGAACTGAAATACTCCTAGACCCATCCATTTTTTTATGGATGGAGGTAATATATGTCAATATGTCATGCCTTTCTATTCTTAAGTACCTATTCCATCTCTCTGCTGTCGCATGTTTTGTAATTAAAGCACCATTCTTCTATACAAGGCATGCAAGGGGAAGATGACTATGTTAGAATATGAAGGGTTACAAACAAGACCTTTGCAAAAGATCCAAACGCCAGGAGATAATAAACCAACTCCAGTTTTTATAGATACAGCTCCAGCACAGAGAAACCCAACTCCTACTGATAATAAGCAGATTCCAGTGGCCAAAGAACTAGCCCGCTCCAGTCTAGCAAAAATATGTCAACTCCATTCTAAGAAGCATGTGCGTATCCTTGCATCATGAAATTTTATAGCATGCTGATCATATTTTCTACATGTTTCTTACCCATCTCTCTTTTAGAAAATAAGCTTAACAGATAGAAGAATTTCTGCAATGGTATCGTTTATGAGGAAAGATTCTTGCAGGAATTCTCTATGCTCCAATGTAGATGTAAGTACCTGTTGTATATCACTATATTTTTACATCAGCATGTATTTTGTTAATCGGCGTGAATCTAACCTTTATCTGATCTAAATTTAGTTGTAGTAAAATGTATGATTAAAGGCCACAATGTTGATTTTTGTAAGGAAAACTGCCTAGTAGTTTTGCATCCTGAGCTACATGAGTGTACTATCTCATATCAGTGGGTTTGAATACTTTGGTTCTGCAGTGGGTTTTTCAGTGTTTTTTTACTGTGTTGTCCTGTCGTATCCCTAGCTCTTACATCATACTCCCTCCGTCTGGATTATATGTCGCAGAAATGGATAAAACTGGATGTATCTAGAACTGAAATACGCCTAGACCCATCCAGTTATTTCTGGATGGAGGGAATACATGTCAATATGTCATGCCTTTCTATTCTTCAGTACCTATTCCATCTCTCTGTTGTCGCATGTTTTATAATTAAAGCACCATTCTTCTATACAAGGCATGCAAGGGGAAGATAACTATGTTAGAATCTGAAGGGTTACAAACAAGGCCTTTGCAAAAGATCCAAACGCCAGGAGATAATAAACCAACTCCAGTTTTTATAGATACTGCTCCAGCACAGAGAAACCCAACTCCCACCGATAATAAGCAGATTCCAGTGGCCAAAGAACTAGTCCGCTCCAGTCCAGCAAAAGAATGTTAACTCCATTCTAAGAAGTGTGTGCATATCCTCGCATCATGAAATTTTATAGCATTCTGATCATATTTTCTACATGTTTCTTACCCATCTCTCTTTTAGAAAACAAGGTTAAACGATAGAAGACTTCCTCCATTGGGATCGTATTCGAGGAAAATATCTTGTGGGAATTCTCTGTGCTCCAATGCTGATGTAAGTACCTGTTGTATATCACTATATTTTTACATCAGCGTGTATTTTGTTAATCGGCGTGAATCTAACCTTTACTAAAGTAAAATTAGTTGTAGCAAAATGTTAAAGGCGCCAATGTTGATTTTTGCAAGGAAAACTGCCTGGTAGTTTTGCATACTGAGCTGCATGAATATACTATCTCATATCACGCACATTACTGAATTGTAGTGCTTCTCTGGTTGCCCATTCATTCATTGTGTCAATGTTGCTTTTGTATTAGCTTACCTGGCTGATGATAGATGTGCCATATTGTGTTAATTTGGTGTAGGCTAGTTGCCCAAACGTTCGTTGTGTCAATGTTGCTTTCCTATTATCTGACTTGGCCAATGATAGCAATGCTAGTGTGTTAATTTTGTGCAGGCTGCTGAAGATAAGAAGACAAACTCTGAAAACAGCAAGGCAACCCCATTGTTTCTTTCCAGTAAATCTAGGCCAGGTAATATGGCAATAACTCATGATTAATCTGTTTGGTTCCCATCCTAATTTATGTTATGATGCAGTGGTCGAGACACTCTCCACTATCAATAATACAAGCCTGCCAAAATCGCCATCTGAATCTGTTCAGTATCCTCTGTCTTGAATGCAACATAATAAATGTATGCTTGTGAACCAATTAATGGCTAAACCAATGATGGAAATGGTGGATGAATCAGAGGTGCAGAGTCGTGCGACACAACAACTGATCAATGTTTTCAGAGACAGTGTAGCAAAGCAGCAAGAACTTGCCCACATTCTTATGGGCGTCATCTGTGCTGAGGTTGCGGATTGTGACGTTGTAGATGGTTAGGTTCTGCTCATTTGTTTGCACTCGCATCAATCTTTGATTGCCCAGTGGATGTAATTTCCTGTAATATATGCTGGATGTGCAACGTTATTCCCTGTATGCCATACCTTTGCTTGATCTGTTTTGGTCATGTGCATAATTGCTCGTCGTAATGGGCTCAAATTATCTAATTTGGCCTAAAGACATGTACGAACTTTAGTGGGCCCATTAAGTTAATGGGCCGTTACTAGGCCAAAAGTTAATGGTTGGCCCTCTTACCTCCCGGGTCGTTAATAGGCCAACATCAAAGCTGGCAACAGGTGGCCCCAATTTATTTCATAGGCCATTAACAGGCCGTCACTAAGTTTGGGCTACATATGGCCCAACTATACAGTAGGCCTTTAGCAGGCCGAAAGAGACAGCGGGCTTGTGCTGGACCATGAAGAGCATGGGCCGGTAAGAGGCCGAAAGTCAAGTCGTATTATAAATGGCTCAACTGTGTTGTGGGCCTTTAGCAAGCCGAAAGAGAAACCGGGCTGGTATTGGACAATGAAGGGCATGGGCCGTTAAAAGGACAAAACTAAGGTCCGACTACAAATGGCCCAACTCATTTATGGTACGTTACCAGGCCGAAAGGCACACAGGGCCGGGAATTGGCCCAACACTTAAATGGGTCGCTAAAAGGCCAAAACTCAGGTCCGACTACAAATGGCCCAACTGATTTATGGGCCGTCAATAGGCTGAAAGTGACACCGGGCCAGAAATTGGCCCAACACTTAAATGGGCCGCTAAAAGGTCGAAACTCAGGTCCGACTACAAATGGCCCATCAGATTTATGGGCCGTCAACAGGCTGAAAGACACACCGGGCCGGAAATTAGCCCAACATTTAAATGGGTCGCTAAAAGGCCGAAAGATGTACATCCTGGAAATTGGCCCATCCATTAAATGGGCCGTTAATAGGCCGAAATCTCATCGGGCCGATATTGAGCCCAAATATATAGCGGGCTGTTAACGGGCTCGAACTGACGATGGGCTGCAATGGTGTAAAATCTTTAACGGGCCATTGACGGGCCAAATTGGCACATCTCGTATGGGCCGTGGGCTTAAATGGACCTGACACAAGTAGGTCTTATATGGGCCGGCCTGCTAATTTTTACTAGGCCGGCCTTTTTCACCGGAATGGGCCACTGTTGGGCCGTGCCACGTGTCGACCTATCATAGGTGCCTCCTGTCCAATGAGTGGATGACATCTGTCCCAACGGTGAGGCAACACGTGTTTCCTGTGGCCAATGATGATTTTACACGTGGAAAATCCCCATTGGTCCGGGCTGTTAACGGGTTATCGGATCCAAAACTGGACCCGATAGCTTAACAGCGGTCCGTTACGGTGGATGCAACGTGTCGGTCACCCTTGACGAAAGCACTTCTGTGACGCGCGATTTATTGTCATGGAAGTGGACACTTCCGTGATGATAATTTTGGTAATGTCATAGAACACTTCTACGACAGCACAGGTATGACTATCTTGATTCTGTCATAAAATCGTCATGGATGTACATGCATGACAAAACCATGACCTACTGTGACAAACACGTATCATCATCGAAGTGTATTTTTTCGTAGTGGACCAAGGCCAGGCGGGCCCAGGCGGGCGTAGAGCGCAGGTTTCCTCTTCGGTGCAAAGAAGGCAAGCCACAGGCCCGGAGTCCCGACGAATCAGCCAAAGGTTTCCATTCTGGTGCAACGAGACCAAGACCGCTAGGAAGGCAGGATGGAGGTCATCGACGAGCCCACCGCAGCGTCACGACCAGAGGCTTTTCGCAAGCGAAGACTACTTTTGTCAGGATAAGTTGTACTGCTTGTCCCCTTTCAAATCCGGCCGTTGTGGGATCCCTTCCCGCCAACATTTGGGAAGAGGACCGATGCCACTATAAATAGGACCTAGCCACCACCATAGAGACAAGACAAGCCGAACTAGCTCACACCTCATCAGCTCCCACGAGCTCAAGAACACCTCTCCTCCTGAGGTCAGTTCATCCACTGTACTAGTTCATCCTCAGCCCTCCGAGGCAATCCACCAAAACGTTGGAGTAGGGTATTACACCGCAAGGTGGTCCGAACCAGGATAAAGTGTTGTGTTCCTTTGTCCCTTTGAGCTTGACGTGCTAGGCTTAGGAGGATCGCGAGTAGGCAGGCTGGGTAGGTTGAGATCTCCGCAAGCACCCCAGAGTTCAAACCTCTCAAGGGTTTGTGGATCCCTTAATCCGACAGACTGGGAGGCTAAAAATACAAGTTGTATGGTGCAGAGGCAAGTAAAAAAAGGCCATCGAGATCCATCCACTGAAGAAAAAAATCACTCCTAATGTGATTCTTCAGTCGTGCTGTCGGCCCCCTCTTTAAGCCAGTTCGCTCGGGGATCTATCTCGTATCATTTTTTTTCCAGAGGGCGAACAAGTATTAGCTAGGCCTAGGTTTTGTTTTTAACATGCGTAGCCCACGACATATGGAGACAGTGGTTTCAACTTATTTTTTGAGGCCCATACCGGCCTATGGGATTTTTCTTAAAGATCGGTAGCCCAATGTATTTTTTAATAAAATGCATGTCTCTGTTCTATTTATCTATATATAAGAATAATAATGATGTGTCTAATTTATGTTTTCCCTTCTAACCACATTATATATATTTATATTATTACTATTATCGTATATTTTATAGAGACTTATATATACATTATAAAAACATCCCACGTGTTATTAACTTATAAAAGTAAATGTTTAACAGAAGTTGGCAAGGAAAATCCTGGCTGTTTTTTACTCACAGGCAAGGAAAATCCTGGTGATTGCGTAAAAAAGCTTGTGAAGATTTTAAGGACCAATGTAATAATAACGCTCTCATTTTTATTTTGAGCAATAAATCGCTAATTTGTTAATTTTTTATATATATAATGTGCCTCTCCGATTTATTTTTTGATATTAATTGCTCCTTTTAACATAACATTATATATAGAACGAGCCCAGCTTATTCGTGTATTTCAAGGAAGTGCAAATGGGTTGGGATTTCTTAGAAAATATAAATGGGCCGCATTGACATGAAATTATTTGTTCACCTAGCCCAGCAAATGGACTGTACATTCTAGAAAACATGGGTTAAATATATGGCCCAATATTTTTGCAGGCTGACATGTGGGACAATAGGTCGAAGCCTACGCAGGGCATTGTCAACTTGGTCAACAAATGATTATGACATCCACAGCCATTGGATTTATATCCAACAGCCGGCATGCACCTTCAATCTCTCGTCTTCTTCCTCCAGCGTCGCCAGGACCGCCTGGTCCGGCCTCCGGCGGCTAGCGACTCTGCTTAGCACGCATCGCTGCGAAGCGCTACCCCACCGCCGGCCAGGCTATCCCTCCACCCCTCCACACCTCTTGTTATTCTCCATCGACTGCAGCCCCACGCCGCACCAGAACCAGTTATAACCCTTCTCCTCCTCTCAATCTGCGACTCCACTGCCGCATCTTCCCATCTCCGAGTCGTTCCTGTCCGGGGCCTCGCCGTCGTCCACCGCCTCGCTGCGTTCGGTGCGGCATGGTCAACAAACAAGAGTCATTGGAAGAGGACTGTACGTGGAGAGCCTAACGGCTGGGACCCATGAGGTCCATGGTCGCACACAAGGGAAGTTCCACTTATTAAGCTAAAAAAATGTTTCCTCCCCCTGACAGCTGGGACCCACTGGCTGTATCTTCGCACGGAAGGAAGTGCCTCCTTGTTATGCGAAAAAAATTATTCCTCCCATTGACAGCTGGGACTCGTCAGATTTGGTGGCTGACTTGTGGGCCTACTAAGCGGACGTGTACGCAGGGCTTTGTCAACTTAATCCACAAATGATTCTAGAAGCTGAACCATTGGATGTTAATCCAACAACCGTGCTCCTTCTTCAACCTCTATTCTTGCTCCTGTCTCCCGTGGGCGGCACCGCAGTAATGCTGTCGCGCACTCGAACCAGTCAAGTTTCCCTCTCCTCTCCATCTATGACTCCGCTGCCGCATCTTCCCCATCTCTGGGTCGTTCCAGTCTGGGGCCTCGCCGTCGTCCACCGGCCTTGGTGCGCTCGACACGGTGTGGTCAACATGGTCAACAACCGAGAGTCATCAAAAGATGACTGTATGTGAGAGGCTGACAGTGGGAACGCACCACGCCCATGGACGCATGCATGCAACGGAACGCGGCGTGGTCAACATGGTCAAGGAACGACTTCCATCGGAAGGGTACTATACATGGAGAGGCGGATGTCGGTTCAATATCTAGCGTATCTCGTAGTAGGGGTCCTAAGCTAGGCGTCTTGGAGCGATGGTAATATGGACACAGGGTTTTACCCGGCTTTGGGCTCTCTTGATGAGATAATACCTACATGCTGCTTTTGATTATATTCATATGGGTGTAGTACTGAGTACATGTATCGACCACGAGATTGTAGTCATGAATATGAGATTGTCTATTGACTAGCCTGGCCTCGGTTTATATACGACACCGGAGGCCTAGGGTTTAGGAGAGTCCTTGTCTTGGGCGCCAAGTCTTGTGGAGTCTTCCTTGTATGCGGCAGGAGCTGTCCGAACTGGCCCATGAGTAAACGGCCCTGGGGGTCCTCGGCCCAATCCAAGAGATCAGGAGACGACATGGTGAGTACCCCCTAGTCCAGGACAACATCAGTAGCCCCCTGAACCGGTCTTCAAGTTGGGGACGCTCCTTGGTTCTTCCGAACTGCTCTTCGTCTTTAGTCGTCGGTCTTGAAAACTAGTTCAACAAATCTTCCCATCATCTATCTTAAGGATTGCCGAGCTAAATCTGAAGAGTTCACACGTCGGGTATCCGAGGAGCCCATTAAGTCTTCGGCCTTTATCAATGCCTTGTTATTTTTACGCCCACCTCGGGTTTGAAGTTGTCCCCATGCGGCGGTGTCCTCTTGCATCTGAGATCCAACATCGGACTGCATTTGAGGTATCTTTTGCAGCCGAGCACCAATGATGGACTATATCCAAGCTCCAACGCCGGACTGAATCCAAACTCCAACACCGGAGAGTATCCGAGCTCCAACGTCGGACTATATCCGAGGTGTCATTGATCACCTTGGCTCAAAAAAGTTGAAGGAGTTTAGCTGAGCTTAATGCCAGAAATGCCCTCTACGGAGCCAGCCACTGGCGTCCGAGCTTTATGTTGGACTGCTTCCGGGGTGTCTATTGTAGCCGAGCACCAACGCCGGACTGTATCCGAGGTGGTGCACCACCTCGGCCATGGGCTGATTTTTATGAATTTATTTCAAATTGTGCAATGTAATCTTTGCCAAGATGTATAGCTAGTAGCCCTCAAGGTGTGTGTTGGCCTAATATCCGGGATGCACCTGAAGGAAAAAATCAAACCGCTGATCCTAGTAGCCCCTGAGACTCAGGTCGATTCATAAAATCAGCCTGAGGATTAATTCCCAGCTCGGCAGCATACTTAGGAATAGAAACGCGGTGTGCAAAGTCCTCGAGACTCAGGTTGGGTGCGACCGACCAACCTGAGGATAATAATCTCCTCAAACACTATATTGCACTTTAAATTTTCTACATTGGATTGTCAATGCAGTAGCCCCCGAGACACTGGTCGGGTGGCAACACCAGATCAGGGGATCGATGTACCCCTTAAATATTTGTAAATGATAAGCACGAAGCCCAGTAGCCCCGAGCCTTAATGTGGGCACGGGTGGCCGAATTAAGGATCGATGTCTGAAGTAAAATCACAAATTATGTGTAATGATTCTACGTATCCAAGTACTCTACATCATTAATACTCGAATCCGCATTATACAAAACTTTGTTGACCGACCATCGGCTTCAACCTCCTAGGCCAGTAGCCGAGGAGTGTTTGTCCCACTTTATAAAGCCTTGACAAGGGCAAAGATTTACGACAAACAAGGCAATCCGGCCATACGGTTTTATAAACAAAGGTACGCGAAGAGATATGTTATATTACTTTATATTGTAAGAAACATCTTACAAAGAAAATAATCCCGCTATCGGTTCCTTTCTTTGGGTTGTCATGCCAACCATGATCATGAAACCTCGCCTCCGATCAATGCAGGAGAAAATATTGAGGTTTTAGTTCGGGGAAAGTTCCCAAACTCTATGGTATTAATGAACCAAAATTACTTCCATCATTGCCAACCAATGTGATACTTTAAGATTGGTAGCTTTTGGCTTCACCCAGTCTGAGGTACTAACTCGGATGACCCGGCAGTAACAATCACAGAGGTGCCCCCTTTACCGCCTAGCCGAACAATCGAGAACGTAGGAGTGAGCACAGGAGCCAGGCAACCCAGCTTGGCCAAAATCTTAAGTCAAATTGATGCATATTTATGGCTTTATAACGATGATCACGGAAGGCAGCCCTCGTGTATTAAAGTTGGGAGCCAGCTACTAGCCCCCGGTTAGTGTTCGGCAACAACCAAGGTCAAGCCGTTAACACTTCGGCCAATGTTAAGAACGGCCCATCGTTTAACGTGGGGTGACCTCCATTGATGTTATAGTTTAACACAGTCATTGGATCGCTGACCAGTTTACGCTTATTGTGACAGTCAGTTTTCGGCTTTCTCCACTGAGGTGCTTAACCATGCGAGCTGGAAGCACAATCGCAGTGGTTCTCCCTTTGCACACCTAGCCGAACAAAGCAGAACATAGGAGGCAAGTACAGGGGCCGGGCAACCCAACTATTGACCGAAGACACAATTTGAAACCAATGCATATATAGAAATATCCAAGAATGTTTTTGCCGAATCTCTATAGGTGTCCGGCGTTGCACTGCAAAACTTATGTTGAAAACACACAAATAGTTTAAAAGTGCCATAAGCTTGGAAAACCAAAAAATGTCAGTAAAAACTTGACGTCCGAATAATATCAAGTGTTCGGTGCCAATCCAAAAATTGGTCTTTAGAGAGAAAAAAATTGTGCTTCTGTTGTGTTTTAACATGACACATCCTATCTCAAGACTTCAAGCGGGTCAGCCTACGGCTTGAACCTCCTATCCCAAAGGCGGAGTGCTTCTCATTAGGCCAGTTTAGCAAACTAAACTCTAGCGGCTTTGAGAGAGAAATTATGCTCTTCAGCTATTGACCACACACTCGCGTTGAAAAAGGGAGTGATAGAAAAAGACTTTGCAACGACCAAGAAGAAAACACTGATTATAAAATGGCTCATGTAAATTTAAGAGACCCCAAGTGACTTGGGTAGAAGAATTTTATGTATAATGATTGTATGTACCGGAGTACTTATATCATATCTATGCTCACCCGAACTTTAAACGCGTCTTAACCGACCGTCGGCTTCTCCCTCTTCGGTCAAGGACCGAAAAGTGTTATGTACTCCACCTGTCGAGAATATCAATGGTGTTTCCAATAACCAGGCAATCATGCCATAAGGCTGTAACAGAGAAAGCGCGCTCATGGAACTTATGCTATATTACTGACGAAGTGTAAGAAGCATCTTCAAAGAAAATAGTACCTCCATCGATACCTTTCTTCGGTTGCTCATTGTCACTATGAGACTTGTGCAATAGATTTTTTGTACTCGTGAGTTTCGTTGTGTGCCGACCATGATTGAAAACAATAAGAGCGCTAGCTTTCGGCTTCACCCAGTCTAAGGTCCGAGCTCGGATGACCCAATCATGACAATCGCAGAGGTGCTCCCTTACTCCCTAGCCGAACAATCGGGAACGTAGGGATAAACACAGGAGCCAGGCAACCCAGCTTGCGGAACACTTAAGTCAATATGGTGCATATTGTGGCGTAATACACGAACAAGGAACAAAGCCGTACAAGTATAATCATATGTAAGAGGAAAAGCTTCATAAAGGAAGCCCCCAAATAAACGGGGTATTTGAATTTGTGTGTCACAAACAAAGTTATGACAAGAAAATTTTTCACAAACAACTTTTGCCAAAACAACATAATGCTTGGTCGAACCGGACAAAATTTAAAACTGAAAGTTTTTGAGCATGAAAACGACTTAGCTGGTTAGTGTGCTCGGTGTTGATTATGAGGTTCGGACTTATGGCGGGACGAAGACATAGTCCTGGCCTGGCCGAGGTCCTAGCCCCCAAGCCAGTTCCGAAGTGTCCGAGAAAAGAGCTCGGCTTGACGAAGTGGCGACATAGCACGGTTGAAGTTGGTTCACACAGGGACACGCATTGAAGCGACACCACAATTTGATCGGTGCAGGCAGGACGACGACATCGGCCCACAGAGTTGATCGCGTGACGCAGTCGAAGTTGATTACCTGTGCACATAAAAATAGTGCAAGACAAAGGTACTAACAAGTAACAATAGTAATAATATACCCCCTTTTTTAAAAAAAAGGTTTCTTCTGCTTAATTAACTCAAGCAAAGTAAATAATTAAATAAACATGGCTTGAGCGCCGAGGTCGGCACGGCGGAGTGGCCACGCGGAGATGTCGGCAGAGGGACGCGCGCCGAGGTGACCCCAAAACTTGGTCGACGCAGGCGGGATGATGACATCGGTCCGCCATGACACCGTCTACATGCATGAAGTAGCACAAGACAGATAATAATAACAAAATAAAAAAAGAAAATTTCTGCACAAAATTACTTAGGTAAAATGAATTATTAAAGGAGATTTGGCCTGGCGCAAGGTCGATGATGACACAGGGCGTCGGCGCGATGAGGTGACAAAGTCCGAACTCGCAGGATGGTCCGAGCTCCAAATGCGGCGTCAGATAGGCCAAACAGTTGTGTGTATATGCAGAAACAGTTTTGGCTAAAAACGCACCTACAGGCGTGTAGCCGCCGCCTCCTCCTTCTCCTCCACAAAAAGCTAGGGTTTTTGCCTCCCGCTGCCGCCGCCACAGGTCCGCCTCCTCTCCGATGGCCTTAGGGTCATGGGGGCGCAGTGGATCTCGGCAAGGGTCGGCGGGAGGGCTCCGTTTTTAATCGTTTCTTTCAGTTTTGCTAGGGTTTGTGTCCTGCTCAGGAAGACGAGACGGTGGCGGCTCCCTGAAGATGGAATAAAGGTCTCCCCGCCTAGCCCCCGTTCCGGCGATGCGTCTAGCATCGTTGGTGGGCGTGTGGAGGTGTGTCTCCGGCGGATCTATCTTTGGTGTATTTGCTCGGATCTCGTCGTTGTTCATCTACGTTCGTGTGTCTTCGGATTGGTTTTTTCTGATCTACGTTATTCTTCATCTGCGACGGTTGCTGTTCTGGTGCGCTGGTCCTACGGGGCCTTAGCACGACGACTTTCCGACTGTCTACTATAACAAGTTGTGCCCGACTCCGGCGATGGAGGGGCGATGACGGCGGCGCGCCTTCGGCTCGCTTCAGTGCTGGTAGTTGTCGCTAGGTGGTCTACGGATCTGGATGTAATTTCTATTATTTCTGGTATTCGTTGTACTGCCATGATTAAAGATGAATAGATCGGAAATTTTCTCAAAAAAAAAAGTTGTGTGTATATGCACAAGAGTGCACACCGACAGAAAATATAATATACAGTATATAAGGAAGAATAGCACCTGATTCGGATATAGCCATAGCAGTGAAAGAACTACCCCAAAGTGATTACTATATAGCTTCACACGGGAGTTACTTGGTAGACTAGCTCGTGGCATCAATCAAGTCTCGGTGAGTGTGCCACATCTATAGTAGTACTCGTTGCATCACGGGAAGTGCATGAAAGACAAACCATTAGCAAAAAGTATGATGGACCTCCAGGCTTAATTAAGTAAGATAAAGAGAGAGAAAGGAAAAAAGGTCAAATCTCCCTGTGACTGTCTTCGGCCTCGATGGGCGTTGTTGACATCGGCTCGGTTGAGTGACGCGATGACAATGTCGATGCGGCAGTGCCACGTCGGGTCGCCTCAAAACAAGTGGACGAAGAACTCCATATGAAGCGTCACCCCTGAAAAGTTTCTGCGAAAACAAAGCAAAACAAGCCAGCGGAGAACATCTTTTCCAAGAGACAAATATGCTCGTACAAAAAGTTCAAGGTAAAGAGCACCTTGAACGCCGTGCGAGTGCTACCCACGGCGCTCTGGAGCTTCACATGAGGCAAAACTCAGCCGAACTAGGGGGTGTTTGGTTCAGGCACTTTTTAGTCCCAGAAACTAGAAAAAGTCCCTAAAAAGTCCCTAGGAACCAAACGGGAGGGACTTTTTCTACAGGGACTAGAAAAAGACTCTATTAGAGAGTCTTTTTTTATTAGTCCCTGGGACTAGAAAAAGTCCTAGGACTTCTAAACCAAACACCTCCTTAGTACTAGTGCGTTAGTGCTTGTCTTATGCACGTTCAATTAGACTAGCCACAATGGGAGTAACTTCGGTAGTAACATCGAGTCCAACTCAGCAAATTTGCTTATGTGGCAACGAGTTAATGAGGAGAGATGTAGTACTAGTAACTTACCTAGTTACTGTAACATCACATGTTCCAATGCAATATGAGTCTATAACCTAATAAATAAAGCTTTGCATGTTACCACACTCATGTTACTACCCACTATTGAGGTAGTAACATAGTTTAGGGATATGTGTATGTTACTAGTATATGTTACTCTCCATTGTGGCTAGTCTTAGAGGTGGAGGTCCACGAGCCGCAACGTTAATACTAGGAAAAAGTCTAAAATAAACCCTAAACTTCTAAACGAAGGCTAAATCAAACCCCAAACTTTAAATCCCGGAAATCAGCACATCAAATTCTTTGATCCCCGTCTATTTTCAATCTTAAATGAGTTTCCAAACAGGGATTATCGATGTGGCATGTTAAATCCCGGGATTGTTAGCTGTGGACTCGACTGGGCGGCCCATCAGGCACGGAGCGAGTTTTTATTTCTTTTTCTTAACACGTGACGTAAAATGTATTTCTTCACTTCCTTAAAGCGTGATGTGACAAAAACTACTCAGTCAGAGTCAAACTTGGAACCTGGCCGAGTGGAGTTCATCCCGCTAGCCACTAGTACCGACAAGTAGCCAACATTTCCAAATTTATCAGGATGAAACCGGCCTCTATCTATATATAAGCGCATGTGTGGCGTGTTCTCCTCATCACCACGTACATTATTGAGCACAAAGCAAACTAGCCGAGGCGACGATGGCTAAATTAATTGTTCTCGTCGCCGTTGCGTGGGTGCTGCTTTTGGCCGGCCATGGAACCAACGCTGCCCAGGTACGTGCCTAACCAGCGGTCCTAATTAGCTTAACTTTGGGAGCACGCAGCTTGCTACTAATCTGCAAGTACGTTGAATTATCACATCAGGTACGTGCCTAACCAAGCATTGAACTTTGAAACTATTTTTTAGGGGCAAATAAATATTCAAAACATAAACAATTTTGGAAATGTCCGGACATTTTATAAAGTGTGAGCACTTTTTAAAAATTCTGAATACTTAAAAAAACAAATTCGAAAAAGCGAACACATTTTGAAACCTGAAGAATGTGAACACCTTTTGAAAATTGTAAAACTAGAAACAAATTTTGAAACCTGACCAAATGTGTAAAGAATATTTTTGTGACATCTAAAAAATATCACGAGTTTGGATAAATGTATGTGGCATTTCAAAACAAACTTTACAGTGCAAAAAATATACGTGTGATTCAAAAAGAATTAAAAAATGTGCTTGTGACATTTAAAATCAAAAAACAAACAATGTGAAGAAAATAAAAAAAGAGAAAATTATAACGAAGAAAGAAAAACCAGAGAAAAAACAAAAGTATAATGAAGACAAAAACAGAAGAAAAACAAAGAAAAACGAAAGAAAAGATAAATAAAACACAAAGAAAAATCGGAGCAGCGCGAGCAACTACGTTAATGGGCCGGCCCAATTCAGCGAATACCGGTTAAATCCTCATAAGGTTCAAAATAGACCGGGATCGGAGAGTTTGGTGTGCTAATTTCAGGGATTGAGAGTTCAGGATTTGATTTAGCTTTTGCCTACAAGTTCAAGGTTTATTTTGAATTTTTCACTTAATACTACTATAGGTTAAAGAAAGGAAAAAAGGGGGGAAGAGCCTCCCTGGCGCCTTTCCGCGTGCTTTGTCCCCCAGCGGCAGACATGCAAATCAACGTGACGCGTGACCCCTTCAAATTCTGCAACCAATTTGCAGCAGTCAACCAGATTGGTTTTGGGCACCGTGTCTGTTCGGTCTACGGCCGCTCCTGCGATTTCTAGAGAGCACGGATCTTCGCCGGCGCCTATGTCCACTTCGGATCGATTGCGAAGCGATCTGGCTTCCGAACCCCAGCGGTCTAATGTCTCGCCAAGAGCCGCCGCCCGAGAAGTTCTAACCTAATTATAGTTCTGCAAACATAGTTGCAAGCCGAGGGCAATAATTTGCCAGAAAAAAAGAAGATAATATACGTGAAATAGATCAATACTGGAAAAATATCACCTGATGGTTGATTCTTACTCCCATCAATCCGTGACGACCACCCAGTAGGCTCTCAATGAAAGCACCAATGTCGGTCCAATATCCAGCGTATCTTGTAGTAGGGGTCCTAAGCTAGGCGTCTTGGAGTAATGGTAACATGGACACGGTGTTTTACCCAGCTTCGGGCTACCCTACATGCTGTTTTTTATTGTATTCATATGGGTGTAGTACAGAGTACATGTATCTATCACGAGATTGTAGTCATGAATATGAGATTGTCTATTGACTAGCTGACTTCGGTTTATAAAAGACACCGAAGGCCTAGGGTTTAGGAGAGTCCTTGTCTTGGGCGCCAAGTCTTGTGGAGTCTTCCTTGTATGCGGCAGGAGCTGTCCGAACTGGTCCATGAGTAAACGGCCCTAGGGGTCCTCGGCTTAATCCAAGAGATCGGGAGATGACATGGTGAGTACCCCTAGTCCAGGACACCGTCAGCTGACAGCGGGGTCCATGGCCGCAGCAAGGAAGTTCCTCCTTATTACGCGGAAAATAATGACTCCTCCACCTGACAGCAGGGACCCACCGGACGGGCCACCGTATTTTGTGAAAAAAATATTTCCCCCCTGACTGTTGGGCCCACCAGCTACATCTTTGCATGTAAGGAAGTGTGTCCATATTACGGGCAAAAAAATGATTCGCCCCCTGACTGCTGGGACCCATCAGCTACATCTTCACACACAAGGAAGTGTCTGACAGTCGGGACCCACCTGGTCGAAGCGTACGTAGCGTTGTCATTCTGGTCGCGAACGTGTACGTACATACTGGTCGATGTAGAGGAGCGCATGTGTCATAGTAGAGGCGCGCACGTAGCATGTACACGTACGTACAACGGCCAGGGTGCAAGAAAGAAAATACGGCCACGTACATACATACGGGCGGGGTCTCCAACGTCTATTCACGCATACGTACAACCAGGGCTCGTGTACATGGCTGGGTTGGAACGGAGAAACCGCATCCTCGTCGTGTTCATGGGGAGCCAACCGGCTGGGTCGAAACGGAATGCGTCGTCGTATTCATCGGGAGGGCTTGGACGGAACAGCCGATGGAAACAGGCCTCGCGTACTGCAAAATGGAGGAAACTGCCTTGTGTTTGTGTTTGACTGGCCACGATCGAAACGGGATCCTGTTCATCGGGAGGGGTCTGGCGTACCACAAAACAGAGGAAACGGACTTTTGTTGGACTTCCTACGGTCGAAACGGGGTCCTGTTGATCGGGACGGGTGTGACGTACCGCAAAACGGAGGAAACGGACTTGTGTTGGAGTGCTACGGTCGAAATGGGGGTACTGTTTATCGGGAGGGGTGTGGCGTACCGCAAAACGGGACTCCATGGGATACTGTTCATCTCCACCGTCGACCTCCTCCAGCCTCCACGGGCTACTGTTAATCTACCGTCGACCTCCTCCAGCCTCCACCTGCGACTGTTCATCCACGGGCTCCTGTTCATCCAGCCTTCACCATGCACTCCTCCACGGGCTACTGTTCAACCATCCCTCTCCATGGGGTCCTATTCAACCATCCCTCCATGGGCTACTGTTCATCCAGCCCTCCACCGTCTACTAATCGTTCATTTTGACGTAATACAAATTTATATTTAATCTGACTAGAAATTTCGGGATAAAAATATTTCGGATCCCATCAAATTATGGGAAATTTTATTAAATTCTATCTTGAACGGTTGGTTGAAATTATTAATCGTTGTCCTAACTAGAAAATGGGTTGTACTTTTAACAAACTGTAAATGGGTTGTAGTAAATTCCATTAAAATTCAAAAATGGGTTGCACATTTTTAAAATTGCAAATGGGTTATAAGTTCTCTGCCACACACTTGTGGGCCTACAAAGTTGACGCGTCCACTAAAAAAAAGTTGACGTGTATGCAAGGCTTTGTCAACTTATTATAGTCAACACACGGTTCTAGCAGCAGTGGCCATTGGATGTCTATCCAACGAATGTCGTGCTTCTTCTTCAATCTCGGATATTCTAGTTTCGGCCGCCCAAAAAATGATTCCTCCCCCTGACATCTGGGGCGCACCGTTTCGGAGGCTGACCTATGGGCCTACTAACTTGACGCGTACCAAGGGCTTTGTCAACTTAGTCAATATAAACGATTCTAGCTGCAGTGACCGTACGATGTCCATCCAACGGTCGTAGTGCTTCTTCAACCTCTGGTCTTCTTGCTCCAGCCGCCCAAAGAAGCACCGGTCGTGCCGCCTGCTCCTGCCTCCCGTGGCCGGCTAAGCTGCAGCGGAGGCCTCATGCTACTTCTTGAGCACTGCGTTGGATTTCCCCGAAGAGGAGAAGATGATGCAGCAAAGTAGCGTAAGTATTTCCCTCCGTTTTTGAGAACCAAGGTATCAATCCAGTAGGAGACCACGCACAAGTCCCACGTACCTACACAAAACGATAGCTACTCGCAACCAACGCGATTAGGGGTTCTCAATCCCCTCACGGTCACTTACGAGGGTGAGATCGGATAGAGATGATAAATAATATTTTTGGTATTTTTGATATAGAGATGCAAAGTGAAAAGTAAAAAGCAAAGTAAAAACAAAGCAAGTAAATAAAGTAATGGAGATTGATATGATGAGAATAGACCCGGGGGCCATAGGTTTCACTAGTGGCTTCTCTCAAGAGCATAAGTATTCTACGGTGGGTGAACAAATTACTGTTGAGCAATAGATAGAAAAGCGAATAATTATGATGTTATCTAGGTATGATCATGTATATAGGCATCACGTCCGAGACAAGTAGATCGAAACGATTCTGCATCTACTACTGTTACTCCACTCATCGATCGCTGTCCAGCATGCATCTAGAGTATTAAGTTAAAAACAGAGTAATGCCTTAAGCAAGATGACATGATGTAGAGGGATAAATTCATGCAATATGATAAAAACCCCATCTTGTTATCCTCGATGGCAACAATACAATACGTGCCTTGCTGC
This sequence comes from Triticum dicoccoides, assembly GCF_002162155.2. Lineage (NCBI taxonomy): Eukaryota > Viridiplantae > Streptophyta > Magnoliopsida > Poales > Poaceae > Triticum > Triticum dicoccoides. The sequence goes on from NC_041389.1 coordinate 623,035,943, forward strand.
CCCTGCTGTCACTGGGAAAGGACACCGCAAGATTGAACCCAAAGCTAAACACTTCTCCCATTGCAAGAACTACCAATCTAGTTGTCCAAACCCAAACGGATAATTCGAAGAGACTTGCAAAGATAACTCAATCATACATAAAATAATTCAGAGAAGATTCAAATATTATTCATAGATAAGCTGGATCATAAACCCACAATTCATCGGTCTCAACAAACACACCGCAAAAAAGAGGATTACATCGAATAGATCTCCACGAGAGAGGGGGAGAACATTGTATTGAGATCCAAAAAGAGAGAAGAAGCCATCTAGCTACTAGCTATGGACCCGAAGGTCTGAAGTAAACTACTCACACTTCATCGGAGAGGCTATGGTGTTGATATAGAAGCCCTCCGTGGTAGATGCCCCCTCCGGCGGAGCTCCAGAACAGGCCCCAAGATGGGATCTCGTGGATACAGAAAGTTGCGGCGGTGGAATTAGGTTTTTGGCTCTGTATTTGATCTGACGGGGGTACGTAGGTATATATAGGAGGAAGGAGTACGTCGGTGGAGCAACAGGGGGCCCACGAGGTAGGGGGCGCGCCCAGGGGGGGAGGGCGCGCCCCCCACCCTCGTGACCGCCTCGGTTGTTCCTTGGAGCAGGGTCCAAGTCTCCTGGATCACGTTCGGTGAGAAAATCACGTTCCCGAAGGTTTTATTCGTTTGGACTCCGTTTGATATTATGTTTCTTCAAAACACTGAAATAGGCAAAAAACAGCAATTCTGGGCTGGGCCTCCGGTTAATAGGTTAGTCCCAAAAATAATATAGAAGTGGAAAATAAAGCCCAATAAACAGTATATAAAGTAGCATGGAGCAATAAAAAATTATAGATACGTTGGAGACGTATCAAGCATCCCCAAGCTTAATTCCTGCTCGTCCTCGGGTAGGTAAATGATAAAAAGGAATTTTTGATGCGGAGTGATACTTCGGCATAATTTCAATGTAAATCTCCTTAATTGTAGTATGAATATTCAGATCCGAAAGATTCAAGACAAAAGTTCATATTGACATGAAAATAATAATACTTCAAGCATACTAATCAAGGCAATCATGTCTTCTCAAAATAGCATGGCGAAAGAAAGTTCATCCCTACAAAATCATATAGTTAGGCTATGTTTCATTTTCGTCACACAAAGATGTTCCCAACTTCTATACCCCCGATGACAAGCCAAGCAATTGTTTCATACTTAAATAATCTCAAACTTTTTCAACCTTCACGCAATATATGAGCGTGAGGCATGAATATAGCACTATGGGTGGAATAGAATATGATGATGGGGATTGTGTGGAGAAGACAAAAAAGGAGAAAGTCTCACATTGACGAGGATAATCAACGGGCTATGGAGATGCCCATTGATTGATTCAACATGAGGAGTAGGGATTGTCATGCAACAGATGCACTAGAGCTATGAATGCTCAACAAGAAGAAAACTAGTGGGTGTGCATCCAACTTGCTTGCTCATGAAGACCTAGGGCATTTGAGGAAGCCCGTCATAGGAATATACAAGCCAAGTTCTATAATGAAAAATTCCCACTAGTATATGAAAGTGATAACACATGAGACTCACTACATGAAGAACAATGTGCTACTTTGAAGCACAACTTATGAGACTTGCTTTATGAAGAACAAGGTGCTACTTTGAAGCACAAGTGTGGAAAAAAAGATAGTAGCATTGCCCTTTTTATTTATTTTCTCCTTTTTTGGGGCCTTTCTCTTTTTTTGGCCTTTCTCTTCTTTTTTTTGGGCAATGCTCTAATAATGATGATCATCACACTTCTATTGATTACAACATAAGGATTACAACTCGAAACTTAGAACAAGATATGACTCTATATGAATGCCTCCGGCGGTGTACTGGGATGGTGCAATGAATCAAGAGTGACATGTATGAAAAATAATGCATGGTGGCTTTGCCACAAATACGATGTCAACTACATGATCATGCAATGGCAATATGACAAAAGTAATGTATGTCATGAATATGGAAGTTGCATGGCAATATATCTCGGAATGGCTATGGAGATGCCATAATAGGTAGGTATGGTGGCTGTTTTGAGGAAGATATAAGGAGGTTTATGTGTGATAGAGCGTATCGTATCACGGGGTTTGGATGCACCGGCGAAGTTTGCACCAACTCTCAAGGTGAGGAAGGGCAATGCACGGTACCTAAGAGGCTAGCAAAGGTGGAAAGGTGAGAGTGCGTATAATCCATGGACTCAACATTAGTCAAAAGAACTCATATACTTATTGCAAAAATTTAGAAGTCATCAAAAATCAAGTACTACGCGCATGCTCCTAGGGGGATAGATTGGTAGGAAAAGACCATCGTTCGTCCCCGACCGCCACTCATAAGGATGCACAAGCCAGGTACACTTCATGTTTCAAATTTGTTACACAACTTTAACCATACGTGCATGCTACGGGACTTGCAAACTTCAACACAAGCATTCTTTAAATTCATAATTACTCAACTAGCATGACTTTGATATTATCACCTCCATATCTCAAAACAATTATCAAGCATCAAACTTATCTTAGTATTCAACATACTCAAAAGAAGGTTTCACATATCTTGAATACCAAGTATATTAACATTAAGAAAATTACCATGCTATTAATGACTCTCAAAATAATCTAAGTGAAGCATGAGAGATCAATAGTTTCTTTAAAACAAATCCACCGCCGTGCTCTAAAAGATATAAGTGAAGTACTAGAGCAAAAATTATCACGCTCAAAAGATATAAGTGAAGCACTATGAGCAAAACTATCAAGCTCAAAAGATATAAGTGAAGCATATAGAGTATTCTAGCAAATTCCAATTGGTGTATGGCTCTCTCAAAAGGTGTGTACAGCAAGGATGATTGTGGTAAACTGACAAGCAAAGACGCAAATAATACAAGACGCTCCAAGCAAAACACATATCATGTGGTGAATAAAAATATAGCTCCAAGTAAATTACCGATGGAAGTAGAAGAAAGAGGGGATGCCTTCCGGGGCATCCCCAAGCTTTGACTTTTTGGTGTCCTTGGATTATCTTGGGGGTGCCATGGGCATCCCCAAGCTTAGGCTCTTGCCACTCCTTGTTCCATAATCCATCAAAAGAATTCACTCAAAACTTGAAAACTTCACAACACAAAACTCAATAGAAATCTCGTGAGCTCCGTTAGTGAAAGAAAACAAAAGACTACTTTAAGGTACTGTAATGAACTCATTCTTTATTTATATTGGTGTTAAACCTACTGTATTCCAACTTCCTTATGGTTTATAAACTAATTATTATCCATAGATGTATTGAAATAAGCAAACAACACACGAAAAACAGAATCTGTCAAAAACAGAACAGTCTGTAGCAATCTGTAACTAACGCAAACTTCTGGAACTCTAACAATTCTACCAAAATAGGACGTACTGTAAAATTTGTTTATTGATCAGAAGCAAAAAGAATAAATGCAAAATCACATTTCTGTGATTTATTGAATTTTTTCTCGTGAGTGCAAAGTTTCTGTTTTTCAGCAGAATCAAATCAACTATCATCATAGCTTATCCTATAGGTTCTACTTGGCACAAACACTAATTAAAACATAAAACTACATACAAACAGATGCTAGATGGATTATTTATTCCTAAACAGGAGCAAAAAAAAAAATGGGGTTGCCTCCCAACAAGCGCTATCGTTTAACGCCCCTAGCTAGGCATAAAAACAAGGATAGAACTAGGTATTGCCATCTTTGGTAGGTAATCCATAAGTGGCTCTCATGATAGATTCATAAGGTAATTTTATTTTCTTTCTAGGGAAGTGTTCCATACCCTTCTTTAAGGCAAATTGGAATCTAATATTCCCTTCCTTCATATCAATAATTGCACCAATCGTTCTAAGGAAAGGCCTACCAAGAATAATAGGACATGAAGGATTGCAATCTATATCAAGAACGATAAAATCTACGGGCACATAATCCCTATTTGCAACAATAAGAACATCATTAATTATTCCCATAGGCTTTTTAATAGTGGAATCCGCAAGATGCAAGTTTAGAGAGCAATCTTCAAAATCACGGAAATATAGCAAATCACACAAAGTTTGGGGAATAGTGGAGACACTAGCACCCAAATCACACAAAGCATGAAACTCATAATCTTTAATTTTAATTTTAATAGTAGGTTCCCACTCATCATAGAGTTTTCTAGGGATAGAAACTTTCAACTCAAGTTTTTCTTCATAAGATTGCATCAAGGCATCAACAATGTGTTCGGTAAAGGCCTTATTTTGACTATAAGCATGAGGAGAATTTAGCACGGATTGCAACAAGGAAATACAATCAATTAGAGAGCTACTTTCATAATTAAATTCCTTGAGACCCAAAATAGTGGGTTTAGCAACACCTAGGTTTTTATTTCTTTCAATCCCACTTTCATCAATTTCATCATCAAGGTCTAAAAACTCCGAATTTTTAGAACGCCTTCTAGGTAAAGGAAGATCATATTCAGTTTCATCAAGATTCATATTGCAAAACAAAGAATTAATAGGGGACATATAAATAACTTTTAGATCTTCATCTTGATTTTCATAGGAATTGGAAGAACACGCTTTAATAAAGGCATCTTTGGAAGCATGCATCCTAGCGGTTCTTTCCTTGCACTCATCAATGGAAATTCTCATAGCTTTGAGAGACTCATTGATATCATGTTTAGGAGGAATAGATCTAAGCTTTAAAGAATCAATTTCAAGAGAAATTCTATCAACGTTCCTAGCCAAATCATCAACCTTAAGCAATTTCTCTTCAAGCAAAGCAATAAAATTATTTTGCGAATTCATAAACTCTTTAACACTACTCTCAAATTCAGAGGGCATCTTATTAGAATTTCCATAAGAGTTGTTGTCACTACTAGGGAAAAGCCTAGCAGCAGCGCGGGTTTTGGGCCTATTAGCAGCGCGGGGGCCGGCGCTACTAATAAGGCGCTACAGCTAACGTATAGCAGTAGCGTGGGTGCCACCGGCGCTACTACTACGTCCTTTAGTAGTAGCATGGGTAAAAACCCGCGCTACTACTACCAGCGCGGTTTTTTTTTGAATTTTTTCGAAAAAATATTTCGATTTTTCCCTAATTTTCAAAAATTTGAATTATTTTAACCTCAAATCTCTATTCACCCCTCATCGCTGCTCAATTTAATCTCTAATCACCCCTCATCATTCCAAATCATATAACTTCCCGGACGTTCACCCATCCTCTCACTACTCCAGCTTGAGCACGCTTAACTTTCGGGTTCTATTCTCCCTCGTTTCCAAGTCTGCACTTGTTGTTTTCCTGACAATAGTAAGATGTCAATCCTATTAACCTCAGGAATTTAGCTTGAGCATGAAGTCACACATTTCACTATTTGAGTTTGAAACTATTGTTCTAAAAAATTAGTAACACTAATATTTCTTGAATAATTAGTTTGACCACAGTTTGACCACAGTTTGGCCATAGTTTGACCAGATTTAACCAAAATTCAAAAAACTAAAATAATTATTTAGTAACACTAATATTCTAGAATAATTAGTTTGACCATTGTTTGACCACAGTCGTTTGACCACACAGTTTGAAATTTTTTCGATTTTTTCCACTCTAGATCTTAAAAGCCCCGTAACTTTTTTCTGTTAGGTTTTTGAGGATTTTAAAAATGTTTAACGGGGTTCCCCCCCGGTTAAATTTGGATGTAACTTTTCGAGTAGATGATTTTTCATATAAAAAACTTTTTCATCCGAGTTAGTATGCAAAAGTTATGCCCATTTTTACAAATTCTCGAGAGATTCTGCAAATAAAGTCGAAATTCATATTTGCAAATTTTCCCAACAACTAGACCACATATCACATGGGAAACTTATTTTCTTTTATTTTTTTGACATTTTCATCATTTTCTTTTATTTTTTAAAACTGAAAAGGCGATCCACAGGGGGGGGGGGATAGAGTTTGAAAATGGGACCTTTAGTAGTAGCGCGGTTTTTTACCCCCTCGCTACTACTATGGCACCACTTAGTAGTAGCGAGGGCTAAAAACCAACGCTACTGCTATCAAACTTAGTAGTAGCGAGGTTTTAAAAACCCGCGCTACTACTATGGCATGTCCCGGGGGGCACGGTAGAGACCGCTTAGTAGTAGCGAGGGTTAAAAACCTGCGCTACTGCTATCAACTTAGTAGTAGCGAGGTTTAAAAACCCGCGCTACTGGTAAGTAGCAGTAGCGAGGGTTTTTAACCCTCGCTACTAGTAACTTTCTGTGTATAGGCTTTTCCCTAGTAGTGTGTAGGAATTTCCATAATTATTAGAAGGATTACTAGGATAAGGCCTAGGATTGAAATTCCCTCTATACGCGTTATTTCCAAAACTATTCCTACCAATAAAATTCACATCCATAGATTCATTATTATTCTCAATCAAAGTAGATAAAGGCATATCATTGGGATCAAGAGAAGTACTTTTAGTAGCAAACATCTTCATAAGTTCATCCATCTTTTCACTCAAAACATTGATTTCTTCTATAGCATGCACTTTTTTACTAGAAAATCTTTCGGTGCGCCATTGAGAATAATTAGCCATAATATTATCAAGTAATTTTGTAGCATCTCCTAACGTAATTTCCATAAACGTGCCTCCCGCGGCCGAATCTAAAAGATTTCTAGAAGCAAAATTCAATCCGGCATAAAATTTTTGTATGATCATCCATAAATTCAAACCATGAGTAGGGCAATTCTGAAGCATCAATTTCATTCTTTCCCAAGATTGGGCAACATGCTCATGATCAAGTTGTTTAAAATTCATAATATCGTTCCTAAGAGTGATGAACTTAGCGGGAGGAAAATACTTAGAGATAAAAGCATCTTTGCACTTGTTCCAAGAATCAATACTATTTTTAGGCAAAGATGAAAACCAAACTTTAGCACGATCTCTAAGTGAAATTGGAAATAACTTCAATTTGACAATATTGTTATCCGTATCTTTCTTATTTTGCATATCACACAAATCAACAAAATTGTTTAGATGAGTAGCGGCATCTTCACCAGAAAGGCCGGCGAATTGATCTTTCATAACAAGATTCAGCAAAGCGGTATTGATTTAACAAGACTCATCATTATTAAGAGAAGCAATCGGGGTACTAAGGAATTCATTATTATTGGTATTCGAGAAGTCACACAATTTGGTATTATCTTGCGCCATGGCAACAAGTAATCCAACACACAAGCAAACAAAAAGGCAGACGAGAAAAAGGCGAAAGGGAAAGAGAGGAGGAGATTGGGAAAGAGAGGGCGAATAAAACGACAAGGGTGAAGTGGGGAGAGGAAAACGAGAGGCAAATAATGTAATGCGAGGGATAGGGATTGTGATGGGTACTTGGTATGGTTGACTTGCTTGCGTGAGCCTCCCCGGCAACGGCGCCAGAAATTCTTCTTGCTACCTCTTGAGCACTGCGTTGGATTTCCCCGAAGAGGAGAGGATGATGCAGCAAAGTAGCATAAGTATTTCCCTCAGTTTTTGAGAACCAAGGTATCAGTCCAGTAGGAGACCACGCACAAGTCCCTCGTACCTACACAAAACGATAGCTACTCGCAACCAACGCGATTAGGGGTTGTCAATCCCTCCACGGTCACTTACGAGGGTGAGATCTGATAGAGATGATAAATAATATTTTTGGTATTTTTGATATAGAGATGCAAAGTGAAAAGTAAAAAGCAAAGTAAAAACAAAGCAAGTAAATAAAGTAATGGAGATTGATATGATGAGAATAGACCTGGGGGGCATAGGTTTCACTAGTGGCTTCTCTCAAGAGCATAAGTATTCTATGGTGGGTGAACAAATTACTGTTGAGCAAAAGATAGAAAAGCGAATAATTATGACGTTATCTAGGTATGATCATGTATATAGGCATCACATCCGAGACAAGTAGATCGAAACGATTCTGCATCTAATACTATTACTCCACTCATCGACCGCTATCCAGCATGCATCTAGAGTATTAAGTTAAAAACAGAGTAACGCCTTAAGCAAGATGACATGATGTAGAGGTATAAATTCATGCAATATGATAAAAACCCATCTTGTTATCCTTGATGGCAACAATACAATACGTGCCTTGCTGCTCCTGCTGTCACTGGGAAAGGACACCACAAGATTGAACCCAAAGCTAAACACTTCTCCCATTGCAAGAACTACCAATCTAGTTGGCCAAACCAAACGGATAATTTGAAGAGACTTGCAAAGATAACTCAATCATACATAAAAGAATTCAGAGAAGATTCAAATATTATTCATAGATAAGCTGGATCATAAACCCACAATTCATCGGTCTAAACAAACACACCGCAAAAAAGAGGATTACATCGAATAGATCTCCATGAGAGAGGGGGAGAACATTGTATTGAGATCCAAAAAGAGAGAAGAAGCCATCTAGCTACTAGCTATGGACCCGAAGGTCTGAAGTAAACTACTCACACTTCATCAGAGAGGCTATGGTGTTGATGTAGAAGCCCTTCGTGGTAGATGCCCCCTCCGGCGGAGCTCCGGAACAGGCCCCAGGATGGGATCTCGTGGATACAGAAAGTTGCGGTGGTGGAATTAGGTTTTTGGCTCCGTATTTGATCTGACGGGGGTACGTAGGTATATATAGGAGGAAGGAGTACGTCGGTGGAGCAACAGGGGGGCCACGAGGTAGGGGGGCGCGCCCAGGGGGGAGGGCGCGCCCCCACCCTCGTGACCGCCTCGGTTGTTCCTTGGAGCAGGGTCCAAGTCTCCTGGATCACGTTTGGTGAGAAAATCACGTTCCCAAAGGTTTCATTCCGTTTGGACTCCGTTTGATATTATGTTTCTTCGAAACACTGAAATAGGCAAAAAAATAGCAATTTTAGGCTGGGCCTTCGGTTAATAGGTTAGTCCCAAAAATAATATAAAAGTGGAAAATAAAGCCCAATATAGTCCAAAACAGTATATAAAGTAGCATGGAGCAATAAAAAATTATAGATACATTGGAGACGTATCACCTCACCGCCTCCTACTACTCCCACCGCTGGCCAGGCCATCCCTCCCCTCACCCACACCCCCTGTTATTCTGTGGCGATGGCAGCCTCACACCGCAACCGAACCAGTGAACCCTCGCACTCCTCTCCGCGTGGGCATCCACAGCCGCGTCTTCCCCGGCTCCGTGTCGTCCCCTTCCTAGGCCTCGCCGTCGTCCACCACCGTGGAGCTCTCGGCGCGGCGTGGTCAATGTGGTCAAAGACTGACTTCCATTGGAAGAGTACTGTATGTGGAGAGGCTGACAGCTGGGTCCACGACAGCCGCAAGGAAGTGCCTCCTTATTACGCGCAAAATAATTATTCCTCCACCTGACAGCAGGGACCCACCGGACGGGCCACCATATTTCGCAAAAAAAGGTTTCCCCCTGACTACTGGGGCCCACCAAACGGGCCACCATATTTCACGAAAGAAACGTTCCCCCCACTGTCAGCTCGGACCCATCGGAAGTGCCGCCTTATTACGCACAAAAAAATGAATACTCCCCTTGCTAGCTGGGATCCTCCTTGGTGGGAGGCTGACTTGTACGATGTCCATCCAACGGCCGTAGTGCTTCTTCAACCTCTGGTCTTCTTGCTCCAACCGCCCAAAGCAGCACGGTCGTGTCGCATGCTCCTGCATCCCGTGGCCGGCTGTGCTGCCGCAGAGGCCTCACCGCCTCCTACTATTCCCACCGCTAGCCAGGCCCTGCAGTGACGGCAGCCTCACACGGCAGCCGAACCAGTGAACCCTCATACTCCTCTCCGCGCGGGCTTCCACTGCCGCGTCTTCCCCGGCTCCGCACCGTCCCCTTCCTAGGCCTCACCGTCGTCCACCGCCCTAGTGCTCTCCGCGCGGCATTGTCAACATGGTCAAGGAACGGCTTTCATCAGAAGAGTACTATACATGGAGAGGCTGACAGCTGGGTCCACGGCGGCCGCAAGGAAGTGTCTCCTTATTACGCACAAAATAATTATTCTTCCACCTGACAGCGGGGACCCACCGGACGGGCCACCATATTTCGCGAAAAAAAACGTCCCCCTTGACTGCTGGGACCCACCAGCTACATCTTCGCACGCAAGGAAGTGCGTCCGGGCAAAAAAACGATTCGCCCCCTGACTGTTGGGACCCACCAGCTACATCTTCGCACGCAAGAAATTGCCTGACAGTCGGGACCCACCTGATCGAAGCATACGTACCGTTTTCATTCTGGTCGCGAACGTGTACGTATATACAGTCGATGTAGAGGCGTGCACGTGTCGTAGTAGAAGCGCGCATGTGTCATAGTAGAGGCGCGCACGTAGCATGTACACGTATGTACAGCGGCCAGGGTGCAAAAAAGTAAATGCGGCCATGTACGTACATACAGGCGGAGTCTCGAACGCCTACTCACGCATACGTACGGCCATGGCTCGTGTACATGGCTGGGTCGGAACGAAGAAACTGCGTCGTCGTCGTGTTCATGAGGAGCCAACCAGCTGGGTCGGAACGGAATGCGTCGTCGTGTTCATCGAGAGGGCTTGGATGGAACAGCCGATGGGAACAAGGCCTGGCGTGCCGCAGAACGGAGGAAACGACATTGTGTTCGACCGGCCACGTTTGAAACAGGATCCTTTTCATCGGGAGGGGTCTGGCGTACCGCAAAACAGAGGAAACAGACTTGTGTTGGACCTCCTACAGTCGAAACGGGGTTCTGTTGATCGGGAGGGGTGTCGTGTACTGCAAAATGGAGGAAACAGACTTGTGTTGGAGCGCTATGGTCGAAACGGGGGTCCTGTTCATCGGGAGGGGTGTGGCGTACCGCAAAACGGAACTCCACGGGATGCTGTTCATCTTCACCGTCGACCTCCTCCAGCCTCCATGGGCTACTGTTCATCCACCGTCGACCTCCTCCAGCCTCCACCTACGACTGTTCATCCACGGGCTCCTGTTCATCCAGCCTCCACCGCGCGCTACTCCACCGGCTACTGTTCAACCAGCCCTCTCTAGTGGCTCCTATTCAACCACCCCTCCACGGGCTACTGTTCATCCACCCCTCCACTGTCTAATGTTCATCCAGCCCTCCACGGGGTCGTCATGTTCATCCAGCTATCCACGGGGTCGTGTTCATCCACCCCCAACCGGCTCGATCGGGGTCCTGTTCATCCAGAGGCAATACCACGGGGTCCTGTTCATCCATCCCCACCGGGAACTGTTCATCCACCCCCCCAACAACACTCACTGTTCATCAAGGGAAGGAGGTAGCAGGGTCCGATCAACTTCAGTTAGCAGCCGTAGCGAAGGAATCACTCGGGTTCAGTAACGTAGCTAGTGCAATCGCTCGGGTTCAACTAGAGCCCAACGCCTCGCTCGGGTTCAGTTAGAGCCCAACGTCTCGCGCACACACGCGTACGTGTATGAGAGAAACGCGCATCGCTCGGCCCCCGACAACCCACCATAACTGGGAACTCCCCGATATTTTCCTCTCCCTCGCTTCTGCCACAGTTTTTTCCATCATGGACGGCCCAAAGAATGTCATGCAGCTGCGTCTCTGGCCCGCCCAGGACGAAAAGCCTATTCTTTTACATGATTTTTTGTCATATAAGTAGGAGCCCATCATATCTATGATGATACCGGGTTTTGTCACAGTTATAGTCATAGAAGTGTCATAAGTATGACATAATTTTTTTTTGTTCGGTCCAAAATGTCACGGATGTGTCTTTTTTTTGTAGTGTCAATGCCAATTTCGAAGATACCACTTGTTGGACTCACACTCCTAATGTAGAGTGTACTACAAAAAGTGCTTAAAAACTTTTGTGTATAGGAAATTCAAGATAGCGCTTTGGGAAGACAAGTTATTATTTCAGATCAAGAAATTGCTATCCTAAAACGGGTTTGAAAAAACAAAAGCATGCCACCTAGGTTCAAAACTTTTGTGTGGAGGGTTATTAGGAGAGCTGTTACAACTGGACCAAGGGCTTCTAGGTATCCTTATCATATATAAAAAAAGGTTGTAGATATGGTCAAATAGAATCATATTTGCACCTTTTCTTTCAGTGCAATATCTCTAGATCAATTTGGTTTAAAATTGGCCACAAAACTGATATGATGAACTTCAATCTATATCCCGCCGATATCATTCAAATGATCCTATCTTTTCAATAATCGAAGTTTAAGCTAGATTATGTTTTCACTATATGGAACATATGGAAAGCAAGAAATGACCTCCTTTTCAATAAAATAGAATGAAGTCCTATGCAGGTTATGCATGCTATGAAGGCAAATGTTTAATGCATGTTTAATGGAAGAGAAGGAGGAAAATGAGACATCCAATGAAAATAACAATGCTAATCACTCCCAAGTGCAAATATGCATACTCAACTAGTCACCAAGTACACCATATTCATTCAAGCGGCGGACAACAAATGTGCGATCGGTTTTGCAGGCTGAAGCGATGGCTTTAATTCTCGCTGCCTCGGCAACGAAGGCATCTGCCTCCTTCTATTTTGATTGCAATACTTTGGTTGACGTTGCAAAAGCGAGGAATCTTCTTGCTGCCTTTTGTAGTCATATCTTTTTCCTTGGGGGAAATATTGTGTGCACACTATATAGACTGTTAACAGAGTTCAAGTTAGCCCTAACACATGGAACACTAAATCTAGTCTTTGGGCGTAGATGCTCTTGAGTATTTCTGGCGACATAAATAATTACCAGAAATGGAGAACCCATTCAACAAGGCACCAGTGGTCTAGTGGTAGAATAGTACCCTGCCACGGTACAGACCCGGGTTCGATTCCCGGCTGGTGCAAATTGTTTTTGTGTAATACACACAATTTACCCTTCTCTGAGTCTACTGCAGTGCGTGCACTTGGACAGGGGGAGGCTGGAACCTGAAATTATTCTTTTTTGCTTTTTGCCACCGTCTTGTCTCTGTACAGAAAAGGATCCTATGCGCATCACTTTTTGCCTGATTTGATTCAGGAGAAATTCCCGCTTCATCTCACACTACGACCGTCACAGCATGAGGCCAAGACTACACGAGCATCTCCCCGTTTCGGGTCTCCGAAAGGTCCTCCATCGCGTAGCAAAGAGCAGAAGTGGTCACGGCTGACCAGCTTGGCTAATGGCTACCACTAACTGTCAACAGAAACGGAACAGTTTGTTTGTGTTTGAAGCTGCCAAGCTGGTGTACCTCACTGGGCATCAACTACTCGTCGGTTCGATACCCACCCAGCTAGAAGTACTCCTACTGCTGTTGGTGTACCGTCAGTTAGTTGTTAATTAACCAGCTGGACACGGCAGGACCGCCAGCCAGCCAGCCTTTGCGTGGCTTCCCCGAGCAAATCTCGACCGGAGAGATCGGGCGCCTGGTGCCACGTGCGGGCCTGCGCTAGCTGCATCGCCGCACTGGGACAGTACAGTAGTGGCGCCTGGTCCGGGTTGGTTGGTGAGATATGGCTGTCGACGGGACCGGACGGCCTATCGTCGTCGGCGGGGGAGCGTGACACAGCGTAGCAAGACGACGCGGCGGCGCGTGCCGACATGTGCAACACGCTCTCTCTGGCTCAGACGCGGCTGTTTCTGTCCGCGAGTGCGAGTGCGAGTGCGGGCGCGTGGTCCAGACATTTGAATCGCCAGGCATGCAGGGGCGTTTTGGGGAGCCGCGCCCGGCGCAGGCAACGGACGAATAAACCCAGCCCGGCAGGACGCCGGCCATCTGGGCCGTTCCACGCGACCCCTGTCCCTCCTCGGTTCATACTTGCCTGGAGAAACCAAAACGAAAACGAAAACCAGTGCTACTGCTCCAGAAAAAGCTTAGAAAACTAGCAGTAGATGAGATTTCGTGGAGAGGGAAAAACTTTGGTTCGTCCTGCAGCGCAGTACCAGCAAGACGAGTAGCGTGTGCGCGAAAAAGGGAAAAAAAATCCCGCTTCTTCTTCGCACGCAAAGCCTTTTCTTTTCCAAGAAAAAAAACTTTCTTTCTCCAGCGTCGCTAAAACGGACAGAAGCCGAAGCGCGCCCGCACCGACGTGGGCCCCACCGCTGGTCAACCCGGGCGCGTGCCGCGCGCCACGTCGCCCCCCACCGATCCAGCCGCCGCGCAATGACCCATACGCCCCTCTCCACCACCACCACTCCCCCCACCCCACCCCACTGCTCTTCTCTGCTTCCGCTTCGCCATACGCTCGCCGTCCGTCCGTCCATCCACCACTGACCAGTCCACACCCCACCCCACGATCACTCATCCGTTCCGTTCCTCCTCTGCTCACCATCAACCCCTCATAAATTCTTCCTTTCTCGGTTCCTTGTCCCAGACCCAAACACACCAACGAAGCAACGCGTAGCCGGCCGATCTCCGAGTTAAATGCTGCCCCCTTTCTGACCCCTCCTTCCCTCTCAACCTCGGTCCCCGGCCGGCGTCGCCATTGCCTCCACTCTCTCTTTCTTCGCCGGATTCAACTCGACTCAAAAGCCTCGACGCTTTCCATACCCCCCTCTGTTTCGTTTCTTGCCTTTTTCGCTCCGGGAAGGAATTTCCAGCATTCACATGTGAGTCTCGCCCCTGCCCCTATCCCTTTCTCCCCCGTCTGTTGGTGTCACCAGGATCAGGATCAGATAGGAAAGCCCAGTCTCAGAAGAAACCGCGTCTGGTTTCCGTGCGCAATCCGCCATTGCCGTTTCTTGCAGCTCTCGCAGTCCGTCCCCCGATTTATACTCCCGCACTTCCTTCGCCGCCCGGGCCGACATTGTTCCCTGTTCGACTGAATCTCGATTCGATTCGATTCCCGCCTCCGTTCGGATCGGCAAATCTTGAGGCTTCCCCTGTTCCTGGATTCCCAAACCGTCGCATCGAGAGATCTTCTCCCTTCTTTCGTCCGTTCGCCGGAGAGCAGAGAGGCCTGTTCAATGGCGGCGGTGAATCTTGGAGCGTGGCTCTGCGCGCTGCTGGCGGCGGTGGCGGGCGTCCTCCCGGCGGCGGACGCGCTGGGGATGAACTGGGGCACGCAGGCCACGCACCCGCTCTCGCCCAGGATCGTCGTG
This sequence comes from Triticum dicoccoides, assembly GCF_002162155.2. Classification (NCBI taxonomy): domain Eukaryota; kingdom Viridiplantae; phylum Streptophyta; class Magnoliopsida; order Poales; family Poaceae; genus Triticum; species Triticum dicoccoides. Next base: position 623,051,028 of record NC_041389.1, read on the forward strand.
CAGATGCTCAAGGACAACGGCATCAAGAAGGTCAAGCTCTTCGACGCCGACCAGGGCACCCTCAACGCGCTCGCCGGCTCCGACATCGAGGTCATGGTCGCCATCCCCAACAACCTGCTCGACCTCATGAACGACAAGGACAACGCCAGGGACTGGGTGCGCCACAACGTCTCCCGCTACCACTTCGACGGCGGCGTCAACATCAAGTGAGCCTTTTGAGCCCCTCTTCCTCTTGCATGCTCCAGTTCATGGAAGTCATGCGCCGCCGCCGCTCTAGTTCATGGACTACTTACTGATGATGTGATGTTCTGTTCTGTTCGCAGGTACGTGGCCGTCGGCAATGAGCCCTTTTTGGCCTCCTACAACGGCACCTTCGACAAGGTCACCTTCCCGGCGCTGCAGAACATCCAGAACGCGCTCAACGACGCCGGATTCAGCGAGATCAAGGCCACCGTGCCGCTCAACGCCGACGTCTACAACTCGCCCGCCAACAACCAGGTGCCGTCGGCGGGCCGCTTCCGGACGGACGTCGCCCCGCTCATGACGCAGATGGTGCAGTTCCTGGCCAACAACAGCGCCCCCTTCACCGTCAACATCTACCCCTACCTCAGCCTCTACCTCAGCGAGGACTTCCCCGTCGACTTCGCCTTCTTCGACGGCCTCGCCAAGCCGCTGGTCGACGGCGTCAACACTTACACCAACGTGTTCGACGCCAACTTCGACACGCTGGTGTCGGCGCTCGCCGCCGTCGGCCACGGCGACTTGCCCATCGTCATCGGCGAGGTCGGCTGGCCGACCGACGGCGACAAGCACGCCACCAACGCCCTCGCCAAGCGCTTCTACGACGGCCTGCTGCCGCGGCTGGCGGCCAACACCGGCACGCCGCTCCGGCCCAAACAGTACATGGAGGTCTACCTCTTCGGGCTCCTGGACGAGGACGTCAAGAGCGTGGCGCCGGGCGCGTTCGAGCGGCACTGGGGCGTGCTCCGCTTCGACGGCCAGCCCAAGTTCCCCATGGACCTCACCGGGAACGGGCAGAACACCATGCTGGTGCCGGCCAAGGGCGTGCAGTACCTGCCCAGGACGTGGTGCGTGTACAACCCCAACGCCGAGGACAAGAGCAAGCTGGTGGAGAACGTGAACTACGCCTGCACCTTCGCCGACTGCACGGCGCTCGGCATGGGCTCCAGCTGCTACGGCATGGACGTGAACGGCAACGCCTCCTACGCCTTCAACATGTACTTCCAGGTGCAGAACCAAAAGGACGAGGCGTGCGACTTCCAGGCGCTCGCCGTGCCCACGCAGACCGACCCCTCCACCGCCGCCTGCAGCTTCCCCATACAGATCGCCGCCGCCTCCTCGACGTCGGGTGGCCACCGGCGAGCGCGCGCCGGGCCGCTCGGCGCCGCCGCTCTGCTCGTGCTGCTGTCTCTGGTCCAGCTCTTGATGTCGCATTAGAGAATCAAACAGACTTGTTTTTCATCAGTTGATCATTTGTTGCCTCATAGCATATATTTTTTGGATCAGCAGTAGTTACTAGCAGTAATCCGGTACGAGTCTTTGTACTGGAGGCATATATACCGGAGGATATATGTTCAGATGGCATTTCACATGATGTTCAAACACTTGATGTGCTTGATGACTATGGTGTACAGTTCATTCAGAATCCCAGATCCAATGACCCAGTGATATTTCACAAAACATTAAAAAAAAATCTTGATGTGTTGTACTTGCTGATACAAGAATATATACAGTTGATTCAGAGTCCCAGATCTCGCAGCATGGCCATGGAGTATATACAAAGTGAGCAGGATTTGGTTGGCAATATAGTACTGCAGCACATGAATCCTGGATCCAGAATAACATGGTCTAGATGCACAACTTTTCTTTCAATGCAGGTCGGCAAAAAAGAAGAAAATGAATGCTTCCAATGCAGGCAGGTAGTGTGAGGTGACCCATTAACTAGTTTCTCAATAGGACGCAACCAGCCATGTGGAGGTCCATTATCTGCTGCTATTTTCAGTTTTTAACCACCTACTCATCAACAAGTACTACTATGTAATCTGTCGAAAAATAAACAAATCAGACACTCTGTTTTTCTCTGACAGTGATCTGTGCAGCAAACTACTACTACTGGTGGATCTTTTCTACAACATCCCTCTCCAACTCATAGTATAAAATGCACAAGTATTGCTGATTTGAACACATAACACACCGAAATGTACAATGATTTACACTAACAGGTGACCACGGAAACCTGCCAAGCCTTGAGCATATAACAGTTTAATCAGTTGAACTGCATACTGTTAAAGGATAAATATTTACATTCACATTATTGATATATGTAAATAAACAGAAGTGCACCTGTGCCAATGAATGTTCCTCCCACACAAACACCAACATTATACAGCCCTTGAAGGCGCGGCCAACCCGGAGCAATGGCCCATTGACGGCCGTCGGACGGGCATCGGTTGGTGGTGTTTGTCGAAGGCGGGTTCATCGGCAAAGTACATTCCAGGAGGATGGTAGACACACAATTCTCAAGTAAACCTGACGGACCAAGCATCATCATCATCATCATAGAGGAAATAAACGAGCTGGAGGGCTCCTGCAGCAGAACCTCCATCAGAATCTGGTGACCTTGTCAGCCTTGACCACGGGGTTCTGCTGGGCGATCTGCTCCCTGCCGGCCTGCTTGTAGTCGAACTTGCAATCGTGCGCGTCGGCGTAGCGGTGCATCGAGCAGAAGGTGTCTCCGCAGCGGCACTTGAACCCCGTCAGCCCGACCTTCTTCCGGCACGACAGGCAGCGGTTGCTCGGTGGCTTCGGCGCCTCCTCCTCGGCTACTTGTTTTCCTTCTTTGGCTGAGGCAGACGCTTCATCCTTGATCTCGGCCACCAATGGTGTGGGTGACGATGCAACAGCAGCGGCAGTTTTGTTCTCAACTAGAAGGGCCATCTTCTTGGCCTTGACAGTGTCTCGGTAACACTTCGAGCACATGTTTTCGGTCATCCGGTTGCCGAAGAAGCCACAGTTGTTGATGCACATTATCGGAGCCTCGGGCGCGTGGACACCCGTATCCTCTGCCTCTTTCCAACTCTCTTGCGCCATTTCTGCAGAACATCAATTTGCAGCTTCAGTATCCAGAACGGACAATCATTGACGAAGAAACTAGAGCATTATCAATATGACCAATGCACAAAATGATGTAAAGGAAGCTAAATGTCAGGTGGCCATCACAAATACTTGCCCTGCAATTGTCCTGAATATGATGAGCACTCATCCTAACCTACAGAACCAATTAGTAGTCTACTCCCATCATTCGGATTAGAGGTCATAGATAGGCACTGAGTACCATCAAACAAGCACCACAATTGTGGAAAGAGGGCCCGGCCCCCATACAGTCCCCAAGGCCCATGCACATGATCAAACCTTGATACAGAATTCTTCATTAGTATTTTCCTGATTAGGCTACTCCCCTTTTGAACAGGTATTCTCTAGAAATTTAAGTGCTGCTTTAAAACAAGCATAAATGTGTGACAGACAATCTAAAAATGCACATGATTCCCATATCTTGTATGGAGAAAATAGTACTGAACCAGCCCGGCAAACTGCACAAATGTCTTTCTGCGAGGTAAACCAAGAATAAGAATGAAGCAATCAAGTCGCTATTGATTTCTTATCCTTGTATGTGTTTACTCACCGAGAGACCTTGTGCGAATCGATGATCAATTGCTATGCTTGCCAAGAAACATACAGATGAATTTTCACTAATGATGAAGTAGTATTTATAGACAGTTTACTCGCCGCCATCTTTGTTGACATAGTATCCCCTTGAGTAAAGGAAAGGATCTTATTCTTATCTACGGCAGCGAAAACCGCAAGGAAGAAATCCTACCGGCTAAGCGTCTGCTTTGCAACCGAGGTTAAGAAACCTTGGGAAGGTCACAAGGCAGAAACAAAAAGATATCTTGCAATCCAAGGCAGGGCAAACATATCATTCATGTTGAAGTTTTCGTACACGGTTTTACTCGCCGCCTTGGCACCTATCCTATCTTGCATAAAGGGATATAAATCCTGTCTATGCAACGGAAAGTTGAATTTCCACGCTATTCGAAAGATTTCTGCCACAATCACTCCGTCCATCTTTGATGACATAGTATCCCCTTGAGTAAAGGGAAGGATCTTATTCTTATATACGGCATCGAAAACCGCAAGGAAGAAACCCCGCCGGCTAAGCGTCTACTACCTTGCAACTATCGGCAAGGCCAACGGCAGAAGCAATCCAGGTAGGCCTACGTGAATTCCCTTATCTGAACACTTATCCATTTTCTTTCTTTCATTTTCTTTTATTTTTGAAAAGAGGTGAACGACCCCTACCTCTGCATCGATTGATGCACACATCTCTAGAAACACTAATCCTCTATGGACGATCAACACTAATTACTCAATTCGCAGCTACACCGAAGTTTCAAACACAATCACTCGTCCATAATCATAATTTTATTTTCGATAACATCATCCATCACCATAACCACCGCAAATTTTGGCATGGTTAATCATCATCAGGCAACATAACGCACCAGACTATTGATGATGTAATAAACAAATCAGTCCTAGGTGGATGGCAGGTCACAGCCATGAACAATCAACGCATAAAACAAGCAATTGAATCAACCGGACCAGAGAATCCTATCTAAAACCAGGAACAGAGCAGCCAGACCGCAAAATCAACAGCAGCCGTACCAGCTTGTCCATCTTTGATGACATAGTATCCCCTTGAGTAAAGGGAAGGATCTTATTCTTATATACGGCATCGAAAACCGCAAGGAAGAAACCCCGCCGGCTAAGCGTCTACCTTGAAACCATCGGGAAGGCCAAAGGCAGAAGCAATCCAGGTAGGCCTACGTGAATTCCCTTATCCGAACACTAATCCCTTTTCTTTTCTTTCCTTTTATTTTCGAAAAAAGAGGGTGAACAACCTCAACCTCTGCACCAATCAACGCACACACCTATAGAAACACTAATCCTATATTGATGATCTAACAAACAATTGAATCAACCGGACCAGAGAATCCTATCTGCAACCAGGAACAGAGCAGCCAGACCTCATCAAAAGAGCAAAACCAACAGCAGCCGTAGCAGCTTGTCCATCTTTGATGACATAGTATCCCCCTGAGTAAAGGGAAGGATCTTATTCCTATCTACGGCAGCGAAAACCGCAAGGAAGAAATCCTGCCGGCTAAGCGTCTGCCTTGCAACTATGGTTAAGCAACCGCGTCAAGACCACAGGGCAGAAGCAATCCAGGTAGGCCTACATGAATTTTCCTATCTGAATTATTATTTTTTCTTTTCGGACACCGCCGGCCTCTGTATCGATTGATGCACACAGCCCTAAGAACCCTAATCCTCTACAGAGAACCAACACCAATTAATTTTTTCGCAGTTATAGCGAAGTTCCAAATAGAATCACTCATCCATCATCATAATTTCATTTTCGATAACACCATCCATCACCATGGTCACCGCAAATTCAGGCATGTTTGTTCGTCATCTCATCAGGCAACACACGCACCAGACCATCGATCCGAGAAACCAACCAATCGAACCTAGACGGATGGCAGGCCGCAGCCATGAACAACCATAGCGTCAAACAAACAATTCAACCGGCCAGACAAGAGAATCCTATCTAAAATCAGGAACAGAGCAGACAGACCTCATCAAAAGAGGAGGCGAAATCAACAGCGGCCGTACCTAGCGGGAGGACCGGGCGACCGATCGGAAACACGGAGGAGACGGCACGGCGGGGATCGGGTCCTCGCTCTCGTCGTTCTCCTCTCCTCGCCTCCCCTCCGCCTGTTCTTCCGGGGGATAGAATTCTGATCTTGTTATTTTGTTGGCGTCCTTGTTGTTTTATGCGTGTCCCATTTCCTTTTGGGTGGCGTCGTTGGGGCCGGGCCGACATTAATTTATAAAGTTGGACTGCTTGCTGCGCGTAAAGGGCCCGGGGAAAAGGGGCCTTTCCGAACTGGACCGCGGCGTCGCTTTCCGTTCGCATTTTTTTTAATCGAGAAGAAAGTTGGCGACGGGGTTGTTGGGCTGGATTAAAGGGAAAATGTCGCACTAATTCGGTGGGGATTAGGAAGGAGCTGGGATGATGCTTCTGGACGCGCCGGCGAGGTCACACGGCGGACGACGCGACGCCGATGGAGGGCCTCGTGGCGCACCACGGACACTTGGGCCCTGCTGCAGCCGGATGATCAAAGTTCTCCGTTTGTTGAGAGAGTGAAAGGTGATGGTTGGCTTTGGGTACTACGTGTCTTGCTTAGTACACCTGATCGGACATGTTGCGGGGCAGAGTAGCGTCACCTTTTCAGATTTTTTTTGCCCGCCAATGATTTTCAGGTTTGCAAGTACGGAGATCGTTAATTGGAGTAAATTGCATTTAGCTTTTAGTATTAGTTTAGTCGTCGTATTCTGGAGATCTGAATCGAAGTTTGAGCAAATATTGATGATTTGCTAGTTTGGAGAAAAGCATGCAAAAGAAGTAAAAAAGTTTGTCAGAACATGTACAATATCCATTTTTTTGCCCCTTGCCTTCTTTTCTTACATCTAAGAGCAACTCTAACTGATCTCCTAATTTTTAGAGGAGTAAACCGCCGAGTATACTTTAGAGGTGCACATTTGCTCCTCTAGAAAAACGCTGTTTCTAACTGAACCTCAAAACTTAACGGAGCAAAAAAAAAATAATACCGAAAGGCACATAAACGCAAATTAGGTACTCCCTCCGTCCGAAAAAACTTGTCATCAAAATGGACAAAAAGGAATGTATCTAAAACTAAAATACATCTAGATACATCCCCTTTTATTCATTTTGATGACAAGTATTTTCGGATGGAGGGAGTACTAAACTAAAGTTCGAACTACCACATAAAACTTCCTAAAATGAATTTCGGTGCAAATTCAAAATATTTTACATAAAAATAACTAAAAATAATAATCAGATTAGGCTAGAATTTTAAACCTAGTCACTATCTGACTCTTCTTCGATACTCTTCCAATCCGCTCTGCTCAACCCTTCAATCATAGGGTTGGGGCCGTCGCCTTCGCCTTCTTTGTCGCTGGAGAGGCCATTGACATCTACCCTCCATGCCACGTACTCCGCGTACAGCCAACACTCTGCCTTGACACACTCATGGTAGTGGCGGCGGAGCTCCATCATGTACACCTCGCCGGCTTGCTCCGCCGCGACACGCTCTCAGGCCTCTTGGTCTTCTCGCAGTCCTCCTAGAAGTAATTGCTTCCACACGGGCTGTCCTGGGATAATTCTAACAATCGTAGGAGGAGGTTAGAACGAGTCAGGATCTAGCTAGGCGCAAGTATGGCACAGATGAATTTTGGAAGGTTCAGAACCCTCTCGCAAGTGTAACAAGACCTATGTCTTGTGCTCTTGGAGCTTTCTTTCTGTCTGTGTGTGTCTGGATACAATGGAATGAACCCTTATCTATGTGCTATGGGATGGCTTATATAGAGTGCGTCCGACACTTACCTTCTGATGTTACAGGGAAAGTAATGGATTGCATTGACTTGGATTGCATTGATTAACCCACCATGAGGGGTAACTCACGAAAAAACACTAGTAACGTACTTCCTTCGTTTCTTTTGAGTCTGCATATAAGGTTTGGTCAAAGTCAAGCTTTGTAAAGTTTGACTAACTTTATATAAAAAATATCATCATTCACAATATGAAATTAATATTGTTAGATGCACCATGAAATGTATTTTCATACTATATAGTTTTAGTATTATAGATGTTCATATTTTTAATATAAATTTGGTCAAACTTTGCGTAGTTTGACTTTGATCAAATTTTATACGCGGAGTAAAAAGAAACTGAGGGAGTATGAGGCCTTGAATGTTTTGGCGTTTCAGATGCTTCTCCCGACTATTCAACTATTGGAAATATGCCCTAGAGGCAATAATAAAATAGTTATTATTATATTTCCTTGTTCATGATAATTGTCTATTGTTCATGCTATAATTGTATTAACCGGAAACCGTAATACATGTGTGAATACATAGACCACAATATGTCCGTAGTGAGCCTCTAGTTGACTAGCTCGTTGATCAATAGATGGTTGTAGTTTCCTAACCATGGGCATTGGATGTCGTTGATAACGGGATCACATCATTAGGAGAATGATGTGATGGACAAGACCCAATCCTAAGCATAGCACAAGATCACGTAGTTCGTTTGCTAGAGCTTTTCTAATGTCAAGTATCATTTCCTTAGATCATGAGATTGTGCAACTCCCGGATACCGCAGGAATGCTTTGGGTGTATCAAACGTCACAACGTAACTGGGTGGCTATAAAGGTGCACTATAGGTATCTCCGAAAGTGTCTGTTGGGTTGGCACGAATCGAGACTGGGATTTGTCACTTAGTATGACGGAGAGATATCTCTGGGCCCACTCGGTAATGCATCATCATAATGAGCTCAATGTGACTAAGGAGTTAGCCACGAGATCATGCGTTATGGAACGAGTAAAGAGACTTGCCGGTAACGAGATTGAAGAAGGTATAGGGATACCGATGATCGAATCTCGGGCAAGTAACATACCGATGGACAAAGGGAATTGTATACGGGATTGATTGAATCCCCGACATCGTGGTTCATCCGATGAGATCATCGTGGAACATGTGGGAGCCAATATGGGTATCCAGATCCCGCTATTGGTTATTGGTCGGCGAGGTATCTCGGTCATGTGTGCATGGTTCCCGAACCCGTAGGGTCTACACACTTAAGGTTCGGTGACGCTAGAGTTGTAATGGGAATAATATGTGGTTACCGAAGGTTGTTCGGAGTCCCGGATGAGATCCTGGACGTGACGAGAAATCCGGAATGGTCCGGAGGTGAATATCGATACATTGGACGAAGGGTATTGGAGTTCGGAAGTGTTCCAGGGGTACCGGGCTATGCCAGCATGACCGAAAGGTGTTTTCGGGGGCCCCGACAGTGTTGCAGGGCCTCATGGGCCAAGGGGAGGGGGCAAACCAGCCCACTAAGGGGGTGTGCGCCCCCACACCTTTTCCCATGTTGCTTGGGGAGGTAGGGCGCCTCCACTTGGCTTGGGAGGCAAGCTTCCACCTGCTTGGCTTGGGAGGCAAGTCTCCGTAGGATTTCCCTAGGGAGATCCAATCGGTTAGTATCGGTTGAGCCTAAGTTTTTGCTTCTTCACATGAGTTATGCTATCATTGCAATGGCACCATTTTATTTTATTTTGCCTGCTGTTTGAATAAAATACCAAGATCTGAAATTCTTAAATGTTAGAGAGTCTTCACATAGTTGCACAATTATTAGAATACTCTATGTGCTTCACTTATATCTTTTGGAGTAGTTTGTCATTTGCTCTAGTACTTCACTTATACCTTTTTAGAGCACGGTGGTGGTTTTATTTTGTAGAAATTATTGATCTATCATGCTTCACTTATATTATTTTGAGAGTCTTTTAGAACAACATGGTAATTTGCTTTGGTTATAAAATTGGTCCTAATATGATGGGCATCCAAGTTTGGTATAATAAAAACTATCATATAAATTGCATTGAATACTATGATGAAATTGATACTTGATAATTGTTTTGAGATATAAAGGTGGGAATGTTAGAGTCATGCTAGTTGGGTAATTATAAAATTGAGAAATACTTGTGTTAAAGTTGGCAAGTCCCGTAGCATGCACGTATGGTGAACGTTGTGTGACAAATTTGAAGCATGGGGTGTTCTTTGATTGCCTTCCTTATGAGTGGAGGTCGGAATCGCGCAATGGTTAACTCCTACCAACCCTTCCCCTAGGAGCATGCGTAGTAGTACTTTGCTTCGAGGGCTAATAAACTTTTGCAATAAGTATATGAGTTCTTTATGGCTAATGTGAGTCCATGGATTATACGCACTCTTACCCTTCCACAATTTCCTAGCCTCTACGGTACCGTGCATTGCCCTTTCTCACCTTGAGAGTTGGTGCAAACTTCATCGGTGCATCCAAACCCCGTGATACGATACGCTCTATCACACATAAACCTCCTTATATCTTCCTCAAAACAACCACCATACCTACCTATTATGGCATTTCCATAGCCATTCTGAGATATATTGCCATGCAACTTTCCACCGTTCCGTTTATTATGACACACTCCACCATTGTCATATTGCTTTTGCATGATCATGTAGTTGACATCGTATTTGTGGCAAAACCACCTTTATAATTCTTTTATACATGTCACTCTTGATTCATTGCATATCCCGGTACACCGCCGGAGGCATTCACATAGAGTCATATATTGTTCTAAGAATTGAGTTGTAATTGTTGAGTTGTAAATCAATAAAAGTGTGATGATCTTCATTATTAGAGCATTGTCCCAAGTGAGGAAAGGATGATGGATACTATGATTCCCCCACAAGTCGGGATGAGACTTCGGACTTTATGAAAAATAAAAGAGGCCAAATGTCGGGGAAGCTGATCCACGAACACCTATGGGACCGGCGGACCGAGCCCCTTTCGGTTCGGCGGGGGGCGGAGATTGCACGAAGAGCGGATCGAGGCGAAGCACACGAGCAGTTTACCCAGCTTCGGAGCTCTCCGGAGAGATAACACTCCTACTGCTACATGTCTGAGTGTATTGAGTTCTTGCTCGGGAGCGCTGAGTGCTACAGTACACCCTAGCTGCTAACGAGACCGAGCGTGAATGTTTTTCTACCTTCCCCCCCTCCTCTACGTTGCGCATGGGCCTCCTTTTATATGCTAAAGGGGTCTCCGACAGGTGGCAACGTAGACAAGGGTAAAAATGGAAAAGGAATTGCGGTTGGTACAACTACTTGTACAGTGTATCATACCTAACCCTGACGGCAGGGGACAAAGGCATTAAATGCCCGTCTACGTCGCCCAAATAGTGCAAAAAGGGATCGTCAGGGACGCCACCGCTCGCCACGATGGCAATCTTGTCAGCGTCGCTTGCCACCGCGCACCGCTGGCTGCACAGCCTCTTGCCACGCGCGCCTGGAAAGGCCCCAGGGCGACACGTTGGTGGGTGTGCTGGAGCGCAGGTACAGATGGTAGCTTGCCGCGGCAAGCGCTTTGCCGCGGTCATTGTCTTGTCGCGTCCGGAAGCTTGTCGCTCACCGGGCCTCGCCGGGACGCGTGGCGCGTCGCGGCAAGTTCCTTGAGATGCCTTTGTTGGCCTTCCCGGCAAGCTCCTCTTGCCGGGGCCTTGTCTCCTTGGCTTGAATACTTTGTTCTTGAATGGCTCCAAAGGAACCATGGAGGACCTTGGCGGTCACCCGGCAAGCCTTGCCGCGGGGTGCTGCAACTGCCCGTGCACAAGTTCGGGATACTAGGGTACCCCTACTCTAGTACACCGACAGGAGCCCCCTGGCCTGGGCCACACATGGTGCCAAGCGCTGTTGGGCCAGGCCCAAAACAAGGCACGGGCACGCGCGGCCTGGGTTACGCCGTATCTCACTCTGTATCCTCCGCGCCCTCCTCGAACGGCATGCGTCGAATGCGGCGTCGTGGGAGAGATCGTGGGTGGTTTCTTTATTTGGAAAGACGGAACGCCCGCCCCCTCCCTCTTTATAAGCAGGGGAAATAGGGGCAGTTCGCCCATCTCGCCGGTTGCTACTCCAATCTCAGAAATCTCCACCGCTCCCCCCTTCTTCCCAAAGCTGAAAGAGAGCAGCGCTCCGCCCCCCATCGCCACCAGCATCACGAACACCATCGATCTCCCCCACCACCTCCGCCATGGCTCCGAAAGCCAACAAGGGGAAGGTCGTGAAGTCGGCCGAGGCGCAGCGGCTTGCGGCACTGCGAAAGGAGCGGGCAATCTCCCCCCCAGCTCGCCGCGAAGGAGCTGAGGGAGTACTACTACCTCTTCTGGTCGACGAAGACGCGAGCGCATCCGCGTATGAAGGTACTCCCAGCTGCCGCTTCGAAACTGGCTCCGAATGGATACCCTTTCTTCGCGCTGTTCTTCTACTGCGGGCTCTGCCCGCCTTTCTCTGAATTTTTCTGCGATATCATGAACACCTACGGGTTCCGCCTCCTTGACTTCACCCCCAATGTTGTTCTGACCATGGCAGTTTTCGCACATCTCTGCGAAAACTTTGTCGGAGTCTATCCAAATGTAGCTCTTTTTCGCTACTTCTTTATGCCCCGAGTTGAGAGAGGGGAGCCTTTATCTGGCGGAATCGCCTGGATCTCGAGAGCTGGCAAGAAGGAAGCTTATCTGGAGGGAGAGCTCCGCAGCAAGTGGGAGGAATGGAGAGCAGACTGGTGCTGGATTGTCGAGGAGAACCCGCAGCCATTTACTGCCCAGCGCTAAGCCCCAATAGCGCGCGGCAACGATTGGAGCAACGTGGCCCCGGAAGACGATAGGCTGAAGATTGCCGTCATCCGGATCCTACGCCTCAGGCTTGCCGGGCTCACCGTAGGCGCCGTTGGCGCAGATTTTCTTCGCCGCCGCATCGCCCCCCTGCAGGAGAGGAGGAGACCCGCCTGGGAGTTCCAGAATGCGGCGGATATCATGAGGCTGCGCCCGGGCCTCAACTTCAACTTCACTGTCTTGGAACTAGACGCGATGATCCTGGAACTGTTCAAGCGCGATCCTCAACATCCCGAAGCGTTCATGTTGCCGAGGGGTGTCGTTCCGCTGTGCAACAACTCCTCGCTCGACCGCATCCGTGCAATGATGCCGCTGTGCGACTCGCATGGAATTGTCCCAACTTGGCAAGAGCCTCCAGATGACGTCGTGCAGGAGTTCTTTGACGGCCTGGTAGAAGTGCCGGTCCGCCCTGATGAACAGAAGAGCCTCACCCGCGACACCACCGATGATGAGATGCAGCGCATCGCCACCAGACTGGAAGAGGCGGCAGCAGCCGCTGCCGCGGGCGAGTTCGGATTCACCGTGGAGGAGGCAGAGGTAGCAGAGGCGGCAAGCCTTGTCGAGCGAGAGGAGCTTGCCGGCGAGGAAGAGCTTGTCGGGCCTGAAGCTGAGTCGAGCGAGCCCGCCGAGGGCGCGAGCGACTTGTTGAAGATCGGCTCCTCCTCCTCCCCACCTTCAGCCAGCTCGTCGCAAGCGGAGCCCCCAGCTCCACCAAGAAGGCGTCTCCGCAAGGCCGGGGACGTAGCGGGGCGGCAGACGAGTCAACAGCTGCCGCTCCGTGCGACACGCTCTACTGCGGCAAGTACTGTTGCCGCGGGAGCGCCTCACGCCGCTGCGGCAACCGGAGCGGGGTCTTCCCGGTCCACCGCTACTACTCCTGCCAAGCGGACCAGGGAACCTACTCCTCCGCCTCGTCGCACCGGAGGCGATCCGGACTTCGATCTCTCCGCGCTCAGCTCCGACGAGGAAGAAGAAGAGTAAGATTCTTTGCTGTACTTGTAGTTCTTCAATTTTGTTGCTTTGTCTTCTATCTGATTTGCTTCACTCTGAACCCATTCCTTTTCAGGACGCTGGCCCAGAGAGCGGCGAAGAGAGCCAAGGTCCCGGTGATTGTCATCGAGGACGAACCCACCGCGACAGCAGGGGGTGTGTCCGAGACCACCTTGCCGGACCCGACAACTATTCCCCAAAGCAGCCCCCAGCGTAAGTATATGGTTTACTTCCTGTTGTTAGGCACACATGGGTGCTCTTTCTTTGTTGATATCTGACTGTTGGTTTGTGTTGGAGCAGAGCAGCTTCACCAGGAGTGCCCGGAAGCCGCTCCCGAAATGCCATCTGCTTCAACTACACCGCCAAGGGAGGATTCCCCGGCAAGGGAGCGTTCTCCTGCAAGGGAGAATTCTCCGGCAAGGGACAGTTCTCTGGCAAGGGACAGTACCAGCGACCCTCCGGTGGTTGAGACCATGACTGCAGGTCCTAGTACAGGTAATCTTCTTGCTTGAAAACTTCCCTTGGGTTCTTCTTCTTCTAATTTTCTTTTTGGATATTTGCTTGATTTTTTTCCTTTTTCCGTTCGTCAGATCCATCTGCCACGGAGCCGATGGAAACCGAGGTCACCGGCGAGGAGAACGCGCGCAGCAATACCGACGACGCCGTTGCCACCGAAGGAGAAGCCGGTGCTGATGATCCCGCCGGCGAAGAGGCCGCCAAAGCTGCCGCCACAGAAGCTGGCGAGGGATCCGGCGATTGTACTGACGGCCCTGAGGCCGCAGGAGCGTCAGGCGCTACACCGACCGCCGATCCCTCCGCCGCTGCTGCAGCGCCAGGCTCCGAAGAGCCCCAGCCCGGCGCCTATTTGAAGGCCGGTGACGACATCTTCATCAAGCTCCCCTGGGCGTCAAGCTCCAGGGCGCCGGTCGAAGGAGAGATCTTGGATGGAGAGGTGCTCGCCTCCGCTGGGCTGACGCTGGTCGACGCACCAAGAAGCAGCAGCGACGAGCCGGAGGAGGAGCAGCTGCTGCGGAAGCTTTTGTCGCTCTACCGCGCCCGATAGGCCAAGCTGGTATCCCGAGAAGCGCTTGTCGCGAAGGCGGGAGTGGACATCGAGAAGCGCGCGGAGGAGCTCCGGGGTTTCAGGCAGGAAACTCTCCGGTCCCTAGCAGAGGAGCGGGAGCAACTCGCCGAGGAGCGTAAAGCCTTCCTCCTCGAGAAGGCTGAAGTTGAAGAGCAATAGCGGCTTGTTGCCGAGAAGCTATCTGCGCAAGAAGGCGAGTTGGCGCAGCGCAAGGTCAACCTTGACAGCCACGAGGAGGAGCTTGCCTCGCGCGAGCAAACATTTGGCGGGGCTCTCAAGGAAGCAGAGGATGCTGCCGCAGCTACCGAGACCGCCAAGAAGGAGCTGGAGACGAAGATGGCGCAGCTGGAGGCCGATCTCAAGGCGAGCGGCGAGGAGCTTGCTACGCTCAAGCGTGAGCGCGAGAAGGACGCCGCCGCTCATGGCGAGCTGCAGGGTCGTCTCGCTGAGAGGAGCAAAGGGCTTAGCGCCGCCAAGGACTCCAACGCGGATCTTGAGTTGAAGCTGGTTACTTTGACTCAGACGCTGGACGGCGCCAGGGAGTGGGAGGTGGCCTTGTCGGAGAAGATCAAGGCTGACGAGGCGCTGCTGGCGAGTGCTGCCGCCGCCCAGAACACTTTTAGGGAGAATGTGGAGCACTGGACGGAGGGTCTCGTGGATGTTGCCGCAGCCATCGATAGGGAGCTGGCGCAACTGGGGATGGAGGATCTCGGGTACTCCTCCGATGAGCACCTCCAACCCAGCGCCAAGCTCAGCTTGTTCTTCAAAGGCGTGGCGACGGCCCTCCAGCGACTCCGGGAGAAGATCCCAAAGCAGCTGGCCGACGAGTCGCGCAAGATCTGCGCGGGAGCTCTTCAAAAGGTGCTGGTGAAGGTGGCCTTCCGCAACCCAGGCCTCAACCTCACCAACGTCCTCAGGACCTTGCCGCCGGATGCTGATCTGGAAGCGCTCAAGACCCTTGTCGCACCCATTGTGGACAAGGTGAGCGGGATCAAGAGGGTTGAGGGCGATCGCGTAGATTAGGCCGCCCGTTTTCTCTTTTTCTTGTCGTTGCTGGTCATGTTATGAGAACAATCTGTTAGAGCTGCGACAAGCTATCTTATAACATGACTCTATTTTGGGTAGCGATTGCTATGTTATTTCCTTTACTTGATTCCTTTGTATGATTTTGCCCTACGCTTTTAGGGAACTTGTCGGCGCAGGCACCTTAGCCGCGAGCGCTGAGTGCGGGACGTCAGCAGCCTGCTGGCGGTGCTGTTACCGACAAGAAACCTTGTCGCAACTAGTCGCAGCTTGCTTAAGTTGTTGAGCGGACTCGAAACAAAGTAAGGGCGCAACTAGCTACGAGTTGGTTCCCCCGCGCACAGGTTTTCCATAAAAGCACGGTCGTTCGAGGAAGATAACTTAAATTTTTTAAAACCGATTGCTCAAACTTTAGCAACTTAGCTGTTCTGTCGTTTGCTTCCCGGTAAGACGAAACTTCCTCGAACGACGCTTGGTCTACGCCATTATCTTCTCCTTTCCTCCCGGCAAACTTGTGGGCGAGGGAACCTTCCCTTCTTTGAGAAAGAGAAAGAAGAGAAAATATAGATATGGGGCCTTACGGCTCGTTATTGCTTACCGGGGGTAGGCGCTGCACAAAGTGTCAGATAATGCATGCAAAGAAAAGTAGAAAGCATGAAATTGACAATATGTGCGGAGCACATGAGCTTTACTTATGCACGGGGTCTGCGCCCGGCTTTGTACAAAGGATTACATGCAACATCGGCAAGACTTGTACAAAAGGTGGTTCCGGCAACCGCGCCTTACGGGTAAAACTTACGAAGATGCTCAATGTTCCAGGAGTTGCTCACCGGAATGCCATCTTCGGTCTCAAGGCGGACAACACCAGGCCTAGTGACTCGTTTCACCCGGTAAGGGCCTTCCCACTTCGGCGTCAACTTGTTGGAATTCTTGGCGGACTAAACGCGCCGAACAAGGTCGCCTTCCTTGAGACTTCTGGCATTAACTTTGCGGCTATGGTAGCGGCGCAAAGCTTGCTGGTATCGAGCGGCTCGTACAGCGGCTCGTACAGCGGCCTGAAGACGGTCCTCCTCAAGGAGCAGCGCGTCATCTTGTCGCAACTGCTCTTGCTCAAGCTCATCATAAGCGAGCACTCGAGGTGACCCGTATACGAGTTCCGTGGGGAGAACTGCCTCTGCTCCATAGACTAGAGCGAAAGGTGTCTGGCCAGTGGCTCGATTTGGCGTCGTCCTGACCGACCAAAGAACCACCGGCAGCTCCTCAATCCAGTTCTTTCCGCACTTGCGCAGCCTGTCGAAAGTCCTGGTCTTGAGCCCGCGCAGCACTTCAGCATTTGCCCTCTCCGCTTGACCGTTGCTTCTCGGATGAGCAACAGAAGCGAAGCAGACCTTAGCGCCAAGATCTTGGACGTACTGCATGAAGGTGCGGCTCGTGAATTGTGTGCCGTTGTCGGTGATGATCCTATTAGGGATCCCGAAGCGGCAAACAATCGACCTGAATAACTTGACTGCTGACTGTGTTGTCACCTTCCTCACTGCTTCCACTTCTGGCCACTTTGTGAACTTGTTGATTGCAACGTACAAGTACTCAAAGCCCCCGACAGCTCGGGGAAAGGGGCCGAGGATGTCGAGCCCCCAGACCGAAAATGGCCAAGATAAAGGGATCATCTGGAGAGCTTGAGCTGGCTGGTGTATCTGCTTGGAATGGAACTGGCATGCTTCACACTTGGTTACTTGTGCAGTTGCATCCTGGAGGGCTGTCGGCCAAAAGAAACCTTGCCGGAACGCTTTGCCAGCAAGCGCTCTTGCGCCAATGTGGTGACCACATATGCCTCCATGTATCTCTACCAACATCTTTTGTCCATCTTCCCGGTGAATACACTTCAATTTCACACCATTGAGTCTTCTTCTGTATAGTGTGTTGTTGACAAACTGGTACATACTTGACTGCCGGGCTACTCTTTCCGCTTCTTCTTGCTCTTTGGGAAGTTCTCCTGTCTGAAGGAAACGGACAATCTGCTGTGCCCATGCTGGAGCTTGCGGCTCGACAACAAGGACTAAAGGCACATCTGCTGCTGCGGGAACATCCGCTTCTACAGTGAGAACCTGCGGCTCAGCCGGAGCTTGACGTTCCCCGGAAAGCTTGCCGGAGCAAAACTTGTCGGGAGCGTCTGCTTCAATGGAACAAACCCTAGGGCTTGCCGGAGCAGACTGCTCCTCGGCACCCTTGGTGTTGATCTTGAGGACCTTCTTGGCGGCGGCTTCGGGGAGCTCTGCCGGAAAATAGTCACCAGAAATCAACTTCCTCTTCTTGCTCTGTCCAGTTGATGGCGTTACAGATGGTTGAGTCAGTTTGAGCACAAAGATCCCTGGTTCCACAGGTAACTTAAGTGCGGCGCACTTCGACAGGCCATAGGCAATGTCGTTCTGAGCTCTTAGAACATGTTCCATCTGTAGGCCGTCAAAGTGCTCTTCTAGCTTTCTCACTTCATCAACGTAAGCTTCCATCAACGGACTCTGATAATTCTTGTTCACTTGGCGAACGACAAGCTGTGAGTCACCCTTGACAATGAGCTTCTTGATCCCAAGGTCTGCTGCGATCCTGAGACCGGCAAGGAAAACTTCATACTCTGCGGTATTGTTCTTTGCTTGCTCCTTGGGAAAGTGCATCTGGACTACGTACTTGAGGTGTTCTCCGGTGGGTGCAACAAGTAGCACGCCCGCACCGGCGCCTTGCAGCGAAAAGGCACCATGAAAGTACATCAGCCACTCTTTGCTTGCTTCCTTGACGGGGATGCTCGTTTCTGGAATTTCTTCATCTTGTGTTGGCGTCCATTCTGCTATGAACTCCGCCAATGCTCTGCTTTGGATAGTCGAAGTGCTCTCAAACTTGAGGCCAAAGCTTGACAGTTCCAGTGCCCACTCGACAATCCTGCCTATTGCTTCTGGATTTTGTAGTATCCTCTTCAGCGGAAAGCGACTGACGACTGTGATCTCATGTGCTTGGAAGTAATGGCGCAGCTTTCTCGAGGCCATGAGAAGGCCGAAAAGCAATTTCTGCACACCAGAGTACCTTGACCTAGCCCCCTGCAGAAGGGAACTGACAAAGTAAACTAGGCGCTGCACCATTCTTTTCTGCATCTTCTCACGCGCCTGCGCAGATCCATCTTTGTCGGGACCAGAGCTTGCCGATGAAGTCCCCTGCTTGTCGCTGGCTGCATCTGCCGTGGTTGCTGGCTCATCATCTGCCTCCCTCTCCGCTACTAACGCAGCACTAACCACTTGATTGGTTGCCGCTATATATAGCAGCAACTTCTCTTGTGGCTTAGGTGCGACAAGTGTTGGAGTGGAGGACAGGTATCTCTTTAAGTCCCGCAGTGCAGGCTCCGCTTCCGGAGTCCATTTCATTGGACCTGCCTTTTTCAATATTTTGAAAAATGGCAGGGCGCGCTCAGCACACCTAGAGATAAACCTGCTGAGAGCAGCTACGCAACCGGCAAGTCTTCGTACATCCTTGACGCGCTTTGGTGCTTCAATCTGCTCAATGGCCTTGATCTTGTCGGGATTGGCCTCAATTCCCCGCTGAGACACGAAGAACCCGAGAAGCTTGCCGGAGGGGACTCCAAACACACACTTCTCGGGGTTAAGCTTGAGGTTGATCTTGCGCAGATTTGCAAAGGTTTCGTCTAAATCTTGAATCAGAGTCGCCTTGTCCTTGCTCTTGACCACTATGTCATCCATGTAGGCTTCCACATTTCTGTGCATTTGCGGCTCAAAAGCGTCATGGACTACCCTTGCAAATGTTGAACCAGCATTATTTAAACCGAAAGGCATCCGTACGAAACAGTATGTGCCACATGGGGTGATGAATGCGGTCTTCTCCTCATCCTCTTCTGCCATGAAGATCTGATGGTATCCTGAGTATGCATCAAGAAATGAAAGCAAGTCACATCCGGCCGTGGAGTCAACAATCTGGTCAATGCGCGGCAAGGGAAACGGGTCTTTGGGACAAGCTTTATTGACATCGGTAAAGTTGATACAAAGCCTCCATTTCCCGTTTGCCTTGCGCAGGACTACAGGGTTGGCCAACCATGTAGGATGGAGCACTCCTCTGACAAGGCCTGCTGCTTCCAATTTCTTGATTTCTTCTGCGATGAATTCTTGGCGCTCCACTGCTTGCTTCCTAACTTTCTGCTTGACGGGCCGCGCATGAGGACAGACAGCTAGATGGTGCTCGATTACTTTCCTGGGAACACCGGGGATGTCAGACGGTTGCCACGCAAATACGTCGACATTCGCCCACAGGAAAGCAACGAGCGCGCTTTCCTATTTAGGGTCGAGAGTGGCACTGATGGTGAAGGTACCACCAGTGCCATCCTCCTTGGCGGACACCTTCTTGGTCTCTGGTGGAGCTGCCATTGTCTTCTTACACTTGCCGGTGGAGCTCGATGGTGCGTCCTCGACGGTAGCGCAGCACTCCGAAGAGGTGCGCTTGCCGGAGTGGGTATCAGAACTCTTGCCGGACTTGGTCTTCTTCTTCGCCCCGGGAGCTTCAACGGCAAGTGACTTGCGATCTGTTGCGACTGCTGCTTCCCGGTAGATCTTGTCGGCGCAGATAAGAGCATCCTTCTTGTCGCCAGGGACAGAGATGACACTTATCGGGCCTGGCATCTTCAGCATGTTGTATGCACAGTGAGAGGCTGCCATGAATTTGGCGAGTGCTGGACGGCCGAGTATCCCATTGTAAGGCAACGGAAAGTCAGCAACGTCAAAAGTGACCCTCTCAGTCCTGAAGTTCAACTCGCCGCCAAATGTCACCGGCAACGTGATCTTTCCCTTCGGCTTGCTCCTTCCCGGATTGATTCCTTAGAATGTGCCGGTCTCTTCGAGTTCGCCATCAGGGATCTGGAGTTTCTGGAGTACCGCGGAGGAGATCAGGTTCAAGCCGGCCCCGCCGTCGACTAGCATCTTAGTGACCTTGAGGTTGCGGATAGTTGGTGAAACCAACATCGGCAAGCACCCGACCGCAGTTATGCGATCAGGGTGGTCCTCAATATCAAAGATGATAGGCGTGCTGGACCATTTCAGAGGCTTGCGTAACTCGACGGGTGGTTCTGCCGCATTGACTTCCCGCACCCACCGCTTGAGCTGGCGGTGTGAAGTATGTAGAGAAGCACCGCCGTCAACGCACAGGACCTCTGTGGCTTTCTGGAACTCCTGCTCATCGGCCTCATCATCATCCATATCTTCATCGTCGTCGTCATCTTCATCCTTGTCGCGGCCGCGGGGAGGTCTATCTCCTTGCCGCTGCTTGGCCTTGCCGCGGCGTCCTCCTCGGCCGGGGCATTTCTTGCCGGCTCCTCCAGCACCTTCCTGGGCCTTCTCCTTGTCGCGTCGCTCGTATTCAGCCTTTTGCTGCTCGACAAGCTGCTCGACCTTCTTGCAGCTCTGGAGGTCATGGC
This sequence comes from Triticum dicoccoides, assembly GCF_002162155.2. Classification (NCBI taxonomy): domain Eukaryota; kingdom Viridiplantae; phylum Streptophyta; class Magnoliopsida; order Poales; family Poaceae; genus Triticum; species Triticum dicoccoides. The sequence continues at coordinate 623,072,021 of NC_041389.1, forward strand.
CCTTGGTGCGGTGGATCTTGCAGTACTGCTTGTTGGTGCCGTCCTGCTTGTCGGCGACCGCCACAGCCTGGTAGTTGGTGCCTGCGGCAATCTCCCCGCCGGAGTTACCAGCTTTGGCTTTCTTGGCGCCACCTCCATTGCCGGACTGCTCAACGACTAGCACATCTTTGCCTTTCTTCCTCCTGTTGTTCCGCCGCCGGTTTTTCTTTGCCGGGGCAGCCTCCTCACTATCAGATCCTCCTGCTTCTGTATTCTCTCCGGGGAGTTTCCTCCCTTCCTCAGCACGTGCACACTTGTCGGCCAGGGCATATAGCTCACTGACGTCTCTGATCTTGCACATCGCCATCTCCTCCCGCATCCTGCGGTTTTGCACGTTCTGATGGAACGCGCTGATTACCGCGGCAGGGTGGACATCTGGGATGTTGTGCTGTACGTGGCTGAATCCCTGAATGTACTTGCGCAGGGGCTCTCCTTCCTTCTGGGCGAGCAGATGAAGGTCGCTCTCTTGGCCATGAGGCTTGTGGCCGCCTGTAAAGGCGCCGACAAACTGATGGCATAGGTCTGCCCAGGAGGATATGGAGTTGTCCGGCAAGTGCATGAGCCAGGATCTGACATTGGGCTTGAGCACCAGCGGGAAGTAGTTGGCCAGGATCTTGTCGTCCCGTCCCCTGGCAGCTTGCACCGTGATGGTGTAGATGCTGAGGAACTCCGACGGATGCGACTTGCCGTCGTACTTCTCTGGTACGTCTGGCTTGAAATTCTTCGTGCTGGGCCACTGGACTTGCCGCAGCTCACGAGTGAACGCAGGGCAACCTACCGCGTATGGCAAGTCGCCTAGTTCCCCTGGTGCATGCATGTCGACAGAGGGCCCAGCGCGCTGGTCCGATTGACGCCGCGCTTCTCTTCGGCGCTCGATGCGAGTTCGAGCGTCTTCTTGCTGCCGTTCGTGAAGAACTTGGCGCTGATCGCGACGAGCTCGTGGATCTGATGATGCGGTGGAGTCGCTGTCGAGGTGGATCCGGCGAGTCGGCGATCTTGGCCTTCGGGGTGGAGAGTGCATGGTGGTTGCACCCCCACCGGTTTTTTCGCCATCGGCTCATGCCCGGCAGTCCTGCCGCGGCAGTGATGTACTCGGCTGCCACGGAGTGTCGCCGTTGGCGAAGCCGATGAGACTCTGAATGGTGGCCCTCCATTCATCGATCTTGTCTGCCGTTGGAGGGTAATCTAGGAGCAGTTGAGCTCGCGCCAAAGCTTCCGTTGGAGTGGTGGGTGGCAGTGGCGAACGGTGCGAGGAGCGGGATATGCTCGGACTTCTAACTATGTTAGAAGGAGCAGTATCCCGTCCAGGCGACTGTGTCTCGCTCGTGCCAGCATGTTGGCATGCATGCTGGTCTTGAGCACCCCGAGATCCACCAGCTCGATCTTGGTCCAACGAACGTATGGCCCTGCGAATACCATGACGCTGTCGGTCCTGCGCCTCCTGAGATGGGCGCGGTGCATGTATGGATGCCGAGGTCTGCACAGCCTTGTCCTTGGACCTGGCAGCACCGTGAGCTCCCTCGTCGATGCCTGTTCTCCCTCCGGCGTCTACCCCACCACCCTTTGCTTCGGTGGTGGTGGGATCGACATGGACGGAACTGCTGCCGCCGAAGCCTTCTTCTTCGGTGGCATGTCGATGAAGAAGATGAAGATCTAGCTCGTGTGAACGCCGGATCAGGTTCACACAACCTCAACGCCCCCTACCTGGCGCGCCAAAGATGTCGGGGAAGCTGATCCATGAACACCTATGGGACCGGTGGACCGAGCCCCTTTCGGTTCGGCGGGGGGCGGAGATCGCACGAAGAGCGGATCGAGACGAAGCACACGAGCAGTTTACCCAGCTTCGGAGCTATCCGGAGAGATAACACTCCTACTGCTGCATGTCTGAGTGTATTGAGTTCTTGCTCGGGAGCGCTGAGTGCTACAGTACACCCTAGCTGCTAACGAGACCGAGCGTGAATGTTTTTCTACCTTCCCCCCCTCCTCTACGTTGCGCATGGGCCTCCTTTTATATGCTAAAGGGGTCTCCGACAGGTGGCAACGTAGACAAGGGTAAAAATGGAAAAGGAATTGCGGTTGGTACAACTACTTGTACAGTGTATCATACCTAACCCTGACGGCAGGGGACAAAGGCATTAAATGCCCGTCTACGTCGCCCAAATAGTGCAAAAAGGGATCGTCAGGGACGCCACCGCTCGCCACGATGGCAATCTTGTCAGCGTCGCTTGCCACCGCGCACCGCTGGCTACACAGCCTCTTGCCACGTGCGCCTAGAAAGGCCCCAGGGCGACACGTTGGTGGGTGTGCTGGAGCGCAGGTACAGAGTGGTAGCTTGCCGCGGCAAGCGCTTTGCCGCGGTCGTTGTCTTGTCGCGTCCGGAAGCTTGTCGCTCACCGGGCCTCGCCGGGACGCGTGGCGCGTCGCGGCAAGTTCCTTGAGATGCCTTGGTTGGCCTTCCCGGCAAGCTCCTCTTGCCGGGGCCTTGTCTCCTTGGCTTGAATACTTTGTTCTTGAATGGCTCCAAAGGAACCATGGAGGACCTTGGCGGTCACCCGACAAGCCTTGCCGCGGGGTGCTGCAACTGCCCATGCACAAGTTCGGGATACTAGGGTACCCCTACTCTAGTACACCGACACCAAAGAAGCCCAAATAAAAAAAAGAGGCCAAAGAAGCCCACCAAAAAAAACAAATGAGAGAAAAAGAGAGAAGGGACAATGTTACTATCCTTTTTCCACACTTGTGCTTCAAAGTAGCACCATGATCTTCATGATAGAGAGTCTCTTATTTTGTCACTTTCATATACTAAGTGGGATTTTTTCATTATAGAACACACCCACTTAGTTTCTTTTGTTGAGCTTTCATACATTTATAGCTCTAGTGCATCCGTTGCATGGCAATCCCTACTCCTCATGTTGACATCAATTGATGGGCATCTCCATAGCCCATTGATTAGCCTCGTCAATGTGAGACTTTCTCTTTTTTATCTTCTCCACACAACCTCCATCATCATATTCTATTCCACCCATAGTGCTATATCCATGGCTCACGCTCATGTATTGCGTGAGAGTTGAAAAAAGCTGAAGCGCGTTAAAAAGTATGAACCAATTGCTTGGATGAAACCGGGGTTGTGCATGATGGGAGTACTTTGCGTGACGAAAATGAAACATAGCCTAACTGTATGATTTTGCAGGGATAAACTTTCTTTAGCCATGTTATTTTGAGAAGACATGATTACTTGTTAGTATGCTTGAAGTATTACTATTCTTATGCCAATATGAACTTTTATCTTGAATCATTTGGATCTGAACATTCATGCCACATTAAAGAAAATTACATTGAGAAATATGCTAGGTAGCATTCCACATCAAAAATTCTGTTTTTATCATTTACCTACTCGAGGAGGAGCAGGAATTAAGCTTGGGGATGCTTGATACGTCTCCAACGTATCTATAATTTTTGATTGTTCCATGCTATTATATTACCTGTTTTGAATGTTTATGGGCTTTACTATACACTTTTATATCACTTTTGGGACTAACCTATTAACTGGAGGCCCAGCCCAATTCTCTATTTTTTGCCTATTTCAGTGTTTGGCAGAAAAGAAATATCAAACGGAGTCCAAACGGAATGAAACCTTCAGGAGAGTTATTTTTGGGACGGAAGCAATCCAGGAGACTTGGAGTAGACGTAAGGGAAGCAACAAGGAAGCCACGAGGCAGGGAGGCGCGCCCTACACCCCTGGGCGTGCCCCCCACCCTCGTGGGCCCCTCATGGCTCCCCTGACCAACTTCTTTCACCTATATATATCCATATACCATGAAAACATCCAGGGGCACAATAGACCGGGAGTTCCGTCGCCGCAAGCCTCTGTAGCCACCAAAAACCAATCGGGACCCTGTTCCGGCACCCTGCCGGAGGGGGTGGATCCCTCACCGGTGGCCATCTTCATCATCCTGATGCTCTCCATGCTGAGGAGGGAGTAGTTCACCCTCGGGGCTGAGGGAATGTACCAGTAGCTATGTGTTTGATCTCTCTCTCTCTCTATCTCTCTGGTGTTGTTGATATGGCACGATCTTGATGTATCGCGAGCTTTGCTATTATAGTTGGATCTTATGATGTTTCTCCCCCTCTACTCTCTTGTAATGGATTGAGTTTTCCCTTTGAAGTTATCTTATGAGATTGAGTCTTTAAGGATTTGAGAACACTTGATGTATGTCTTGCCATGCTTATCTGTGGTGACAATGGGATATTCACGTGATCTAGTTGATGTATGTTTTGGTGATAAACTTGCGGGTTCACCTTGTGAACTTATGCATAGGGGTTGGCACACGTTTTCATCTTGACTCTCCGGTAGAAACTTTGGGGCACTCTTTGAAGTACTTTGTGTTGGTTGAATAGATGAATCTGAGATTGTGTGAAGCATATCGTATAATCATGCCCACGGATACTTGAGGTGACATTGGAGTATCTAGGTGACATTAGGGTTTTGGTTGATTTGTGTCTTAAGGTGTTATTCTAGTACGAACTCTATGATAGATCGAACGGAAAGAATAGCTTCGTGTTCTTTTACTACGGACTCTTGAATAGATCGATCAGAAAGGATAACTTTGAGGTGGTTTCATACCCTACAATAATCTCTTCAATTGTTCTCCACTATTAGTGACTTTGGAGTGACTCTTTGTTGCATGTTGAGGGATAGTTATATGATCCAATTATGTTATTATTGTTGAGAGAACTTGCACTAGTGAAAGTACGAACCCTAGGCCTTGTTTCCTAGCATTGCAATACCGTTTACGCTCACTTTTATCATTAGTTACCTTGCTGTTTTTATATTTTCAGATTACAAAAACCTATATCTACCATCCATATTGCACTTGTATCACCATCTCTTCGCCGAACTAGTGCACCTATACAATTTACCATTGTATTGGGTGTGTTGGGGACACAAGAGACTCTTTGTTATTTGGTTGTAGGGTTGTCGAGAGAGACCATCTTCATCCTACGCCTCCCATAGATTGATAAACCTTAGGTCATCCACTTGAGGGAAATTTGCTACTGTCCTACAAACCTCTGCACTTGGAGGCCCAACAATGTCTACAAGAATAAGGTTGTGTAGTAGACATCATCGGCTAGGGTAGTAAAGGGAGAACTACTGCGATTGTGTCCTGGTTTATCCGGATGAGCACCTCAGTAGAGAAAGCCGAAAACTGACTGTCATGATGCGGCGTGAGCTGGTCAGCTGTTCGAGTGGTTACAAATCTTTTGCGATTTTTTTCCGCATTATGCGATGAATCGGTTTTTATCCGATCAGGTGTTTACAGTACCCGAAGTCTGGAGTTACGAATACTAGGGGCTGCCCCTAAATTTTTATTGTCAAACTCCTATGGCTAAGTGATGGTGATAAAGCCAAATAGTCTGATTTCCTGGTTTGTTGCACTAAACACCTCCTTCAAGGACCAAACCTTTGGATAAAGAGTGTTTAGATTAATCCCGAACACCCCCATACTTCCTACATGGGGGCTGAAGCCAACGACTGGCCACCCTCCGATTTAACAAAATGCACGCACATGAGGTAAAATTTTATATAACAGGCATTATATTACATAACAACTCTATTTCATAATATAGGAAGGGACAGTATGAATGACTTCATTCAAAGATAACGTCTTTTGAACACGGCCCCGCCACAATGCGGGATCCCTCCAAGACATTGTCAAACTACAGCTCAAGCGTACGATGCTCCTTGCCCGCGGGCGGTCCCTCGGTCACAAGCTTCACGGCGTCCATCTTCACCCAATGCATCTTGACTCGGGCGAAGGCCGTTCGTGCACCTTTGATGCAAACCGACTGCTTGATGGCATCAAGCCGAGGAAAAGCATTGACCAGCCACTTCACGAGACCAAAGTAGCTGCTGGGTATGGGTGAGGGAGTCCTGGATAAGGGGGTATCCAGATAGCCGGACTATATACTTTGGCTAGACTGTTGGACTATGAAGATACAAGATTGAAGACTTCGTCCCGTGTCCGGATAGGACTCTCCTTGGCGTGGAAGGCAAGCTTGGCGATTCGGATGTCGATCTCCTTCTCTGTAAACCAACTCCATGTAACCCTAGCCCCCTCCAGTGTCTATATAAACTGGAGGGTTTAGTCCGTAGGACACAACAACAATCATACCATAGGCTAGTTTCTAGGGTTTAGCCTCTCTGATCTCGTGGTAGATCAACTCTTGTAATACTTATATCATCAAGATCAATCAAGCAGGAAGTAGGGTATTACCTCCATCGAGAGGGCCTGAACATGGGTAAGACATCGTGTCCCATGCATCCTATTACCATTAGCCTTAGACGCATAGTTCGGGACCCCCTACCTGAGATCTGCCAGTTTTGACACCGACATTGGTGCTTTCATTGAGAGTTCCTCTATGTCGTCGCTGTGAGGCTCGATGGCTCCTCCAACCTTCAACAACGCCGTCCTGGGTGAGACTTTCCTCCCTAGACAGATCTTCGTGTTTGGCGGCTTCACACTGTGGGCCAACTCGCTTGGCCATCTGGAGCAGATCGATAGCTACGCCCCTGGCCATCAGGTCAGGTTTGGAAACCTAAACTACACTGCCGACATCCGCGGAGACTTGATCTTCGACAGATTCGGGCCCATGTCAGGAGCATCGAACGATCACGACATGCACGACCTAGATCCGCCGTCGGACAGTATTTGGAACATCGCACTTGCTACGACTCCGGACTTCGTTCCAGAGCAGGTCGTGCCTTCCGAGGACGGGTGGATGGACCCCGCCCCAGAGGCCGCACAATCCTCGGCGTTGGAGCTGAACACAGACTGTGCTCCTAAGGAGATCTGTGTCTCCGGACCCCAGGACTCACCTTTGGTCGTAGGTCCCGGACCGCGTGCATCCATGCCCATCGGATCTGATTGGGCTCCAATAATGGAATTTAGTGCCGCGGATATCTTCCAGCACTCCCCCTTCAGCAACGTGCTAAATTCATTAAGGTCTCTCTCTCTATCAGGAGATTCCTGGCCGAACTATGTTCGGCTCAAGTGGGAAGTTGGCGATGAAGAAATTCGTTACCCACCAACCACCCACTTAATAGCCATGGTCGATGACTTGACCGAAGTGCTTAACTTCGATTCCGAAGACATTGATGGTATAGACGACGATGCGGGAGAAGAACAGGAACCACTGCCCACATGGCGCTGGACTGCCACCTCTTCATATGATATATATATGGTGGATACTCCCAAAGAAAGCAATCGCGAAGAGGCAACAGGAGATAACCCCTCAGGGAAGAAATCAAAGCATGGGCGTCATCGACGCCGCTCCAAGCCCCGCCATAGCAACACCAACACTGGAGAAGAAAATCCAGATCATGCCGAAGAGGGATACAATCCCGATCAGCCTACCATCGAGCAGGCTGAACAGAAACACGGACAAGTTAGCCCAGACTAACAGGCGACGAACGAATACTTGGAGGACAATAACTATATGCCTCCCTCCGAAGACGAGGCGAGCCTCGGGGATGACGAATTCGGCATACCAGAGGATCCCGTAGAGCAGGAGCGCTTGAAGCGCCGGCTTATAGCCACTGCAAGAATTCTGAAAAAGAAACAGCAGCAGTTTCAAGCTGATCAGAATCTGCTCACAGACAGACGGACCAAAGCCCGGGCAGCCGAGGAATACGGACTCGAGCGCCGAACAAAATACTACCCAAAGCGCAGGCTACTACCCCAGTTCGAGGAGGCGGCACTAAAAATCAAATGCAGGCCTACACCCCGCCGACAGCACACTGCGGCAAGGGGCTATGTGCAAGACCAGCATTACATACCAAACAACAACATAGCAAGCACCCTGGGCACATCAGCAGCCAAAAACAGAGTCCACAAACCTTGGTGCAACAAATATAAGCGCCCCAAGGCAAAGAATGACGCCCAAGAAACGATAGTCAGCACAGGAGCCCGTAGTCCTCAAGCCGTTTAGCGGGAGAAGAGAATTCAAATTCATAATTCGGGCCCCTCCAGCCTGAACCGCATACTTGACCTCCCATGTCAAATTCATGGTACCCCAGGAGCGGCAGCCAGCCATACCAATAGAGAATGCTGGGTCTTTAAAAAGATCGGTAGGCCGACGCCAGAAACAACATGAAGAGGTCCTAGGGCAAGGAGCCCAGATTATCAAGTCTAAGGATCGATCACTCGAGGTTCAGACCCACTAAAAAACTCATCTTAGAGTGTCATAACTAGGCGTGAAGGCCAGTTAGGCCACGCCCCTCTAGATATGGTCTTCGGATCGCCAAAAATTGCCATACCAAAGAAATAACTTTCGGCATTGCATCTCTAGGCAGTAGCTATTCAGCACCGCCAGGATACATTACGACTCGACACATTATCACCCAATGCCCATGACAGTCTTTAAAAAAACAGACCCATGTGAAGTAGTCACAATCGCGGGTAAGACCAAGCTACGCCTCGGCGGCGAAGAGTATTCGACCACTTTATTAACAGAAGCAGCGAGTTACGGTTTTTTCAATCGAACCCTGATTCGACAGTCGAACTCTCGGACACCGATAAAGGAGTCCGAACTACTTCAGCCTGATCATGGCTCATACAGATCCTCCGGCATAAGCTGGTTGGGTCACATCCCACGGCTCAGCCGCTGCTCACACACGCCTTTTAGCATTATTTGCAGGTTCGCCTTTGCGCATAACTGACCTGGCGACTTGGAATCAGCTCGGACGCACACAAGGGGAATCTCCACCGAAATACAATTCAGATACTACTCCGGACCCGCACACAGCTCCCTACCACCCGGTCCCAACAGGTTCTGCCATCATGCCTCTCTTTTATAACATGCACTGTACTCATAAGCATAGACATATTACTTAAATACAACATGTAGAGTCATTTGACGCTTATCTGCTATCATCTTTCAAGGACATTTTGTCATAACGGCATCCAAACATCGTGTTATGCCTTAAAACACCAGGGGCTTCATTGCGCCCGCACTACGGCAACAAAAGTCCGACCACCTTCTCGGTCGTTCGGCACCCCGAACTTATAGCATTATATGCATCAGCTCCGAATCATGTCTTGGGTCATTGGTTGGGTTTGCCCGGCTCCCATGTTTAGGTACCTTCCGTTTCGCAATATTAGCTAAGGTAGCGCTGGGAGAACTACTGCGAGTGTGTCTCGGTTCTTTCAGACGAACACCTCAGTAGAGAAAGCCGAAAACTGACTGTCGTGATAAGGCGAGAGCTGGTCAGCTGTTCGAGAGGTTGTAAAATCTTTAAGGATTTATTCCGCATAATGCCATAATAAAATGCAGTGTGCGAAGGATCGGTCCATCGATCAGGCGCTATTAAAGCCCCTCGTGCGGTCTTCCGAACACCAGGGGCTGCGCCTCCCATACTCGACTTCCTATGGCTAAGTGAGAGTAATAAAGCCCTATAGTCCGATTGCCTGGTTCGCTGTGCTGAACACCTCCTTCATGGACCCAAGAATGGGATAAAGAGTGTTCAGGCATATCCCGAACACCCCCGTAGTTCCTACGTGGGGGCAGAAGCCAACGACTGGCCAACTCTCAAGATTAACATACAAAACGGCCGTGCAGGAATAAAATTTACACATAACAAGCACATACATATAAGTGACTCTGTTCCGCCTTACAAAGGACAACACAACTGCCTTTAGGGAAAATAATGTCTTTCTCACATTGCTCCGCCACAAGGCGGGCTCCCTTTAGGACACCATCATAATATAATTCGGGCTTGTGGTGCTCCTTCCCCTTCGGCGGCCCCTTGGTCATCAGCTTCTCAACATTAAGCTTCCCCCAATGCACTTTCACACGGGAAAATGCCATTCGTGCCCCTTCTATGCAAACCGACCGCTTAATGACGTCCAGCCGAGGGCAGGCGCTCACAATTAGCTTCACGAGCCTAAAGAAACTGCTCGGAATGGGCTCGGCGGGCCATAGCCGGATAACCAAATCCTTCATGGCTAGTTTGGCCGCCTGATGCAGTTCGATCAGCTGTTTCAGCTGGTCGACAAACGACACCAGATAATTCGGCGCCAAATACTGCGACCAGAAGAGCTTCTCCGCAGTTTCCTTCTTCTCAGCTCAGCAGAATTGGGCAGCATCAGATATGCTGCGTGGAAGATCCGCAAATGCCCCTGGAAAAATTAGGATTCAATGGGTCACCATGAACCTTCCCTACGAAAGTATAAGACGCTTTGAATAAGAAAAACCTTTACCAGCCGCAATCTTCCGCGCCTCCTGAATATCCTTCAGAGCAGCTTGGGCTTCCTCCCGAGCATCATTCACGGTCTAGAGATCTTGGACGAGTTCGGATTCTTTCAATGATAGACTCTGCTCCAAACTCTCGCTTTTCTTTACGGCCACCTGAAGCTCTCGTTCAGCTTCCACGACCCTCGCCTCGTGCTTCTCGCGGAGAGCCTGCTCCGTGGCCGCCTTCTTTTCAGCCACGGCAACAACCTTCTTGAGCGCCTCAATTTCGCCATTTGCTCCTGGAGTGCGTGATATATATGCTTTAAGAAAGACACAACTACTTACTTGTGCTAAAACTTACTAAAGTTTCAAAACATACCTTGTTTATCCTCCAGGTGCTTCTTCACTCGGCCGAGTTCCTCTTCCGCCCGCTCCAGACTCTGCTTGAGTCTGGAAACTTCCGCAGTATGAGAGGAGGCAGTCGCTGCAAACGCCTAATTCGTAAATCAATAGATCTATGTCATTAGCTGAGTCTCCTGCGGACAGAACTTTGATCCCCTGTCCGGTTCCTGTCCTCTCCGAACAGTGCATCAAGGGCTACTATCTATACTATGACAATCTTCTAACAACTCTTAAAACATACCTCTAAGCCTTTTATAAGGCTGATGCAGGATTCATTCGGTCCGCTCTCGGCGGCCTGAATCTTTTCTATCACCGCGCCCATAAGTGCGCGGTGTTCATCAATGATGGATGCGCCCTCCAGTGTCATCGATAGGCCGCCCGGCACCTTTGGTTGGACGGAGGTCGCAGGTGGAGCAAGATCACCCCCTCCAGTCAAGAGGGGCTGCCTGCCTGATCCCAGAGCCTTAAGGGTCTCCGAGACTGTGTCCGACTGTGGGCCGAATCCATGATCGCCTCCGCCATCGACGTTCATGGGAACCACCGCTCCCGCGTGTCCGGCCCCCGAGGTACGCCCCCTCCCAGCTCAGGTCCTTTGGGACGGCACCTCGGTGTCACAGCCAGGCTTTGGTGAAGGGGCCCTGGGAGGTGTCTCGCTCTCCAAGGCATCGGAGCTCAACGGGTCCTCCGATGAGGACTGTCGGGCGGGAGACCTCGCCGGACTATAAAAAGTACGGTGCAAATCAAAATATTACATTCTAATAATTTTCGATGCATGAATATGTTCGGATTTGATGCACTTACGAGTTTACCGGGGGCTGGGCCCTGGGATCCCACTCCGGGCTGCTATCGGTAGCCGTGGTGGATGCCTCGGGGATGGATGTTCTTCCCCTCTTAGGCGAATCTGCATCTAAGGATGAGGAGGCTGTCCTTTTCTTCCTCCCCCTCGTAGGAGACTCGAGCTCTCCTTCCTCCTTGTCCTCCTCCTCCTCCTCGTCCTCTCCAGAGGAGGGGTGGTCACTAGAGTCTTTGGACTTCGTGTCCGAAGCACCGTGATGACGGAGACCGCTCCTGGTCTCCTTGGCCTTTTTGTTGGCCTCTTTCTTCGGTGCCTCGTAAGGCACCGGGACCAGCATCTTCGTTAGAAGAGGTCCCTCCGGTTCTTCCGGCAGCGGGGCCGGACAATGAATCCGCTCCGCCTTCTTCGTCCATCCCTGACGTGATCGTGGAAAGGCACGTTAGAAAACATCTCCCTCGGGACATTCCAATGAAACATATGGATTTCCAGGACATACTGACAACTTACTGGACTCGCGGGGTGGGACAGCTGGTACCCGGGGTCTGCGGTGGAGTCCGGCCATGGTTTGCCGGACTTGAAGAGCCCCTTCCAGATGTCCTTGTGCAAGGAGCCGAAAAGCTCCCGCAGGGTATGGTGCTCGGCCGGGTCATACTCCCACAAATCACAGCTTCTGTGCTGACAAGGAAGGACCAGGCGGACCAGCATCACCTGGAGTACGTCAACAAGCCTGATGGCCTTGTCTTCCATACCTTTGATGCGCGCCTGGATCACTGACAGTTCATCGGATGATGACCAGTTCACACCCTTCTTGGGCCAGGATGTGAGCCGCAAAGGGGCTCCAGATCGAAACTCAGGAGCAGTGGCCCACTTTTTGCCGCGCGGCTCAGTGATGTAGAACCACTGCTGCTGCCACTCCTTGATGGAGTCGTTGAAAGTACCCGTCGTCCATGTGACCTTGGGCATCCTACTCACCATGGCACCTCCGCACACGGCATGTTCGCCATTCACTACTTTGGGCTTCAAGTTGAAGATCTTAAGCCATAGCCCGAAGTGCGGCGAGATGCAGAGAAAGGCCTCGCACACGACGATAAACATCGAGATGTTGAGGAAAGAATTGGGGGATATATTGTGAAAATCAATCCCGTAGTAATACATTATGCCGCGAATAAAAGGGTGAAGGGGAAACCCAAGCCCGCGGACGAAATGGTGGAGGAAAACGACCCTCTCATGGGGCTCTGGAGTAGGGACGATCTGTCCCACCGTTGGAAGATGGTGGCCGATTTTCTTGGCCAGATACCCGGCCGCCCGCATCTTTTTAGTATCCTTCTCCTGGACAGAGGAGGCCATCCACTTGCCTCCTGCTTCGGATCCGGACATTTTCGGAGAACCTTTGATTGGTAGGGAAGATGAATGCCTTGGCGCTAGGGCTCAGGCTAAAGGAAAGGGGCGAGCAGAAGGAGAAGAAGTCATGGGTAGAAAGGAAGAGGCCTTTCCCCTTTATAGAGGCGATGAAACTTTATGCTTCCCCGCTTGCCTGATGGAACCTGCTCATTCCCCACTCACCATAATTGCTGGTACGGTTGGGTTACCCACGCCCGTATTGAAGAGAATCCCACGTTAAGGGGACACGATCTCTGCTTCGACAAGACATGCCAAGGAAACCGCCTCGCAATATGTGCGGAAGCAGGTTGTAGAAAACGGTTTGAATAATTACTGGGCCACGGCGTGTTGTCACGCTATGAAGGACTGTCAGCAGATTAAATTCATGGATTATTGTTCTCTCTACGGCGGTATGTGAAGAGCTGGACACGGTCCTTGTGTTCGGAATTTATCTTGGAGTATTCGGAGATGGAACCCGCCTCGCAATGCCGAAGACAATCTACGCGCCGGACTCATCATCATTGAAGCCTGGTTCAGGGGCTACTGAGGGAGTCCTGGATAAGGGGGTATCCGGATAGCCGGACTATATAGTTTGGCCGACTGTTGGACTATGAAGATACAAGATTGGAGACTTCGTCCCATGTCCAGATAGGACTCTCCTTGGCGTGGAAGGCAAGCTTGGCGATTCAGATGTAGATCTCCTTCTCTGTAAACCGACTCCATGTAACCCTAGCCCCCTCCGGTGTCTATATAAACCGGAGAGTTTAGTCCGTAGGACATAACAACAATCATACCAAAGGCTAGCTTCTAGGGTTTAGCCTCTCTGATCTCGTGGTAGACCAACTCTTGTAATACTCATATCATCAAGATCAATCAAGGAGGAATTAGGGTATTACCTCCATCGAGAGGGCCCGAACCTGGGTAAAACATCATGTCCCCTGCCTCCTATTACCATTAGCCTTAGAACAGTTCGAGACCCCCTACCCGAGATCCGCCGGTTTTGACACCGACAATGGGTTCGGCAGACCATAGCCGGATTATTAAATCCTTCATGGCTAGTTCGGCCACCCTATGCAGTTCTACCAGCTGTTTTAGCTGATCGCTAAAGGGCACCTGATGTTCTGGCGCAAGGTATTGCGACCAGAACAGCTTCTCCATGGAGCTCCCTTCTTCGGCTCGGAAGAACTCCGCAACATTTGAAATGCTACGCGGCAAATCCACAAACGCCTCTGCAGAACTCCAAATCCGGGTCAGTAAGAGGAACCTTTTCTTCACATATTTGCTCTGCATAATAAAGGCCTTACCCGCCGAGATTTTTCTGGCCTCCTGGACTTCCTGGAGGGCGCCCTGGGCTTCAACCCGGGCATCATGTGCGCTTTGGCGGGCCTTGGCAAGTTTGGACTCTTGATCCACAATGTTGCGCTCCAAGGACTCGCAACCCTTCACGGCGTCCTGGAGCTCCTGCGGGACCTCACCAACCCTGGCCTCATGCTTTTCATGGGCGGCATGTTCCTTGGCCACTCTCTCCTCGGCCTCGGCCAACGTCTTCTTGAGGGTCTCCACCTCTGTCGCCACTCCTAATAAATATCATGGCACTTTAGTCAGCACAAAATCATTCATCCTTCCTAAATATAGACAAGGTTATTGCATAACTTGATTGTCTTCCAGTTGTTTCTTCACACGCCCGAGCTCTTCCTCGGTACGCTCCAGACTCTGCTTCAGTCTGGAAACCTCAGCAGTATGAGAGGTCGCAGCCAGTAACGACGCCTGCTTGTTCACATTAACTCATTTGGTTAGTCTCCTGCGAACCTTATTTGATCCTTTGTCCGGCTTTTCTTTTTGAACATCAGATAGTGTCTCGGGGGCTACTGTATATACTGTGACATACTTTTTACATAATTGCGTTGCTTACCTCAAAGCCTGTTAGAAGGCTTGTGCAGGCTTCGGTCAGTCCGCTCTTCACAGACTGAATTCTCTCAACCACCATACCCATAAGGGTACGGTGTTCCTCAACAATGGAAGCACTTCGCAGCGCTTCCATTAGAGTGTCCGGTGCCTTTGGCTGGATAGAGGTCACTGGCGGAATTGGCACACCTCCTCCTTTTGAAGGAGGCTGCTTGCCGGGTTCTGGAGCCGCATATGTCTCCGGGACTATATTCGGCTGGGGTCCGAATTGGATATGGCCCCCATCCCCAGTCTCCATGGGGATTTGCCCCCCCATGTGTCCGGCGGCTGAGGTTTCACCCTCCGGCGCCGCCTGTCGTGGTTCTAAGACTGACAGTAGAAACGGGGGTAGGTAGGGAGAGGCAAGATCTCAGCTATGGTGAAGGTGTACACAGGAGGTTTACGAGTTCAGGCCCTTCTTGGTGGAAGTAACAGCCCTACGTCTCGGTGCCAGAGGCGGTTGATTGGATTATATGTGTGACATTACAGGGGGTGCGAACCCTTGTGCCAGAGGAGGGGGGTGGATTATATAGAGTACGCCAGGACCTCCACCGCCCTCCATTACAAGGGACTTAATGTACATAAAGTAGGGGCGTTACTGGTAACGCTAGCCTTAAGTGCTGTTAATGACCTTAAAGACTATGGAGTGAACGCCCGCCCGGTGTAATGCTAAGTGACTCCTGGTCTTCGGTAGGTCGAGTGATTCTCTGGATGGTCGAGTGACAGTAGGGAGGAGGACGCCCGAGTGACATGACTGTCGAGTGGATTGCACTCGACATCTTTGACTGGGGGTCTCTTGCTGTATCTTGGACTCCTTATCTTCTAGGGTAGTGACGTTGGTTACGACATATAGGTCCGGCCTATGACCCTACCCCAGGTCTGTATCCTCATCAGTAGCCCCCGAATGGATTAAGGTTCGAGTCGAAAGTAGGTTGAAATTGAACTTCTTCTGAGCTTTGCACCTTTGCGAGTGTTTTCTACAAGATTCAAAACTCACGTTGGTACTTCAGCATCGACTCAGCCACCTTGATCCATTCGGAGAGTTGTCGACTGAACTTGTGGCGTCATGTGCCGAGTGCTGTATTAGAGTGCAGGATCTTGCACGCGATTGAATGCTTCGTATCCCGAATTTCGTGGGATATGAAATTTCGGGGAAGCACGCGAGATGGGGAGCATCGAAGCAGGCGGAGCGGATAAACAGCGATGCCTCGGTTTCTGTGCCGCCTTTTTTGCCACGTACGTTGCGCATGACTGTCGCGGGATTTGATAGGATTGCCTTGTCCCATGCGTTAGTGTCTCGGAAGCAACCCTTTATAAGGCGACGGGGCAGAGGCATCTGCACTGTGCACGCCTGTTCCTCCTTCTTTTTCCTCCGCTTCTCCACCGCGCCCAGCTCTTTCGCTCTCGATGTTGCCGCTCCGCCGCCATGGTGAAGGACAAGACGGCAGCGCTAGAGCGTGCAAAGAAGGTGACGGGGGCGGCGAAGGGAAGGAAGCAGAACCACGGGTCGTCATCGCGCGCGGGGCTGCCGTCGGGCTGGATCCAGGGCGATTGGATCCGGTCTTTGATTCGGCGGGAAGATCTGGACAAGCTGGCAGAGTCCGGACTGATCGCCAAGGGAGCGGCAAGGTTGCCGGAGGGGGAGATGGAGTCTCAGCCTCGATCGGGTGAGTGTGTGCTGCTCGCCACCCATGTCGACCGGGTTTTTCGCTTCCTCCACACCCCTTCTTCTGGGGGTTCTTGAATTTCTTCGGTGCTCAACTCCACCATTTTTCTCCCAACACCATCACGTATCTGGCTGCGTTCGTGTCGATGTGTGAAAACTTCTTAGGGTGTCGACCGTACTGGGGTCTTTTCAAACATATCTTCACCATAAGCTCCCAGTCGGTCAAAAAAGCAAAGTCGAGTAACTTAAAAACCCATGTCATCCAGATGTGTGGGGGTTTAGGCATTCAAAAAAGGCATAGGAGTTCTTTCCCTGCTATGACTCTCTCTGAATCGGTTAGAGGTTGGCAGTCGTCCTGGTTCTACTGCTAGAACGCCGCAGCTCTAGGTCAGTCGACCAGCCTTCCCCACTTCACATTCTACCGCGTTCAGACTCCTTCTCCAGTCAAAGTGACTGCTGCTGAGAACGTGGAGATGAAGATGTTGGTGGAGAAGGTGGTCCAACTTATCAATGAGGGTGTCACCGGCCTGGACCTGCTGGAAGTGTTCCTCAGTCGATGTATCCAGGCTCTTCAGGCTCGTGATCACCCTATGTGGTTGGACTCCGGACCCGAAGACACCGCTCGGGTCCACCCAGAGGAAGTGTCGTCCAAGACCGTGGCTTTGTGGTTGAAGAGCATCACGAGTAATCAGGACAACCCCAGAAGATCCAGGCGAGTCATCCCCTTTAGAGACGACAACCCGCCTGACAAGGTATGCTCTTTTATTCTGACTGTCTGACGTATATGTTCCGACTGCACTTGATGTCGACTGACTTTTACTCGACCTTTTGTCTTGTAGGTTTTCACTGAGATGTATTCAATGCCCAACGGGGAACAAGCTCTGGTGCAGGACCAGGTGGGAGAGGCCAATGCAGAGGAAAGTGGTGAATGGGAGTCCTCGGATGAGGAGGAGGAGGAGGAGAGCGAGGAGTCGGACGAGGAGGAAGAAGTCGACTCGCCGCCACGCTCCGAGCATCGATCCAAGCAGCAACATGACCCGGCAGGCGGGTGTGGGAAGAACGTGGCTCCAGGTCCCCACACATAGAAGCGTACTCGGACGTCGACTCCGGAGCCCATGGAGAAGGTCGCCAAGCAGCCCAAGGTTGCTCCTCCCAAGGCTCGGAAGACTTTGCCACGGATCAAGATGGACGTCCCTGTGGCTTCGGGGTGAGTATCACACTTGTGTTTATGCAGACCGACTGAAATTTCTGTTCTGACCAATTGGATCATGTATCTTTCTAGCCCCACCTCTGCTGCTACCGACATGTATATCGATAAGGCACCAGGAGATGAGGAGGCTACCTCTCGGGCTGGTAAGTCCGTTCGGCCAGGTTTCATTTAGTCGAGTGAGTCGTCAATCGGCTAAAATATCTAATATTTCTCCCTTTCTGTAGTTCCGCAAGAGATTGTTGTGCTCCGTGATGATGAAGAAGAAGCGCCTCTACAGGAGAGGAGGAAGAAGAGTGGAAGCTCAAGCAGGAGGAGGCTTGAAATTCAAGTCCCTCAGTCGACGCCGGCGCTTGAGGCGGTGGTCGAACGTTCCGGAGAACCTGGTCGGACCAACGTCAAATTTGCCAGCCCGCTGACGACTGATCGTCCATCGGGCTCGACTGCACAGACTCCTGCCGCTCCAGTGCAACTCCACGTGTCTGACCCAACAACTGCTTCGACTGCCCTGGAGCCATCACTCTTTGCTGCGTATCAGACCCCAGACGACTCGCTGAGTGCCGCTAGGGAAGCTCTTCGCCAGGTGAACCTTGTCATGGAGCAGGTTAAGGTGATGCACGAGGCTAGCCAGGTGGCTTATAACGCCAGTACTGCCCTTCAGACCAATGTTCAGGTGAGCAAAACTCCGACTGAACTTTTGAATGTTGTTTTATATCCGATCACCCACTGGGGTGTTTCTTTGTTTAGAGTTTAGGAAATCTTCCACTCCACTCGACTCGAGCCGAGTCTTAGTAAACTGTCTGAACCAGTGGGGGCACGTCGAGTGCACCCACTGGGTGTAGTCCTCGAGACCACGGTCGACTGCTGGCAGTCGACTGGGGTCTTAAA
Organism: Triticum dicoccoides; assembly: GCF_002162155.2. Classification (NCBI taxonomy): domain Eukaryota; kingdom Viridiplantae; phylum Streptophyta; class Magnoliopsida; order Poales; family Poaceae; genus Triticum; species Triticum dicoccoides. The sequence continues at coordinate 623,090,576 of NC_041389.1, forward strand.
ATGTACTATTTTTTTGAACTCACGCTGGGCAGACCCTGCTGAGTATTGATCTGAACCAGTGGGGGCATGCTAAGTGCACCCACTGGGTGTAGTCCTCGAGACTACTGTTGAATATTTGATTCGGCAGTAGTCTTAGAGTAACTTTTCCCTGTCATTCTCTCTTATTTCTGTCGACTGACATATCTCTCTTGCTGACTGCAGAGGTCTTTTGATCTTGGAGCTCGACTTTCCTAGTTAAGGAAGAAGCATATCAGCGTTGAACTTGACCTTGAACTCGCAAAGAAGAACCTCAAGATTGCTCAACAAGAGACGACCATCATGGGAGGTAATCATTCGACTGTCTTGTCTACTTTGTAGCTCGCACTTCCCACTGCTTTTTCTTTCAGTCTCTTTGAACCGAGTGAGTTCACACAAGTAGATGTGCATAGTGAAAATCGCCAACTTCAGGCTCGTCTGAAGAGTGTTGTTTCTTTAGAGAGGATGAAGGAGGCTTTGGAGAAGGACCTGGACCTTGCATCTACTCAGAAGGAAGCACGTGAGAAGACCAAGCTTGTGGACCAGAAGCTGGCTTCATTCGGCAAATTGGAGGAGGAGAACGCTAAGTTGAAGACCGCCATCTCGGAAGCTAATCGAGAAGTTGAGCAGCTGAGGAAGGACAAGGAGAACCTGACCACTGAAGTCGGCGGCCTCAGAACCAAGACAGACAAGCTAGAGTCCTATCTGGAGCTACTTGCCACGAAACTTGTTCTGAAGCTTGAAGGTATGGTCACTTGACTGATTAATTGTGTCGACTGAAGTATGTTGCAATATTGTCGACTCATTGTTTTTCGTGATGGAACAAAACTTTGCCAGGACTTTGAAGCTAAAACCGGGCGGGTCGAGACAGGTCTCAACCCCATCAATTGTCCCGTGAAAGATGAAGTTGCGACGAAGCTCCTTCAATTGGAATCACGCTTGGACGGCGCTGTTGACTATCTGGCTCGGCTGAAGGCTGCGATGACCCGAGTGGATGCTGAACTCTGGCCTCAGGCGGAACTTTCTCAAGACCTCGAGTCGCTGATGACTCGACTCAATCAGATTCCTGGCCGAGTGCAAGAGTGGAAGAATCTTATGCTCGCTGTGGTGCTAATGTCGCCTTGTCATTGGTTCAAGTGCACTACAAGGAGGCTAAAGAAGACAAGCTGACGGCCCTCAAGGTAGTGAATACTGCACTCCTTCCAGACCTTCGTGGACACGTTCCTTGAGGCAGCCACTCGTATTGCCGACATCATCGACCTCGAAAGCTTCTGTGATCCAGCCAGTCCTTCTCCCGCCGAGTGACTGAAAAACATCATGCCTCACCTTTATTTGCCTCAGAATGCCGAGTGATTTTGTAATCGTTAAAAATCCTTCAGGCCTGACACCCGAGTACTTTTAATCTATGGTTAGGAACCTTTGGATTTATCTTTGAATATGTTGCATTTATTTTCGAGTGAAAATCGTTCTTCTCTTGGATTGGTTTCTGTTCATTCGATGCAGCTTCTGAAGAAGAATCAGCAGTCGACCAGTTGGACGAGCCTTGAGTAGCATTGATCAGCTCATCAGCAAGGCACTCAACAATGGTCTTGACGTTCCTGTCATCAGCAAGGCACCAGCCGTTGGATGGGCCTTTGATAGTGCGCACAATCTTGTCCTTCTTCTTGACGGTGCAGCCCCCCTCGGGGGGGGGGGGTCGTGGTCGACCCGGACCATTCGGCGGGACCGGCAGCTCATCAACGAGGCATTCAACAATGGTCTTGACGTTCCTGAAAGTGGCTCGCCTTGGTGACACACTCAATCTCATCCTTCTTCTTGACAGCGCAACTCTGGAGTGGGGATCGTGGTCGACCCGCACTTTGCTAAGTCCTCGAGCGAGAAGATTAGTTTTCACTCAGGAGGGTTTTTAAAACTTAGGCGAGTACTGGACTGCAGCTAAGCCCCAAAGTGGGAGGATTGCTCACCACTCGGTAGGATTTTTCAAACTTAGGCGAGTACTGCACTGCAGCTAGGCCCACGAGTGGGAGGATTGCTCACCACTTGGTAGGATTTTTGAAACTTAGGCGAGTACTGGACTGCAGCTAAGCCCCCGAGTGGGAGGATTGCTCACCACTCGGTAGGATTTTTTAAACTTAGGCGAGTATTGGACTATAGCTAAGCCCCCGAGTGAGAATATTGCTCACCACTCGGTAGGATTTTTCAAACTTAGGCAAGTACTGGACTGCAGCTAAGCCCCCGAGTGGGAGGATTGCTCACCACTCGGTAGGATTTTTCGAACTTAAGCAAGTACTGGACTGCAGCTAAGCCCTCGAGCTGGAAGATTGCTCCCACAATCTCGTCCTTCTTCTTGACGGTGCAGCCCCGGGAGGGGGGTGGGTCATGGCCGACCCGTACTGTCTGGTAGGAATTTTTAAACTTAGGCGAGTACTCGACTGCAGCTAAGCCCCCGAGTGAGAGGCAGACTCACCACTCGGTAGGATTTTTTATCACTTAGGCGAGTACTGGACTGCAACTAAGCCCCCGAGTGAGAGGCAGACTCACCACTCGGTAGGATTTTTTATCACTTAGGCAAGTACTGGACTGCATCTAAGCCTCCGAGTGAGAGGCAGACTCAC